>NC_057802.1:205081749-205388183 GCF_018294505.1 Triticum aestivum | reverse complement strand
CGCTGCAGAAATCTACCGAAGACGTCTTTGTTTTCCGGATCGGAGGCGAACCTCGCTATAGCTACGTATGGCTAGTCAAGAAAATACGGCCACGTCTTACCATCTATGGCATCAAGTCCAAGGAACCATCAGATCAGGCGCACAAACCACTACGATGGTACTTCCTCCGTTCCGAATTACTTGTCATAGGTATAGATGTATCTAGATGTATTTTAGTTCTAGATACATCCATTTCTGCAACGAGTAATTTGGAACGGAGGGAATACATTGAGTAATTTTGGACGAGCAGAGTCCAAAATTGGACTGGAAAAAAATCGGCGAGATCGCCCGTACGCGGCGACGAGCGACTCATCCAATATGGAGAAAAATCAACTTCCGTTGCAACTCGAACTCTGTCTTTTGTGCCTCCTTTTCCATGGCGGGTTGTACGGAGCAGCAGATGAAGAAAAATGAAAAACGACGACAGTCTGGCCACGATCTAGGGTCCCCGTGGCAGTTTCCTCAAAAACTAGTACTAATTGCAATACACAATGGCACAATCTCCAATGGGGCATCATACTCCACGTGAAAATCATCAGCAGCGTCAATCTCCAATCGGATTCACGTGAAGTCGCCATTGACTCTGTGTTAGAACCGCGATGGCCGCGTTGAGCCGTTGCTGTCACGCGTTGAGCCGTCCTGGTGCTGTTGGTCTGTCGGCGCGATGTTCATCCGCCGTGAGCCGCCTCGCTGGGGTTTCAACAGCTGCGGCACAAGCGGCCCTGCTGCCCTTGCCTTCGCGCCGCACGCTACCTCGGTCTTCACTTTTGAGCCACTTGTTGTGTTCCACCTGACCCGTGGCTAAGCAGGCTGGTACCGCTGAGCCGCCCGTCGCGCCATCCCCGCCTCCTGCCGGGTGCTGCTGCTGCCTTGGGTCGCCTTGAGCCGCCGCGCCGCGGCTCGGCCGCGCGCCCCGCCTCTACTAGCGCTTCTCGAGTCGGTCTCGGGGTTGACCTCGCCTCGCCTCAGTCGTCGTCTCGGATTCGACCTTACCTCGTAGCCACCGCGAGAAACTCCGCCCGCAGAGAGAAGTCACGGACTCGACCTCGCCCGTCTACTCTCGCCCCGTCGCCTGCTTAGGCACGCGCGGCCTCACTGGCCATCGCCGCCTCGCCATCACCACGGTCTTCCCTGTTGCATCGAGTCGCCGTGGCCGACGCGCCTCTGGTTCACTCCGTCGCCGTGAGCCGCCGTCTGCCTTCGCGCGTAGCCATGGCCGGCTTCCCCTGCAGCGGCAACCACAGCGGTGCCGAACCGCCGCCCGTTTAACTGCAGCAGGTGAGTCGCCGCGCTGCCAAGTCGTCGCTGTCGTCGCGTACTTCTTGCCTTGAGCCGCCAGGGACTTGTTCTTGCCTTGCCCGAGCTTCAAGCCGCCGCCGCCCAGGCCGTCCTCTGCTGTAGCACGTTGAGCCGGATCCTGTTTCCGCCTTGAGATGCCCTGCGCGGCCGCTCTCGCTGTTTCTTCTGCCAAGACTCGTCTCCGCGTTGCCAAGGCGCCCCCTACTGGTGTGGTCTTGTCTCGCCAGTACAAAACAAAATTGGGGGTTCAGCCAGAGGATAATGGAGCGGTACATGCGTGCATTCGAAGATTAATCTGCCGATAATAATGGAGCAGGACTCCCAGTGGGCAAGTACTACTGTTATGTTTACAACAGGTTGATGGCGGTCAAAGTGCTGGATTAAATCCCAAAGACCAGAAGCAAAGTACACTGAGCACTATTTCATCTATTATTTGTCCACGCTGCACATTATCAATGTCTGCGCTCATCTGACAAATCACCAGGTGCTATCCCTTCTATATATTTTTTATCAACACATATTAAATCGTTTGAGAACAATTACTTTGGTTTGTGATATTTTTCCGCAGGACCATTATTCATTACAACGATGTCGCAAAGGGGCGTGCGCCAATATTATTTTTGCACTAGGGCGTTCGTGCCGTGCTACTGGATGGATACATGCGCAGGTCGCTGCCCCCGCTACATCAACATACGCGACTGACTCATCGTCCGCGCCCACGACCGACTCGCCCGCATCCGTGCCATTTCCAACGCTACGGTCGATTTTCTTGTCCACGCCGGCTTACAATGCTGCGGTTAACTCGCCCGTCCGCACCGGCTTACAACGCCGCGACCGACTTATCTGTCTGATCCCGCGGCCGACTCGGCCGTGAGTAATTTCAGCTTCACCATAGATATCTTGAACTCCATGGCGGATTATTTCCGGCCTAACATATCAGGTGATATCCATCTAAGTTTGTTTTATTAGCACGTATTGTTTTTGTCAAAGAACAGTTTATCTTTGCCTTGGTCTGCAATATTGTTTATGCAGGACAATTGTTCGCTGCAAGAGTCGGGCTTACAATGTCGCGGTCGGCTCTCCCGTCCGCACCGGCTTACAAACGCCGCGGCCAACTCTCCCGTCCGCACCGGCTTACAACATCGCGGCCGATTCATCTATCTGAGCCACTTCTGATGTTGTGGTCGTCCTTTCCGTCCGTCTCTTGCAGCCTGGTCCACATCAACACACCAGGCCGCACCTATATGCATGAACCGTTTATCGAATATGAGCAAGTCACTGCTTGGGTAGCCGGTTTTCTTCCAACAAATTGGAGGCAAATTATCATGTATTATCAGCCGCCGTCTGCACTGGATGGCTCAATGGGCATGCGCACAAATCGCCGCCACTACAGTTTGGTTAAACTTCAAACAGCCAGTTGGGAGGAACCATTGGCCGAGTTGCTGACACGGCTCATACGGGATCATTTATAACCCGTCGCAGTCACCTCAACCTTCTGTGGATTCACATCGCGTTATCAACGCCAATAATACACCTCTTATGCTGTGGTCAAGCATGGAGAGTCTCAAGCCAATTCCTCGAGTAGTCTTAAGACTCGGGGGCTACAATGACACGACTCAACAAATCTTACCAGTTTCAGCAGGCTCAAGAACTCCGGATCATTGGAGGGAAGATAACCCAGTTCCGGAGGCTACCACCATATTGGTGAAAATTTAAAGGCCATCAGAAGATTTCCGGCTCAAAATAAAGATTCTGGTTCAAAATCCAGTTCAAGGGAAACTTATCTACCACAAAGCTTTGAAGCTCTCAATATCCGGTTCACAATCCGGTTCAAGGACAATCTGTCTCCCACAAAGTTTGAAGCTTTCAAATCCGGTTTAAAGGTCCGGTTCAAAAAGAATTAATCTCTCGCAAATTTGAGTTCTCAGACAAATTAAAGGTTGCCAAAGAGAACTTGCTGCCATGATGCGCGGTTCAAACATGGGTATCCTGCTTTACCGCTTATCTTATTATGGTCACTTGGGGGTTCCTGCTCATCGAGCATAGCAGTCGGTACCCTCTTAATCGGCGCAATGTCAAAACTTATATGGTCACTTGGGGGCTTCCTGTTCAAACATAGGTCGTATTCGAACCAAAGAGAACATAGTTGTCGATACCCTCTTGATCGGCACAATGCCAAACTCACTAGGGGGCTTCTTGATCGTATTCGAATCATAGCTTAACCCCTTTTGGTTCCGACTTTGATCGTATTCGAATCGGAGTCGTTAAAAAACTCTCAAGGTCATTTGGGGGCTTCCTGTTCAAACATAGGTCATATTCGAACCAAAGAGAACATAGCTGTCGGTACCCTCTTGATCGGCGCAACGCCAAAGCCACTGGGGGCTACATGATCGTATTCGAATCCTAGCTTAACCCCTTTGGTCTGGTTTACTGGTCGTATTCGAATCAGAAGCCTCAAATTTTTCTTTATATTTGGTTTAAGTTTTTTGGAAACAATCTTTGTTTTTATCTTGAAGCTTTTTGTCCAGATCTAAGTATAAGTATGGTTTAAATTTAACCCGGCCTAGCTTTCAACTATAAGTCGCCAGTATGAGAAAGTATCCGGTGTTTATTAACCCAGCCTGGCTTTGGACTATAAGTCGCCAGTATATATTTGGATTGCGCCATTGGAATCATGCGCTTATAAGTCATTGGGTTATATTATTCAAATCTTTAATAGCCAACATGGCTGGATTTTTATTATGGTTATCAATAACCAGTATTATGATTGAGGTTTTCAAAGTCGCTTTAGTGCAATGGATATTATTTTATCAATGGATATGATTTATTCTACAATGGAAGGAATAGTCCCGAGTCGCTGTAGGCTTACGACCCGGCACTTGGGGGCTACATTATTCAAATCATAATTATATCAAATATGGAAGTCCCATGTTGCTGCAAGCATGCACCATGACACTTGGGGGCTAATGCAAAAGTCATTTTTACTGGCCTTATTCAAGACCCGACTCATCACATCATAATGAGCCGGCCCTTGGGGGCTACCAATTGCTCCTGTCAAAAATTTAAGGTACTCAAGTCTTAATCCATTATATTAAAGAATCCACTGCTTAGTTGGTAAAATACAAAGCTCTTAACCTTGTGGGCGTGGGTTCAAGCCCCATGGTGGAGGTTACATCATATGATATTATTTTCAATGAAGTATATATAAAGTCCCAGTTCAGTATTATCTTACTGAGCCGGCCCTTGGAGGCTACACGTCGCTGTTCAAATCTACATGATCCTATTTATAAAGTCCCTGCTCATTATTGCATAATGACCCGGCCCTTGGGGGCTACACTGGTTGAAGTTTTTATGAGCATAAAGCAATTGCAAGTCCAAGGTTGCTGCAAGCATGACAACCCGGCACTTGGGGGCTACATATGTGGAATATTCAGTTTATGACTAACGATTGAGATGAACAAACCGGATTTCTTCAAAGGTTGCAACACTTATATTGGAGCAAGTCTTAAGCTATCACTATGTTCTCCTCTTAAGACTTGGGGGCTACAGGTATTATGCATATAAAGGAGGAACATCTTCAAATTATCAGTTTTGAGCAAATCATGAAGATCAATTACATGACCCGGTGTCAACAACAATTATGACCCGGCATCGTCTGTCTTATAATCCAGCAATTTTGGTAATGATAAACCAGCAAGTTTCTACATCTTCAAGCCGGCTGAAAATCAGATGATTATTTCAAGACCAATATTTATTAAGCCGGCGCTTTGAAAACCGATTCAAATGGATTATTTCTTTTAATATTTCTCTACAAGAGCCAATGTCAGCAAATTGATTATGAAGCTGGCCTATTGACCCGGATTTTTCAGAAGAAGTGCTCGGATTTTTTGCATTGGTAATGTTTGAACACGTCTGCTAAAGGAGATTTGCTATGAGATCATGGATATGCATCCAGAAGGAAATGACAAGGACTTAAGTATGATCAGGTGCCGGTTCAGGAAAATATTTAACCCGGAGCACAACCTATCAAGTTGTTCTTGTGTTTATTTTACAAGATCAGTTTAACATGGATAAATCCAAATTAAACTGGGAGCTAATGTTGGGGATATACCCCGCGGTATGACCCGGCCGGACTTGGCGATTCACCAGAGACCCGGCTGGACCTAGGCGACTCACTGGAGACCCGGCGGGCGGATCAGACGGACGACAAGGCCCAAGGCCCAGCAGGCCGGCTTATACTCTGGCGGGCCGGCTTAAGAGGAAAGCGTGAGGAATATTCCCTTACAAAGGAAGCAAGACTAGGACTCCACTTGTAATTGAGTAATCCTAACCCTACTAGGACTAGTCATGTAACCCGCCCCTTCAACTTATATAAGGAGGGGCAGGGCACCCCAAAGAGGGACAAGCAAGGAAACAATCTCTAGGGCTAGACACAAAGAGCCGGCTCACCGGCGACTCCCTCATGAGCATAATGAGACCTAGCCACAAACAGCATGTAGGGCTATTACTAGATGATGTTTCCCGGGGCCCGAAGCTGTCTAAATCCTCGTCTTGTGTGTTGTGTCTCTCGTCCCGATCAACCCCTCTCAAGCTACCACATAGATGCGTTGGCCTCACGACTAAGTCCTCACACTAGGACATGTGCCATGACAAATCCACGACAGATTTCAAGGAATTTAATTATGATAATTGCTCTTTGATACATTGTATTTCCTTGTTGCAATCCGTGCTAAATTCTCCTCATGCTTATAGTCAAAATAAAGCTTTTACTAAACATATCGTTGATGCTTTGATGCAATCTTATGAAGAAAAGCTTGAGTTGGAAGTTTCTATCCCTAGGAAACTTTATGATGAATGGGAACCTACTATTAAAATTAAAATTAAAGATCATGAATGCTATGCTTTGTGTGATTTGGGTGCTAGTGTTTCCACGATTCCAAAAGCTTTATGTGATTTGTTAGGCTTCCGTGATTTTGATGATTGTTCTTCAAATTTGCATCTTGCAGATTCCACCATTAAGATACCTATGGGAAGAATTAATGATGTTCTTATTGTTGCAAATAGGAACTATGTGCCCGTAGATTTTATTGTTCTTGATATAGATGGCAATCCTTCATGTCCTATTATTCTTGGTAGACCTTTCCTTAGGACGATTGGTGCAATTATTGATATGAAGGAAGGAAATATTAGATTCCAATTTCCGTAAGGAAAGGCATGGAACACTTCCCTAGAAACAAAGTTAAATTACCATATGAATCTATTATGGGAGCCACTTATGGATTGCCTACCAAAGATGGCAATACCTAGATCTATCCTTGTCTTTATGTCTAGCTAGGGGCGTTAAACGATAGCGCTTGTTGGGAGGCAACCCAATTTTATTTTTAGTTTTTTTTGCTTTTTGCTTCTGTTTAGGAATAAATCTTTGATCTAGCCTTTGGTTAGATTTGTTTTTATGTCTAATTAGTGTTTGTGCCAAGTTAAACCTATAGGATCTTCTCGGATGATAGTTATTTGATCTTGCTGAAAATTCCAGAAACTTTCTGTTCACGAAAACAATTGTTAAAAATCACCAGAACATGATAAAATACTGATTCCAATTGCAGTAGATCAATAAGCAAATTATCTAGGTCTTCCTATTTTGGTAGATTTTTCTGAGTTCCAGAAGTTTACGTTAGTTACAGATTACTACAGACTGTTCTGTTTTTGACAGATTCTGTTTTCCGTGTGTTGTTTGCTTATTTTGATGAATCTATGGCTAGTAAAATAGTTTATAAACCATAGAGAAGTTGGAATACAGAAAGTTTAACACCAATATAAATAAAGCATGAGTTCAATACAGTACCTTGAAGTGGTGTTTTGTTTTCTTTCGCTAACGGAGCTCACGAGATTTTCTGTTAAGTTTTGTGTTGTGAAGTTTTCAAGTTTTGGGGATGGATTATGGAACAAGGAGTGGCAAGAGCCTAAGCTTGGGGATGCCCCAAGCATCCCAAGGTAAATCTAAGGACACGAAAAAGCCAAAGCTTGGGGATGCCCCGGAAGGCATCCCCTCTTTCGTCTTCGTCCATCGGTAACTTTACTTGGAGTTATATTTTAATTCACCACATGATAAGTGTTTTGCTTGGAGCGTATTGTATGATTTGAGTCTTTGCTTTTTAGTTTACCACAATCATCCTTTCTGTACACACCTTATGAGAGAGACACACATGATTCGGAATTTATTAGAATACTCTATGTGCTTCACTTATATCTTTTGAGCTATATAGTTTTTGCTCTAGTGCTTCACTTATATCTTTTAGAGCAAGGTGGTGGTTTTGTTTTATAGAAACTATTGTTCTCTCACGCTTCACTTATATCATTTTGAGAGTACTACAAAACAGCATGGTAATTTTCTTAAATGGAAAATTTTGTCCTAATATGATAGGCATCCAAGATTAGTAAAAACTTTCTTAGAAGTGCGTTGAATACTAAGAAAAGTTTGATGCTTGATAATTGTTTTGAGATATGGAGGTAGTGATATTAAAGTTGTGCTAGTTGAGTAGTTGTGAATTTGAGAAATACTTGTGTTGAAGTTTGCAAGTCCCGTAGCATGCACGTATGGTAAACATTGTGTAACAAATTTGAAACATCAGGTGTCCTTTGATTGTCCTCCTTATGAGTGGCGGTCGGGGACGAGCGATGGTCTTTTCCTACCAATATATCCCCCTAGGAGCATGCGCGTAGTGCTTGGTTTTTGATTACTTGTAGATTTTTGCAATAAGTATGTGAGTTCTTTATGACTAATGTTGAGTCCATGGATTATACGCACTCTCACCCTTCCATCATTGCTAGCCTCTTCGGTACCGTGCATTGCCCTTTCTCACCTTGAGAGTTGGTGCAAACTTTGCCGGTGCATCCAAACCCCATGATACGATACGCTCTATCACACATAAACCTCCTTATATCTTCCTCAAAACAGCCACCATACCTACCTATTATGGCATTTCCATAGCCATTCCGAGATATATTGCCATGCAACTTTCAACCGTTCCGTTTATCATGACACGTTTCATCATTGTCATATTGCCTTGCATGATCATGTAGTTGACATCGTATTTGTGGCAAAGCCACTGTTCATAATTTTTCATACATGTCACTCTTGATTCATTGCCCATCCCGGTACACCGCCGGAGGCATTCACATAGAGTCATACTTTGTTCTAGTATCAAGTTTGTAATCATTGAGTTATAAATAAATAGAAGTGTGATGATCATCATTCATAGAGCATTGTCCCAAAAAAAGGAGAAAGGCCAAATAAAAAAAAGTCCCAAAAAAGGAATAAAAAGGGCAATGTTACTATCCTTTTTCCATACTTGTGCTTCAAAGTAGCACCATGATCTTTATGATAGAGAGTCTCTTGTTTTGTCACGTTCATATACTAGTGGGAATTTTTTTCATTATAGAACTTGGCTTGTATATTCCAACAATGGGCTTCCTCAAATGCCCTAGGTCTTCGTGAGCAAGCAAGTTGGATGCACACCCACTTAGTTTCTTTTGTTGAGCTTTCATGCATTCATAGCTCTAGTGCATCCATTGCATGGCAATCCCTACTCCTTGCATTGACATCAATCGATGGGCATCTCCCTAGCTCGTTGATTAGCCGCGTCAATGTGAGACTTTCTCCTTTTTGTCTTCTCCACATAACCCCCATCATCATATTTTATTCCACCCATAGTGCTATATCCATGGCTCACGCTCATATATTGCGTGAAAGTTGAATTTTTTTTAGATTACTAAAGTATGAAACAATTGCTTGGCTTTTCATCGGGGTTGTGCATGATGAGAACATTCTTGTGTGACGAAAATGGAGCATGGCCAAACTATACAATTTTTAGGGATGAACTTTCTTTGGCCATGTTATTTTGAGAAGACATAATTGCTTAGTTAGTATGCTTGAAGTATATTACTTTTATGTCAATATTAAACTTTTATCTTGAATCTTTCAGATCTGAATATTCATACCACAAATAAGAGAATTACATTGAAAATTATGCTAAGTAGCATTCCACATCAAAAATTCTGTTTTTATCATTTACCTACTCGAGGACGAGCAGGAATTAAGCTTGGGGATGCTTGATACGTCTCCAACGTATCTATAATTTTTGATTGTTCCATGCTATATTATATTCTATTTTGGATGATTAATGGGCTTTATTATACACTTTTATATTATTTTTGGGACTAACCCATTAACCGGAGGCCCAGCCCAAATTGCTGTTTTTTGCCTATTTCAGTGTTTCGCAGAAAAAGAATATCAAACGGAGTCCAAACGGAATGAAACCTTCGGGAACGTGATTTTCGGAACAAACGTGATCCAGAGGACTTGGAGTGGACGTCAAGCAACAGAGGAGGAAGCCACTAGGTAGGGGGCGCGCCTACCCCCCGGGGTGCGCCCTCCACCCTCGTGGGCCCCTCGTGGCTCCACCGACCTACTTCTTCCTCCTATATATACCTACGTACCCCCAAACCATCAGAAGCGACCACGAAAACCTAATTCCACCGCCGCAACCTTCTGTACCTGTGAGATCCCATCTTGGGGCCTTTTCCGGCGTCCTGCCGGAGGGGGCATTGATCACAGAGGGCTTCTACATCAACACCATAGCCTCTCCGATACTGTGTGAGTAGTTTACCTCAGACCTTCGGGTCCATAGTTATTAGCTAGATGGATTCTTCTCTCTCTTTGGATCTCAATACAAAGTTCTCCTCGTTCCTCTTGGAGATCTATTTGATGTAACTCCTCTTTTTGCGGTGTGTTTGTCGAGATCCGATGAATTGTGGGTTTATGATCAAGATTATCTATGAACAATATTTGAATCTCCTCTGAATTCTTTTATGTATGATTGGTTATCTTTGCAAGTCTCTTTGAATTATCAGTTTGGTTTGGCCTACTAGATTGATCTTTCTTGCAATGGGAGAAGTGCTTAGCTTTGGGTTCAATCTTGCGCTGTCCTTCCCCAGTGACAACAGGGGCAGCAAGGCACGTATTGTATTGTTGCCATCGAGGATAAAAAGATGGGGTTTATATCATATCACATGAGTTTGTCCCTCTACATCATGTCATCTTGCTTAAAGCGTTACTCTGTTCTTATGAACTTAATACTCTAGATGCATGCTGGATAGCGGTCGATGTGTGGAGTAATAGTAGTAGATGCAGAATCATTTCGGACTACTTGTCGCGGACGTGATGCCTATATACATGATCATACCTAGATATTCTCATAAATATGCTCAATTCTATCAATTGCTCGACAGTAATTCGTTTACCCACCATAATACTTATGCTATCTTCAGAGAAGCCACTAGTGAAACCTATGGCCCCCGGGTCTATTTTCCATCATATTAATCTACCGTCAACAAGTTATTTCTATTACCGTTTATTTTGCTTTCTTTACTTTTACTCTTTATCATAAAAATACCAAAAATATTATCTTATCATCTCTATCAGATCTCACTCTCGTAAGTGGCCGTGAAGAGATTGACAACCCCTTTATCGCGTTGGTTGCGAGGTTCTTATTTGTTTGTGTAGGTGCGTGGGACTCGCACGTGGTCTCCTACTGGATTTATACCTTGGTTCTCAAAAATTGAGGGAAATACTTACGCTACTTTACTGCATCACCCACTACTAGGAAAAGGGCTATAGATGGAATGGCCACTAATGGCGCACCAGATATGTGGTGCGCCATTGCTATGTAGCAGTGGCGCACCATGTGCTGGTGCGCCATTAGTGTGAAATACACTAATGGCGCACCAGACACACGGTGCGCCATTAGTAACAATTTTATTTTTTATTTTGCCAGACATACTAATGGCGCACCAGGACATAGTGCGCCATTACTAGTTGTAACTAGTAATGGCGCACCAGGAACATAGTGCGCCACTACAATTTTTTTTATTTTTTACTTTTTTGCAAAACTACTAATGGCGCACCTGGGGCAGTTGGTTGATACGTGGGACGCCGCAGAGAAAGAATATTTCCCTATGAGAGCCGCACTGCTCACGACGGTGCACGACTATCTCGGTTTCGGATATCTCGCGGGGCAGGTGGTTTCGGAGAGAAAGAATATTTCCCTCCCCCGCTCCACGGCCGCCGCCGCCGACCCCCGGCCCGCACCCTCCCCCACTCCACCGTCGCCGACGACCCACCGCACCCTCCCCCGCTCCACCGGCCGTCGCCGACGACCCCCGCACCCTCTCCCCCGCACCCTCCCCGGCCCGCTCCACCGTCACAAATGAATGCAACTAAATTTGCAAAAAAAGCAAATTTGATTATATTTTCAAATAACAAATTTGATGATATTTTTAAAAAATCATTACTGTTTTTATAAAAAAATATTACTGTTATGATTTAAACAAGTTTGAACATATTTAAACACAAATAAATATCAAACAGCATTTTAAATGCATAAAAACAAAAATTGGGGAGCCTGGGAATCGAACCCAGGACCTCCTAGTGTGTGTGCTGCGTGCTGACCAGTCGGGCTAGTGGGCGTGTTCTGATGGAGATAGGGTTAGGTGGAATATAACCTGACCAGTCGGGCTAGTAAGTAAAACAAAATTCTAATGGCGCACCAGGGGGAGGTGCGCCATTAGAATCGACGTACTTATGGCGCACCAGGGGGAGGTGCGCCATTAGAATCGACGTACTTGTTCCCCTCGCACTGTGGCCTCCCTCCCTCCCTCGCCAGATCCCCCACTCGACCCCAACCGTACGCCGCCGCCCCCTTGCTCCGCCCCCTCCGTCCGCCGCGCCTGCACGTCGTCCGCCGCTGTGGTCTTGCGCTGCCTCGACGCCGCCGCCCCGACCCCCGCCGGACTCCACCCCCGCCGCCCCCACCACTGCAGCTCCCTCGCGCCGCCGCCCCCGCGCCCGCCGCTCCTTCGCCGCCCCGCCCCAGCACGTACGTCCCCTCCCTCCCTTCCCCCATCCCCCTAGCTTCTCCTCCTCCTCCTCTCACCACCCGTGCCTTCTTCTGCTCGGAAGGTCAAGAAGGCGGCCAAGGACGCCGACGACATCACGGGCCCCTTCCTCCGGATCGCCGCCCGCAGCCTCCTCGACGCCGGCGTCCTCTAGGTGATTCCTCCTCTCTCCTCCCCTCCTTCCCCCTAGGTTTCTCTCCCCGCCGGCGTCCTCTAGGTGATTCGAGGTGATGCCCCTCACCCCCAACATGCTGTACTGAATTTCTAGGAAAATATGTGATGATGCAGTGTGTGTCAGGTTCAAAACGGAAAGAGAAAAGAACAGGGTTTCTTCAAGTACATGATAGTATTAGTTTTTATCTCAGTCCTTGTGGTGATGTTTTTGTGTTTGGGGTTAAACATATGGGGTACAAGTACAATGTGGCATCAACAATTTGCAAGGGGCACCAGAGACTCATCATTTGCCAAGAACAGATGTCAGTCATTAGCTTGGCATCATGTAAGAAAATGGCCATAATGTGCCCTGATAATGATGTATTTTGTCATAAAAATATATAGTGGACTGCCATGATAATGACATGGTCCTCGTTAGTTACATGTATAGGCTTAATTGAGCTGTGGAGTTCTTGTTACCTTGTCTGTCTGTCCTCGTTAGTTACATGTATCTCTCTGTTTGTGTTTCTGCGTAACAGGTTCGATCGCGGTTGGAGAAAAATTGAGGCGTTTGTTGGCTCCAAGACAGTGATACAGGTATATACATGTGCTCTGCTTACTTGTTTGGTTTGCAATAGTTATCATCTGACAAAGTATGCTTAGTTGTTTGGTTTGCAACCCATATTTTATAGTTGATAATACATTTTCCAGATTTGCTTGGTTGCAATCTTTTATCTGAACGCGGTCATTATAAGTTTATAGCTTTCCCACTGTCAGGCTTGTTCCAATAAGTAGATGCACTTGCTCCTTTCTTACATATTTGTGCAATAGTTATCATCAAGTCTACTTCCATGTTGCTGCTAGTAGTAACCTGACAGCACAGCCATACTTAGACCTTCAGAAGGTCAATCTTCAGTTTACTTGACTTTTGAGCCTGCTAGTAGTAACTTGGCAGCCATTCAAGGATGTCTTGGTTGTTCACGAGGCCATCCAATTGTTGTTATGTGATGACCTGATTTCTTGTCTTCCAATGGCATTTGACATTGTGATGACCAACTCATTGATTTGTCATACCCATACTAAACAAAGGTTAGGTTCAGAGATAGTGCTGCATTGTTGAGTTTTACTGGCTGGCTGGCTGGCTGGCATGATGGCTCATGGATACCTCAGCTACAGCTGCAGCTGGAGCTCAATGGATGCAACCTTTGTATCTTCCTGTAGTATGGAGTATTAAATTGCCCCCTAGGGTATAAGGTTTCATTTGGATGTTCTCCCAGAACAAAATCATGACTTGTGACAATCTAAGGAAAAGGGGGATGGCAAAACCCCTAGAGTGTGTTCATTGCAAAGAGATACAAACTGTATATCATTTATTTTTTGAATGTATTGTAGCTAGTAAAATCTGTGAAGATGTTGAAATGCTTTTCTAGGTGCCAATCGTTAACTTTGAATCTATTGCTAAGTTGTGGCTTTGCAATAAAAGATACATTCACTTGAATGCAGTGTGCTTTTTTCTTTTCCAAAGGAAAAGAAAATGTGGTGTATAACAAATGTATTATTTGGTGGAAATTGAGATATCATATTAATCATTGACAAATTGGCTTTGAACAAATAATCTTAAATCCATGCATACCTACACAATTCATCTATTTGCAATGTGATGTTGTAAGGGTACTAATTGGTCTCTTCTGCTGCTTATCAGAGATGGGGGGAAGCAGCCACCGCCGCTCTGCCTCACCGGAGTACGAGTTGGATGCTTTCGAGTTCTTCAGTGTCATACTTGGGACTTCAGTATCAGCCACGAGGCAGGTATATAAAACGAGAGATCTCCCCTTCACCCATCTCATTATGATAACTCTGTTGTTTGCTACATCACTCCTTGTCCCAAATTGCAGAGGCTGCCTGACACTTTTATGAACATGCTGGGTGAAGATCCGCCACATAATGTGAAGCTCCGACAGGCCGGCGGCGGGGTTCGCAGGCTGTGGGACGTGGAGTTGGTGATCGAGGAGGGCCACATGTACCTGTGCCGTGGCTGGGAGAAGTTCTACAGTGCCTACGACCTGCGGACCGGGTACTTTCTTCTCTTCAGGTACGACGATGACGCCACAATGCTCATCGTGAAGGTTTTCAACACGACTATGTGTCGCATGCGCTACGCTGACGACGAAGATGCCAGTGCGTTCTGCCTCTTCTTATTCCTCTACATTTGGCTTTGTCTCACATCGATTGTTAACGGCCATTGTTGCATTTGGACAGGCAATGGGAGCAGCAGCAGCGACACTGGCTACAGCCAAAGCAGCAGCGATTCTGGCTTTAGCGAAAGCAGCAGCGATTCTGGCAGCAGCAAAGACAGCAAGAAGGATGATCCGGACTGGAGTGGGGGAGAAGAGGAGCAGAGTGGGGATGAGGAGCTGCAGGATGACGATGGGCATCAGGCTGAGGATGACCTAGCGCTGGTGGTGGCTGACCAAGGGCAAGAGATGGTGGTGGCTGACCATGGGCAAGAGATGGTGGTGGCTGACCATGGGCAAGAGATGGTGGTGGCTGAGGATGACCTAGCGATGGTCGTGCCCGTCCTGCCTGAAGGTGGCCTCGCGATGGTGGTGGTGCCTGACAATGACCACGCACCGGTGGTGGCGCCGGCGATCCCACAGCTGGGCGACATGACCACGCCAATTGTGGTAGAAGACTACATCCCACAGCTGCCTCCACCGCCTCGCCGCTCTTGGCGCATCAGGCTGAGGAAGGAGAAGGAGAAGAACAATGAGAACTGAACTATGTGAAACTTTTGTAATATGGTGTTGGATGGATAACGGTGTTGGATGAACAATGTGAAACTTTTGTAATATGTAACGATGGAACTATGTGTTGGCTATGTATGTATATATGATGAAACTTGTGTGTTGGATATGATTGTTATATGGATGCTTGTTGTATATATATGTGTTGGATATCTCATATGTGAAATAGTGACCTGAGATTAAGAAAAAACGATTTTTTTTAAAAATGTTACTAATGGCGCACTTCCATCTGGTGCGCCATTAGTATACCAGTTACTAATGGCGCACCTTTGGGATACTAATGGCGCACCCGTGGTGCGCCATTAGTATACCAGATACTAATGGCGCACCTGTGGTGTGCCATTACTAAAATATTCTAGTGGCGTGGTGCTAGTGGCGCACCAGTAGTGCGCCATTAGTAGGCAAAACTGGTGCGCCACTAGTAAGCCTTTTTCTAGTAGTGACCCTTTCCTCTTCAAGGGAAAACCAACGCAGTGCTCAAGAGGTAGCAGTAGATCGATCGACGCGTGGGGAAAAACGAGTTATAAGGACCTAGCTAGCTATATGTATAGCGGGAGATCGGTCGGTGTACGTCCATTTGTTAGAGGCAAATAAGGCCCGGCGAGACGGATAGATAGAGAGAATGGAGCTAGGAGGTGGTGCGAGAGGCCCAGCTACTAGCTAGATAGGGGGAGGAGTGTGCGGTTGTGAGATCGATGAAAAGAGAGGGCGAGAGTTTTCACATGTGTGGGACTGTATGAGAGACATGAGGCAAGGACACATAAAGGAGGAGATTGAAGGTGCGTGTGTATGTTGTAGGCAGACATCGCTGGAGAGGTTTATCGATCGGTGTGTGTCGGAAAGGAGTTGTGGAGACTGTGGGAGAACGACCTAAAGAAAAAAATGAATGTGCGCGATGGATAGAATGCTGAGGGAGGGGGAGGGCGAGGAGGGCGTGTGCATGCATGAGAGAAAGTTAGTGGTAGCTACAAAGGTTAGAGGATTGTGTGGGTGTAAGAGACTAACAAAGATCATAATTTGATATGAAAGTCGATTCATATATTTGAATAGGAGATCATAGTGTTTTAAACATATGCATGCAAGAATATAGCGGTGATACGCGTGTTGTGGTTTTGCACATGTTATACCATAATGTGATAATGCATGGCGTTTGCAACTCACAGCTAAATGTCGAACAATCTAAACCATACTATACATCGAACAATCTCACATTTTATTTGAACTTGTGATAATGTGTGGCGTTTGCAGCTTACAATGTCATAGCCCTAGAATAATTGTTTGTAATTAGTGGCATTGCATCCATGCATCATGTCTAAATTTATTTGAATTTGAAATGGGGACTGTTGAAACCCTAGCACAGATGAATCCAACTAGGTTCAAATAAAAATCATTTTCAATGAACCCAAAATTCCTTTGGAAAAGTTCATCATTTTTGAATTGGTATAGTACCTCTGCCAAAAATGGTGCACATTTTTCCTAGGTCACTTTGGATTTTTTGAATGAAGTCATAAAGTATTTGAATTGGGGCATTTAATTGCTATAAATATTATTAAATGCTCCAACAATTCTGAAAATAGCTAAGGGCCTCTGAGATAATTCAGTAATTTCCCATAATTAATTTCAGGATTTATAGAAGTGATTTGGTGTTTTACTAAATCAAAAACAAACTTGCAAATTAGAAAACAGAACAAAAGTAGAAATTAGAGAGAGAGAGTACCTGGGCCACTTACCTGGCCTTACCTGTAGCCGGCCCATTAGGCAGCCCAGCCCACCAGGCAGCCGTGCCATCTTCAACCTCTGCCAGTAGGCAGAGGCGATGACGCACGCGCTCGCTGGGAGGCCTCCACCTCCTGCTTCCACCGAGGCGTTCCTGAGCCTCCCCCTCGCGCCACCGCGATGCCACGAACCCCCTGGAGCCCTCTCACTCTCTCCCTCGAGCGCCCTCCCCCTCCCCTGCTCTCTCCACCGAGCGCAGCCGCAGCCGCACCGCCGACGTAACCACGGCCACCGTGCTCCCCTCAACTCACCACCTCGCCTGCAAGCTCCGCCATCGTCCGCTGCTTCGCCCCACCCTGGCCCCGAGCGCTAGGACGGCCTGCATCGCCGGCTGCTTCATCTTCTTCCTCCTCGGTCGCCGAAGGCCGCGCCCGTCGATTCGCCGCCGTCTCCGCGTCCCCGAGCTCGCCGAGCTGCTCGTCCGACTCGCCGTGAGCCACTGACCCGAACCCCCCTCCTTTGCGCTCCATTTGCACGCTGTAGCCGTCGCTTTGCCGGAGACCGAACCGCTCCGCCGCCCGAGCTTCTCGCCGCCGTGGCCACAGTCTTCGTAGCTCCCAACCAAGCACACCCACGTGCTCACCGCGCCGCGTAGGTGCCGTAGGAGCTAAGCACGCCACTCCACGGCCACCGCAGCCTCGTTCCCGAGTGCGCCCGAGCTCCGGCCACCGCGGTCGAGCTCCTCGCCATCGCCTCCGGCCACCCCAGGCCCGACTGGCGCCACCGCCCGACG
Source organism: Triticum aestivum (assembly GCF_018294505.1). Lineage (NCBI taxonomy): Eukaryota > Viridiplantae > Streptophyta > Magnoliopsida > Poales > Poaceae > Triticum > Triticum aestivum. Next base: position 205,370,426 of record NC_057802.1, on the reverse strand, counting down.
CGCGCTGGTCTGGGCTCTCGAACGAGCCCAGCCACGCTGCGAACGGGGCACCACAGCCCGCGCCCGAGTGCCCCGCCGCGTCTGCTGCCGCCGGCGGCTAAACGCCGGCGTTTTAACCCCGGTTGACCAGGGCTTTGACCTCCCCTGGGTCAATGACATGCGAACCCCACCTGGCTAATTTAAACCAAGTTTAGCTTTAAATTTAACTAGTTTAACCTAGGTTAGTGCTAATTAAACAGGGTTAGTTTAGCTAGCCACTGACACATGGGCCACATGCGTCAGGTTTGACCTGGACCGCCCAGTTGACCTGCTGACGTCACTGTGACATAATGCTGACGCTATAACTCATTTCTGGATTTATTCTTATATAGGAAATTCCCGAAAATGCTATAAACTTCTAAAAAATCATAGAAAATCAACCGTAACTCCAAATGAAATAATTTATATATGAAAAATTATCAGAAAAATCCAATCTATCCATTTATGCTACTTTCATGCATGAAAAGCCAACTTATACCTGCTGTATAAGTGAAAACATTCAAATGGCATTTTAAATGCTCAAACTAGAGTTTGCATTTGAACCTTTGGTTCAAATGGACTCCCTTGCACTTGTTGCTGCATTAGCTCAATTCACAGCATATTGCAATGTCGCATTCATGCATCATATTGTTGCATTGCATTGATTGTGTTTCCTCTCTGTTGCCGGTGTTTGTCCCCTCTCAGTAGACGACGTTCCGACGATTTGATCGATGACACTGATGAAGAGTTTTGCTATCTTCAGAAGTGCCAGGCAAGCAAAACCCCCTTGTTCATTCCGATACAATCCCACTCTCTCGCTCCTGCTCTCTTTTACTGCATTAGGACAACAAGTTTCAACTGTTACATGCTGCGGTAGTTGAACCCCTTTCCTCTGCATGACCTGTCATTGCCACAGTAAATAGATGAAACCCACTAGCATGAGTAGGAGTTGTTTGAGCCCTGATGTGCCTACTCATTCATGCTTGTTGTCGTGCCTGCTATTGCTTAGAGTTGTGTCAGGTCTGATTCATCGGGAATGAATTGGAAAGTTGTGAACATGTCCTACTGTGGGAGAGCTAAGTGTGTGAACACGATTTGGTAAAGGTAGCGGTGAGAGGCCATGTAGGAGTACATGGTGGGTTGTCTCATTGAAACCGTCCTCAGGAACTGAGTTCTGTGTTTGTGATCCATGAACAGTTACTACCACACATTGGGTTCGGTAACTCGCCCCTCTCGACTTATTAATCAACTTGATCTCTGTCCAGGAGTTGCAACTAGTTTCTGGTGTTTGTAGGTAGTGTTAGTAGTCTACCAAGTGGCACCCGGTACAGGTGGGCTTGGGACAGACTAGGCACCGTGGCCGGTGTACCAAGCGTCGCACCGTCGAGGTGGGCTTGGGAACCCTGCACACATCGTTTGGGGCCGTGAGCGACACCCCGGCCGGATCTCCTTGCGGATGGAACCCGAATAGGCGATAAACCTGGACTAGAGACTTGTGTGGTTAGTCAGGTCGTGGCCGACTCCCTCGCCAGGCTTCCGCTTGAAGGTTGCCGAGGTACACGACGTGTACATGGTGGTAAGTGGCGAGAGCGTGTGTGACGAAGTACACCCCTGCAGGGTTAATATGATCTATTCGAATAGCCGTGTCCGCGGTAAAGGACTTCTGGGTTGCCTGTACAGTTCATAGACAAGTGAAAGTGGATACTCTAAAATGCGCAAGATAAGCGTGAGTGCTATGGATGGCGTTCTCGTAGGGAGACGGGAGCGGATCCATAGTGGTGTATTGATATGGTGAATTTGTGGACTCGTGTGCGCCACCTCAATAGAGTTACTTGCAGTCGTAGTTCAGGATAGCCACCGAGTCAAAGCTGGCTTGCTGCAGTTAAACTCCACCACCCCCTTTGTTGATACCGATGCATATGTAGATAGTTCTGATGTAAGTCTTGCTGGGTACATTTGTACTCACGTTTGCCTATTTTATGTTTTGCAGAGAGACGTCAGTCTCGCTAGTAGTTCCGTGTGGACTTCGACGTTTAGCTTGATACCTCAGCTACGATCTTGTGCCCTTGGTAGGATCTGGTAGATAGTCAGGCTTCTCAGCCTTTTTCATTTGTAGATGTCTGTACTCAGACATGTTAAGCTTCTGCATGTGCTTTGACTTGTATGCTCTGAATGTTGGGTCATGAGACCCATGTTTGTAATATCTCGCTCTTCGGAGCCTAATGAATAAATACTCTGAGTCGTAGAGTCTTGTTGTGATGCCATGTTGTATTTGCACATATCGAGCATATTGTGTGTATGATTGAAATGCTTGGTATGTGTGGGATCCGACAACCTAGTTGTTTATCCTTGGTAGCCTCTCTTATGGGGAAATGTAGTCTTGTGCTTCCATGAGCCATAGTAGTCCGCTACAGCCCGGTTCACCGGAGTCCTGCTAGCCCAGCACTACTGCTCCGGAACACTTGACTGGCCGGCATGTGATTCACTTCGTTCCTGTGTCTGTCCCTTCGGGGAAATGTCACGCGGTGACATCCGGAGTCCTGCCTAGCCTGCTACAGCCCGGGTTCCCGGAGTCCTGTTAGCCCAGTGCTACAGCCCGGATTCACACGCTGCTGACCGACATGCTCGATGTTGATTCATGTATGCCTGTCCCCGTAAGTTAGTGCCACTTTGGGTTCACGAGTAGTCATGTCGGCCCGGGTTCTCTGTCATATGGATGCTAGCGACACTATCATATACGTGAGCCAAAAGGCGCAAACGGTCCCGGGCCATGGTAAGGCGACACCCGTGGGAATGCCGTGCGTGAGGCCGCAAAGTGATATGAGGTGTTACCGGCTAGATCGATGTGACTTGGAATCGGGGTCCTGACAGCGTTGGTATCAGAGCCTGACTGCCTGTAGGATTACCAAGCCAAACTGGTCGAAGTTGAGTCTAGAAATGCTTTAGTTATATAAGGGAATTGATTGTGGAAGGGAACGTAAGGCTCTTTTTACTCCTTTACCTTATGCCCTTCTGATCTGAGTCACCCTCTTCTCTTCTACGGGGATTAAGAACTAGGCTTGTCAGCTATCTATCAGGATCACGTGTTACTAATCCGTAGACTCGTAGGATTGTTGGTCTGAAGCCTCAGTTCAGTTTCTACTACTTCCATGTGTTGACAGTTGATCTCGGAACCTTGATATTGTGATTCTGAATGGTTATGCCACCATTTTTGCAGGATGTCTCAAATCTTTTTGAGCATTTACAGCCGTTATGTTGTCCGAGTCATCCCAGGTTTCTAAACAATCTGATGCATTTGCAAAATCCTTTCCCTCTGTTTTTGCGTCCCTTTGGGCCAGATTATGCACACTACCGGTGCGTTGAGGTACTCCATTGCTTTGACATATATGTTGAAGCTAGTATTATGACCTAGGCATCCTAGAAAACCACCCAGTAATCTAGCAATGCTTTATATTCCTGGTGTGATGATTCTGGCCGTCATTCTCGAAAGCATCCCGTGATGCCATTTAGTTAGTAGGCATTCTATTTCTGGGTTCTTGAACCCAAGATTCACTCTACTTAATTCGTGTAGGTAGTGTTTGCTAGTTCCCTTAGGATATTAGTAACCTTTGCGATAGTCCTCGAGGTCCGTGGTATACCATTCCTCCAAATACCATGAACCATCCTTGACAGAAGTTCCTCGTTGAACCAAAAGATCACAACAAGAGTGCTCTCGATGAGTTCTCCATTCTACATTGTGAATCTGCCAGTCCTACCTTTCTGCATGGATTATCTGGAAGAAATATGTTGAATTTGTTCGACATACTAATTCATGCATCCACAACTCAGAAAATTATATGTTCCTTTGAGTTGTTCTCTTTAGTTGCATTCTGACCTCTGTCTATCAATTCATAGTCATGACTAGTAGTGCATTCGTGTTATTGATGCCTATTATCCTTGTGGTCTGCCAAGCCATTCTATTCCGGAATGACTAGGAGAAACAAACTCCAGTACCCTATCCATTTCTAGGATTGGGTCAAAGTAGTTGTATTCCGCAGATCAAATTGCTAATCCAGCCTTTGATCTGTTCTACCTTGGAATGTCACCCTCTTTATGTCAAGAGTGTCATGGGAATTGCACCACCTCTTATGAATTCTTGAGGTAGTAATACTTCTTACCATCATTGTTGATTCCTCGGTTCCCGTGTTATTGTAACCGGAATGCCGACAAGTGAATTGTGATGTGTGAAATCAATACTCCTAGCAACTCTGTTGCTTGGTAGTTATTGGACAATACTCTCATCCTTAGTATGCCAGTTATTGAATCGTCATCCTAAGATTTATCGTGCGACCTAGTCCATTTTTCCTGGTGCACTCCTCGATTAATGAGATAGGATTGTGTCAATCCATCACTCTCTTGGTCATATGGTCTTGCCCTGAAAAGCAAGATTGTTCTCGAGCTTAGCAACATATCGGTGGTACGTGATTTTCCGAATATCTTCTCGGAAGTATCACCAGGTCGTCACCTGACCGCTATGTTGAGTTCGTGATCATGTTGGTATTCTTGTAAACCACCCTTTCTCCAAGAATCTGTGTTGGATACCCCTGAGCTAGTTGGTTAAGCCAAACAACAACTTGGAGAGTTGGAAGATAAAAGCTTGCCTGGCTTAGTTCATTTTAAGGGATATCTTTTTGTGAGTGTGTTGAAGAAAGATGATATCTTCATTGATTGATCCTCGTGATCAGTTGTTGGACCTATCATCTTAACCAAACTTTGATTTGAGTATGGGCTATCATCAAATCAAATCAGAACCAACGATGTTTGTAATGTTGTCTTACTCGTGGTTGATCCTTTGAGCATACACCATTACATCCTTTGGTCTGATCAATGCTATCACCGTGTTCACATGTTGGTGGAAGTCCAGTGATATGGAAATTCCGATGAGTTGTTGTTGAGCCCATCAGCAGCATTTTGTCTCCCCCATGATTCATGTTGAATATCAACCTAGTGTTGAAAACTTTGTAACCATTGCCTTCATGTTGCGTTCATGAGGTATCTGTTTGGTGCAAGAAGTGGCTTTCTCCAAGTTCACGTGCATTAGGTGCCAGTTGCCGTTGTGAATTCGAGAAAGTTAGTTTTGCTTCCTCTGGAATCATCCCAAGTCAGTCATGCACGTGTGAATGTATTCTATGGTTTGGTAGATTAATTAACTCCACTCCATATGTATTCCCTAGCATGCCAAGCCACTGATTGATCTGTTCAAAGAAAAGTAGTTCATGCGCTAATCCTGAAGGGCCCGGACGGATATGCACAAGACTTCGTTATCTCGATGATGGTTCCCAATCGGAACTCGGTAGTGTTTTATTATAAGACTACCACGTGGTCATGCTTGTCTTGGACAACGTGCTCACATGTATGTAGCAGAACCAGCTCATGTTTTGGAGCTTGCTACCGTGGCTCATTTCCCGAGAATCTCGCAACGTCATCTCCTCGATTTGTGTTGCAAACCTTCATTTTCTTCTAGACTCGATGAGTCTGGAATATCCTGTTACCAACTAGATCTGAATCTCAGGCAGATATGACGGTTGGAACTTTTCCAAGATTATGATGTAGGTCCCGACAAGGTTGATGTTCTGGCCGACACACCTAGCCGGAAGATCTATCATTGTAGTATCTTGATTGAGCTATTTAACCATCTTCTCCATGAGGATTTAGTGCAAATTATTCTAGAAGTTGATCCTCAGGGGTCCTTGTGCTCTCGGTTTCCTCGATTATGCTAGAACCATTCGACGGTGGAATCACTCTCGTTGAGTTATCCCCAGTTACCAGAATCATTCCCATCATTAGCATTTTATTCCTAGCTTGCACCGCCATTGTGCCATTCTATCATGGACTACCCTTCTCGGTAATCTCTGGTTAGGATCATCTTCAACAGTGGTCCTACCACGTGCCCCATCCATTTCCGATGATAAGCAAAATCATTCGTTGCATTGTCCTCAACAAGGTAGTTCACATCATCCATTCTAATCCGGGGATGCCATCCCTTCGTATTCCGCCAAACGATCGTTCGAGATTTTTCCTTAGGCTGGTTTAGAGAGTTTCAATGATCTTTGTATCAAAAGTAATTCTTTTTGTCACTTAAGGGAATAACTCTACGAGTCATTTTCCCTAAGGTGCCGTTTTGGAATCATAGTAATTCATCTCCTTGTTACTCCGAAACCATGCATCATTCTTCTAAAGCGTGGAATTGTTGCCCACCAAATCGAACTTCGTCATTGTTTCTCCATCCCTCTCGATGTGTGTTTTGTGTCTCAACTCGAGATGTTTCAACATCTCATTCCACGAGTTGATCTTGAATAGCTCAATCTTCGAGAAGATCAATCCCAGTAGAGTTTCTTTCCGACGTCGTCGCGTGGGTGAAGATCTCAAAAGTGAGGATGTCGAGATCAACATGATGCAACAAATCAACGTTCTTATGAAGTGCAATTGGACCATGGAGCTTGTGCTAGTTTTGTGACCCCTCTTCCTCTTACCCTACGTCCTGAATCTCGGGACGAGATTCTTGTTTAGTGGGGGTGAGTTGTCACAGCCCTAGAATAATTGTTTGTAATTAGTGGCATTGCATCCATGCATCATGTCTAAATTTATTTGAATTTGAAATGGGGACTGTTGAAACCCTAGCACAGATGAATCCAACTAGGTTCAAATAAAAATCATTTTCAATGAACCCAAAATTCCTTTGGAAAAGTTCATCATTTTTGAATTGGTATAGAACCTCTGCCAAAAATGGTGCACATTTTTCCTAGGTCACTTTGGATTTTTTGAATGAAGTCATAAAGTATTTGAATTGGGGCATTTAATTGCTATAAATATTATTAAATGCTCCAACAATTCTGAAAATAGCTAAGGGCCTCTGAGATAATTCAGTAATTGCCCATAATTAATTTCAGGATTTATAGAAGTGATTTGGTGTTTTACTAAATCAAAAACAAACTTGCAAATTAGAAAACAGAACAAAAGTAGAAATTAGAGAGAGAGAGTACCTGGGCCACTTACCTGGCCTTACCTGTAGCCGGCCCATTAGGCAGCCCAGCCCACCAGGCAGCCGTGCCATCTTCAACCTCTGCCAGTAGGCAGAGGCGATGACGCACGCGCTCGCTGGGAGGCCTCCACCTCCTGCTTCCACCGAGGCGTTCCTGAGCCTCCCCCTCGCGCCACCGCGATGCCACGAACCCCCTGGAGCCCTCTCACTCTCTCCCTCGAGCGCCCTCCCCCTCCCCTGCTCTCTCCACCGAGCGCAGCCGCAGCCACCGCCGACGTAACCACGGCCACCGTGCTCCCCTCAACTCCCCACCTCGTCTGCAAGCTCCGCCATCGTCCGCTGCTTCGCCCCACCCTGGCCCCGAGCGCTGGGACGGCCTGCATCGCCGGCTGCTTCATCTTCTTCCTCCTCGGTCGCCGAAGGCCGCGCCCGTCGATTCGCCGCCGTCTCCGCGTCCCCGAGCTCGCCGACCTGCTCGTTCGACTCGGCGTGAGCCACTGACCCGAACCCCCTCCTTTGCGCTCCATTTGCACGCTGTAGCCGTCACTCTGCCGGAGACCGAACCGCGCCGCCGCCCGAGCTTCTCGCCGCCGTGGCCACAGTCATCGTAGATCCCAACCAAGCACACCCACGTGCTCACCGCGCCGCGTAGGTGCCGTAGGAGCTAAGCACGCCACTCCACGGCCACCGCAGCCCCGTTCCCGAGTGCGCCCGAGCTCCGGCCACCGCGGTCGAGCTCCTCGCCATCGCCTCCGGCCACCCCAGGCCCGACTGGCACCAGCGCGAGACGCGCGCTGGTCTGGGCTCTCGAACGAGCCCAGCCACGCTGCGAACGGGGCACCACAGCCCGCGCCCGAGTGCCCCACCGCGTCTGCTGCCGCCGCCGGCTAAACGCCGGTGTTTTAACCCCGGTTGACCAGGGCTTTGACCTCCCCTGGGTCAATGACATGCGAACCCCACCTGGCTAATTTAAACCAAGTTTAGCTTTAAATTTAACTAGTTTAACCTAGGTTAGTGCTAATTAAACAGGGTTAGTTTAGCTAGCCACTGACACGTGGGCCACATGCGTCAGGTTTGACCTGGACCGCCCAGTTGACTTGCTGACATCACTGTGACGTAAAGCTGACGCTATAACTCATTTCTGGATTTATTCTCATATAGGAAATTCCAGAAAATGCTATAAACTTCTAAAAATTATAGAAAATCAACCGTAACTCCAAATGAAATAATTTATATATGAAAAATTATCAGAAAAATCCAATCTATCCATTTATGCTACTTTCATGCATGAAAAACCAACTTATACCTGCTGTATAAGTGAAAACATTCAAATGGCATTTTAAATGCTCAAACTAGAGTTTGCATTTGAACCTTTGGTTCAAATGGACTCGCTTGCACTTGTTGCTAGCTGCATTAGCTCAATTCACAGCATATTGCCATGTCACATTCATGCATCATATTGTTGCATTGCATTGATTGTGTTTCCTCTCCGTTGCCGGTGTTTGTCCCCTCTCAGTAGACGACGTTCCGACGATTTGATCGATGACACTGATGAAGAGTTTTGCTATCTTCAGAAGTGCCAGGCAAGCAAAACCCCCTTGTTCATTCCGATACAATCCCACTCTCTCGCTCCTGCTCTCTTTTACTACATTAGGACAACAATGTTTCAACTGTTACATGCTGCGGTAGTTGAACCCCTTTCCTCTGCATGACCTGTCATTGCCACAGTAAATAGATGAAACCCACTAGCATGAGTAGGAGTTGTTTGAGCCCTGATGTGCCTACTCATTCATGCTTGTTGCCGTGCCTGCTATTGCTTAGAGTTGTGTCAGGTCTGATTCGTCGGGAATGAATTGGAAAGTTGTGAACATGTCCTACTGTGGGAGAGCTAAGTGTGTGAACACGATTTGGTAAAGGTAGCGGTGAGAGGCCATGTAGGAGTACATGGTGGGTTGTCTCATTGAAGCCGTCCTCAGGAACTGAGTTCTGTGTTTGTGATCCATGAACAGTTACTACCACACATTGGAATGCTTAAGTGCCCCTCTCGACTTATTGATCAACATGATCTCTGTCCAGGAGTTGCAACTAGTTTCTGGTGTTTGTAGGTAGTGTTAGTAGTCTACCAAGTGGCACCCGGTACAGGTGGGCTTGGGACAGACTAGGCACCGTGGCCGGGTATGCCAAGCGTCTCCCGTTTGGTGGGCTTGGAACCCTGTACACATCGTTTGGGGCCGTGAGCGACACCCCGGCCGGATCTCCTTGCGGATGGAACCCGAATAGGCGATAAACCTGGACGAGAGACTTGTGTGGTTAGTCAGGTCGTGGCCGACTCCCTCGCCAGGCTTCCGCTTGAAGGTTGCCGAGGTACACGACGTGTACATGGTGGTAAGTGGCGAGAGCGTGTGTGACGAAGTACACCCCTGCAGGGTTAACATCATCTATTCGAATAGCCGTGTCCGCGGAAAAGGACTTCTGGGTTGCCTGTACAGTTCATAGACAAGTGAAAGTGGATACTCTAAAATGCGCAAGATAAGCGTGAGTGCTATGGATGGCGTTCTCGTAGGGAGACGGGAGCGGATCCATAGTGGTGTATTGATATGGTGAATATGTGGACTCGTGTGCGCCACCTCAAAAGAGTTACTTGCAGTCGTAGTTCAGGATAGCCACCGAGTCAAAGCTGGCTTGCTGCAGTTAAACTCCACCACCCCCTTTGTTGATACCGATGCATATGTAGATAGTTCTGATGTAAGTCTTGCTGGGTACATTTGTACTCACGTTTGCTTATTTTATGTTTTGCAGAGAGACGTCAGTCTCGCTAGTAGTTCCGTGTGGACTTCGACGTTTAGCTTGATACCTCAGCTACGATCTTGTGCCCTCGGCAGGATCTGGTAGATAGTCAGGCTTCTCAGCCTTTTTCATTTGTAGATGTCTGTACTCAGACATGTTAAGCTTCCGCATGTGCTTTGACTTGTATGCTCTGAATGTTGGGTCATGAGACCCATGTTTGTAATATCTCGCTCTTCGGAGCCTAATGAATAAATACTCTGAGTCGTAGAGTCTTGTTGTGATGCCATGTTGTATTTGCACATATCGAGCATATTGTGTGTATGATTGAAATGCTTGGTATGTGTGGGATCCGACAACCTAGTTGTTTATCCTTGGTAGCCTCTCTTATGGGGAAATGTAGTCTTGTGCTTCCATGAGCCATAGTAGTCCGCTACAGCCCGGTTCACCGGAGTCCTGCTAGCCCAGCACTACTGCTCCGGAACACTTGACTGGCCGGCATGTGATTCACTTCGTTCCTATGTCTGTCCCTTCGGGGAAATGTCACGCGGTGACATCCGGAGTCCTGCCTAGCCTGCTACAGCCCGGGTTCCCGGAGTCCTGTTAGCCCAGTGCTACAGCCCGGATTCACACGCTGCTGACCGACATGCTCGATGTTGGTTCATGTATGCCTGTCCCCGTAAGTTAGTGCCACTTCGGGTTCACGATTAGTCATGTCGGCCCGAGTTCTCTGTCATATGGATGCTAGCGACACTATCATATACGTGAGCCAAAAGGCGCAAACGGTCCCGGGCCATGGTAAGGCGACACCCGTGGGAATACCGTGCGTGAGGCCGCAAAGTGATATGAGGTGTTACCGGCTAGATCGATGTGACTTGGAATCGGGGTCCTGACATACGACTAAATATCGAACAATCTAAACAATACTATATATCAAACATTCTCACATTTTATTTGAATTTGTGGTAATGTGTGGTGTTTGCAACTCTCATCTCAATACTTGTAGGCGTAGGGGGCGGGGCACCATACATAATGTGATAAACACATTATACATATGAGACATATTTTAGTTTGTGAAGATCTACCTAGAGCTTGAAATGTACTATGATTTGAAATCAACATAAAGTGGATTCGAAAAATCGAGTTAGAGTTCATATAGTACACATAGTTCATATGTAACTCGAGACTAATCATGTGGTGTGATGTGAAGATAATACACAAACGATGGTTTAACTTGACAATAATGACGATTGTAGATCTTACTAAAACAGAGAAACGAATTCAAATGCTTTGACTTGACAACAATCATTATTGTAGATCTTATTCAAATAGAGAAACGAATTCAAATTTAGTTCATATTGAAGCGGTAGTATATACGTTTGGAATGCACTAAAACATTCATTTGAGTACTAGGTTGCATGCATTATACAGTAGCGAAATATTTTAATTGAACATAACATGAATTCAAAGTTTTGAATGACATTTGTAGTGCGAATTGATTTGGTACAGTACACGTTAGGCTTGTCCGGAAATTTCAACCCGCGCCTTGTTAGCCCAAAATATTTAAGATATATCTTTGTCTCGTTGTGCTCCGACAACTCCCTCCATCTCAACCCGCGCCTTGCTATTCCAAAATTACAACGCGCGCGAAAACTCCCACCTCCTGTGAAATCCCGACACGCGAAATGCCCGTGATACCCCTGAACCGAAAGAACCGCCTCAAATCGGTGGGGGTACTTTCGTAACTTACCCCACATTTTGGACAAGCGCGTCCCTAAGCCATGGTTCCCTACTCCCATCCCATCCGCCCACCCATTCGTACACCGAGGCCGGGAAAACCGGCGAAGCCCCACACCCTCCTCCGTCCGCCACCCAGCCGGAGCCTCTTCCCCAACGATGTCGTCCACAGCAACACCTCGACGTCCCTCATCCACCGTACCGGATGGGGATCCGTCGTCGATCTGGCCGCCCCGCTGGTTCAGCCACCCCGTCCTCCACCTCCAAGGAGCTGCCCCGAAGTTCCCCTCGTCATTCGCGCCACCTCCATTCCCACACCGCCGTCTTCACCTGCACCACCGGAAGAGCATCATCATCACCGTTTCCTCGGATGAAGATGCGGCCTAATCGGCGCCACCAAAGAGGTTGTACACTAATCGCCCCATTTTCTTCTTGATTCGATCTCATGGTGCTGCCGGTGCTCGGTCCCGAGCCGACACGGCGCGGCTCCATCCACGGCGGCGTCGCCGGCCACTTCCTCCACGGCGTCGCTCCCTCGGCGGCGACGTCCACATCAGTAGGTGCTGCTGCTGCTTTAGCTCTCGCTCACGCTGCTGCTCTTCTCTTGCTCTCGGTCCCCGGCCTGGTCTGCTCTTGCTCACGCTGCTGCTCTCGCTCTTGCTCTTGCTTGCGATGCTGCTCTGATTTAGCTACACTTCAGTCGACTGAATCGACTTTTGGGTCAGTCGATTTTCAGGGGGTGGGGGGCTCGCCAGAGTTAAGGAAGAACCAGCCGCAGCGGGGAGGGGGGCTCGCCGGAGAGGTACCCCACTATCTATCTTAGGGTTCAGGGTGGGGGCGGTGGTCGCCGGCGGTGGTGGGGCGGTGGCGTGGGGATCGCCGGAGAAAAAGCTCGGCGCGGGGGGCCTAGAGGGATGGCCGGGATGGCGGCGGACCGGTGGTGGGGAGTGTTTTCGGGGTGGGCGGGGCGGCGCACCGCCGGCCGCGGGCCGCGGGGGCGGCTGTTTGGCCGGTGGTGGCTGGCGGCTCAGGGGGGTGGAGGTTGAAGATGAACTGCAAGCCCTTGATTTCGTATCCAACGGCTGCAAAATCGACTGACCAGAGATGAAAAAGTCAGTCGACTGACATGTAGCCTCACCCCTAGTGTGTTCAGTTTCGACAGCAAATTCAGTTTCGACAGTTAAGTTTAGTTTTGACAGTTAAATTCAGTTTCGACAGTTAAGTTCAGAGATGAGCGGCTGATGTATACATCTAGCACTTTGTGGTTATGTATTTTACGTCATCTATTGGAGATGCTATTAGAATTCCACTCAGGTTAACGTTGTCTGTCTTGTCCTGCTTCAGCCTCGGCGTCGTACAACTCACCGGAGCTGCTCCAACGACGAAACCCTCCATCACAGCGGAGCAGTACCTCGGGCTCCATCTCTAGACGCCTAAGATCTTCTTCCCCTCCTCCGACAGCCAAGTCAGCCGGAGCATCCTCACCGGCCAACCCAATCACGATGAGATCGACATGGCTTCGCCAAAGAGGTTGTACACTTCTTGTGGTTTGACTTAATCTCACCATGCTTCTTTGCATCCACTGATCTTCCAATTCTTGTGAACTAAACACCCAGATTGGCAGAAATCCTATGTTTATAAATTCTCTGTTTTGCACGTGCATTCCTATCCTATTCCTGTCTATTTCCTATCCCTGCATTGTTAAAATCCTCAAATTCAAACAAGCCCTTACATAATTACTTCTGTTACAAATATGTGTCAAAGAAAACCTTGTGTGGTTTGTCCTGCTCCTGCGGTGCTGTGTTCCACCCCAGCTCAGCTGCTCCAACGACGGAAGGGTTCACCACAGCAGGGATCCGCTCTCTAGACTGTCTTTCGCCGCCTCAGATCTTCTTCCCCGGCGCCGGCAGCCACGACAACTGCATTACCATCATCAACTGAGCAGATGACGTTGAGGACTACACGGGTCCGCAAGAGAGGTCACACTCTTCCGTTTCTGCTTACGTTATGCATCGCTTAATATGATGACATGCTACTTTATCGTCGTGTTCACCTATTAGACTCTGACTCAGGTCCAAACTTATGCTGAAACTTGAGTTTTTAAATGGTTGTGGGGTACATATTGGGGCAGCAATCAGTACTATCTGTCTACTATCTGGTTAATCTCGGGTGTCTACTATGAGTTTCATGTTGGGTGCAAACAAACATTAAAGGAGCCATTATCTGTATTTTTTAACTAAAGCTATTATCTGCCTGCTATCATTGGTTTTGGGTCTATCCACAGTTTGCTACCTTCACTCTGGATTTGTGCATGCACTCCTTACATAATCTCACTATGTTTTATTCCTATGCATGTCAGTTATTGTACACAATGGAACTGAACATGTAGAGCAAAAGAGACGAGCCTTTCATGGCAATAAAATTTCATGCAGACGTCGCTCCATGGTGGGCGCAAAGGCAGCCCCCCTCCACCCATTTCGGATCGTAATCAAGAGGAAGATAACTGTTCTGAGGGGGATTCATAAGCAGAAGACCACTCCTATTTACCCCATGAGGTCTTCGCTCTAACTTGGCATGCTGATGTTGGTAATATCATGCATATGGTGCCTTGCATTGCTTACTGTATACATCAAAGATGCCATCTCCTTAGTTTAGACATGCTTTGTGTCAATGCCATCTGTTTAGTTTCTTTATCGTATATGTGAATCATGTAATGCCATCTTGTTTAGCCAGGCATCATATATGTGAATTTTGCAATGCCACCCTGGTTAGCCAGTCATCTTATATGTGAACTATATCATGACATCATTTTTTTGTTACGTGTTAAATTTGTCAACAATTTTAGTACATTCAATTACTCTTCCTGTGCATCAGCCATTCGGCACGGTCATGGAAAAATCTGGAGTGGAAACAAGGTCTTCAGAGCAGACAATGCTATCTGATGAAGCGCATGTCTTGCTGGTTACAGATAGCTCCTCAGAGGAGGATTTAGAGACGGATGACCAGTCCTATCCCCCCCCTCGAGGTGCATGCTCTAACTTGGCAGGGTTATGTTGCTCATATCGTGCGTATGGTATCTTGCATTGCTATGTCATTTGCTTAGTTTAGACATGATTTGTGTGAATGCCACCTGTTTAGTGTCTAATTACCATATATGTGAATTATGCAATGCCATCTTGTTGCAAGACATTATATATGTGAATTATGTAATGCTATCTTGTTGCAAGGCATTTTATATGTGAATTATGCAATGCCATGCTGTTTAGCCAACCGTCATATATGTGAATTATATCATGTCGTCCTTTTTTGTATTTCTCATTGCTTTTGTCGACAATGTTTGTATATTCAACTGCTCTTCCTGTGCATCAGCCATTTGAATTGGTGATGGAGAAATCTGGAGTGAAAACAAGGTCTTCAGAGCAGACAATGCTACCTGCTGAAGCAGATATCTTGCTGGTTACAGATAGCTCTTCAGAGGAGGATTCAGAGGCAGATGACCAGTCCTATTATCCCCCTGAGGTGTATGCTCAAACTTGGCAGGGTTATATTACTCATATCATGCATATGTTGTATTGCAATGCTTAGTTTTTACATCATATACACGATATTGAATGCCATCTCCTTAGTTGACACATCATATATGTGATTGCCCTCTTCTCACTTCCTTAGTATATAAATCATATATTTGAATTATATCATGCCATGATGTTTACATAGACAGCATGTATCTGAATTATGGCATGCCAACCCCTAAAGACATAATATATTTATATCATCTCATCCTGTTTACATAGTCATCATATTTTGAATTATGTCATTCTATCCGTGAATTATATCATGCCATCATGTTTCCATCGACGGCATGTTTGTGATTTATGGCATGCCAACCACTTTAATAGACACATCGTATAGTTATATCATGTCATCCTGTTTACATAATCATCATATTTTGAAGTATGTCATTCTATCCTGTTTAGTTAGCCATCATACATGTGAAATTGTGTCATGTTATCATGTTTAATTAGCCATCATATATTTGAAATTATGTCCTGCTATTCTGTTTGGTTAGACAACATAAATGTGAATTATTTCATGCCCAGTTTTCTTCCCTACTATCCATTGCACCTGTCTATCTTACAATGTCTGTACATTCAATTACTTTTCTTGTTTATTAGCCATTTCAATTGGAGGGGGTGTGGCAGTATCTGTGGGAGTAAAAACACGGTCTTCAGAAAAGATCGTGCTACCTGTCGATGGAGATAGAACCATAGTTGTACTTGCCCAAGAACCAGCCCCACCACACATAACCCAGACTCACGCAGATTGTACCCCTACCCAGTTGGACAGAGAACTAGCTACACCCCTTCTAACCCCAACCCCAGCAGATAGTAACCCAGTTCCCATTGACACAGCACCGTCTCCACCACAGAGCACCCAAACACGATCAGTTAGTAAGGCAACTGCAGTGCCCAAAGCACGAGGACCACCACTCCGAACCCCAAGTCAACGCTTAAAGCAGAAGAAGAATTGTTCTCAGGTCAGGTTCCGTAGCTATGGTTCATACTACTTTGCTCTTGCATCACTGTATTTACTCATACCAACTAATTTTAAATTTGAAGGATGCAATCGAAACTCCAATGGCGCAACAGGTATGTTTTAAACCTGTTTCTTTAACGTGTTTGCTGTTGTGACTTGCTCTATGTTGATTTCAGTTTCAATTGAATAAACAGTTGTGTTCTCATGCCATGCACATTACAAGTGTTGTTATTGCTGTGTAGTTTCCCACACTTATATTATGTCTATGCTGCTTTGTCTTAAATAGATATGATTCGAACTGTATCTATCTTGATTTGGCAACATAAACTAGAATGATATAGACCATACAGTGACTGTACTACATAGATATATGTTTGTTTCATGATGTTATCATGTCCACCTTACTACTGAACTGGTTTACCAAAATGAGTTTCATATACTACATTGTAAACATGTGATGTGTTTGTTTGTTTCTCTTTTAGAACGCGGATAAAATATTGGAGAAGAGTACCCCGTTATGCGATGGTAAAGGAAGTAATGCAGAGAAGGTTCAAGATAGTGAGACATCCCTGTTGTTCTCCAAGAAAGCTGATAAAAACTATATTGAAGACACTGAGACAACCCCAAAGTCCTGTCTTGATGTAGTGTTCGAGTTACTGGCTACTACTGCTGGCACCAGCTCTTCGAACTCGCTGCCTGAATCAGTTCGGCTTCTTGAGTCTCAACTTCAAGTTGAAAGACATCGATCAGATGTTATGCGATAGGAAGCCGAAGGACTGAGGAAGTCCCTGCAGAATTCAGATGCATACTTTCTGGTGCAACAGCAAGTGCTGGAGGATTTAAGCGCCAAACAAGAGAAAGTTAATAAGCTTGGTAAGCATCTTGCCAGCATTATGGGTACCCAGGATATTGTTTCTTCAGCTCTTCTGAAGTGGTTTCAGTTCTGGACTTGTTTTGCTGCGGTGTTTATTTGCTGCTTTGTTCCCTATATTTGCACTTGTGGCGAACTTCGATGCCCAGTGGATGTAATATGTGTAATAGCCGTGATAGCCTAGCGTAAGTTGCTTGCTTATTTATTTCCTTATTGTCTTGTTTATTTGTTTTCTTGTAGGCAGTGCAGTTCTTTTTCCGCGGTTTGCTAGCGGCCGCAATAACCTATTTTTTTAAAACTAGGCCACATTAACAAAGGGCTACATATACTGTAGTTAACATGGGCCTCCTACGGGCCGTAGAAACAATGGGCCTTCTAAGGGCCGTAGAAACAATGGGCCTTCTACGGGGCGTAGACACAATGGGCCTTCTATGGGCCGTATCTTGAATGGGCCTTCTACGGGCCGTATGATCGATTGGCCAAACATGGGCCAATAACAGACCACATTATGGCCGTAAATGGGCTAGAGTTGAAATCATCCGTTCATGAGCTGACCATTACGGGCCGTCCTTAATCGGCCGTATTTGATGACGCTATGAAAACGGCCCAACGTATTAACGGGCCACAAACGGGTCGACTGTAACCACGGGCTGTATTTGGCCCACAAGCAGAAAATGACAGTAACGGGCCGAAAGTAAACGAATGCTGGAAATGAGCCCAAGAATAAATGGACCCTCAGAAGGCCGAAAGATAACATGGGATGGAAACGGCCCAACGAAATAATGGGCCGTTAATGGGTATAAAGTGATACACTGTTCATTACGGGCCAGTTTTACCACGAGCCGTTAATGGGCCGAGGGTTACTAAGGGCCTCATATGGGCCAAAAGACGTCATGGGCCATACATGGGCCAGAAGTTAAAATGGGCTGGAATTATATTGGACGGCCCAGATGATGCTACTGGGCCTAATTCGGATAGGCCGTAAACGGGCCCTGGGTTAGCGGGCTGTAAATGGGCTATATGCGAACAGGCCGTTAACAGGCTTGCCGTGGGCCGGCCCTGCACCTTTTGACCAAGTCAAACGGGCCGGCCTTTTCACAGGAATGGGCCTCTGTTGGGCCGTGCCACGTGTCGACGTATCATAGGCGCTTTGGGTCCAATGAGTGGATGACATCTGTCCCAATGGTGCGCCGACACGTGTTTCCTCCAGCCAATGATGATTTTACACGTGGAAAATCCCCATTGGTCGGGGCTGTTAACGGGTTATTGGATCCAAAATCGGGCCCGATAGCTTAACGGCGTTCCGTTACGGTGGATGCCACGTGTCGGTCACCCTTGACGAAAGCACTTCTGTGACGCGCGAATTATCGTCATGGAAGTGGACACTTCCATGATGATAATTTTGGTAATGTTATGGAACACTTGTACGACAGCACAGGTATGACTATCTTGACTCTGTCATAAATTTTTCATGGATGTACATGCATGACAGAAAATGTGACCTACCGTGACAAACACGTATCATCATGGAAGTGTATTTTTTTTGTAGTGATGGGTTTATGCTTATCTCCCATGCAAGAAATGGGGATGAAATTCGAACACCACGGCACCGTGGCTCTCCGGCAAACGTCGACGTACTTGCTTTTGTAATTCTAGTAAATCCAAAATTCGTCCGAAATTCATGAAACTTGGCATGCTATCATGGAGTGGCATCAACATGCCGTGGTAAATTTTTTATCCCATTTGGGGCAGGTTTGGGTATAAGCTTCTCATAAACCAGAGCTTCTCACAACAAGTGTGATTGTTTCGGTAGGGAACGTTTCACCTTTCTGGACGAAACGATATTCGTTGCCTCTTCTCGATTTCAAATTTTTTCCTAGTGTCAACATAGAACAACAGGAGTGTTGTGTCAATTTTTGGGATTTTTCGGGGTTTGCTTGGACATTTTTATACATTAACTGAGTTTTCTATGCATTCATGTGCATAATTCAAATTTGAACTACAGGCACATGCTCTGATGCATATAAATTAGTTGAAAAATCAAATATGTCTCCTTGGTTGCCTGCTTAGGTCCCATGCAAGAAATGGAAATGAATGTCAAACACCCTGCCACCGTCACTCGGCTGAAAACATTGAGATGCCTAGTTTTTAAATTCTAGTAATCCAAAACTCGTCTGAAATTCATGAAACTTGGCATGCTATCATGGAGCGGCATCAACATGCCGTGGTAAAAAAATTGTCCCATTTGGGGCAGGTTTGGGTATATGCTTCACAAACCAGAGCTTCTCACAACAAGCATGATGGTTTCGGTAGGGAACGTCCCACCTTTGGGGACGAAAGGATATCCATTGCCTCTTATTTCTTTCAAATTTTTTCTCGTGTCAACATAGAACAACAGGAGTGTTGTGTCAATTTTTGTGATTTTTCGGGGTTCGTTTGGACATTTTTATGCATTAACTGGGTTTTCAATGCATTTATGTGCATAATTCAAATTTGAACTAATGCACATGCTCCAGCGCGTATAAATTGGTTCAAAATTAAATCTGTGTCCTTGGGTGCGTGCTTAGGTCCCATGCAAGAAATGGGAATGAATTTCAAACACCAGGGCACTGTTGATTGCCGGCAAAACATTGAGATGCCTGGTTTTTAAATTCTAGTAAATCCAAAACTCGTCTGAAATTCATGAAACTTGGCATGCTATCATGGAGAGGCATCAACATGCCATGGTAAATTTTTTGTCCCATTTCGGGCAGGTTTGGGTATATGCTTCTCACAAACCAGAGCTTCTCACAACAAGCATGATGGTTTCGGTAGGGAAAGTCCCACCTTTGGCGACAAACGATATCCATTGCCTCTTATTGCTTTCAAAGAAATTTCTCGTGTCAACATAGAACAACAGGAGTGTTGTGTCAATTTTTGTGATTTTTCGGGGTTCGTTTCGACATTTTTATGCATTAACTGGGTTTTCAATGCATTTATGTGCATAATTCAAATTTGAACTACATGCACATGCTCCAGTGCATATAAATTGGTTGAAAAATCAAATCTGTGTCCTTGGGTGCATGCCTAGGTCCCATGCAAGAAATGGGAATGAATTTCCAACATCAGGGCACTGTTGATTGCCGGAAAACCATTGAGATGCCTGGTTTTTAAATTCTACTAAATCCAAAACTCGTCTGAAATTCATGAAACTTCGCATGCTATCATGGAGCGGCATCAACATGCCGTGGTAAAAAATTTGTCCCATTTGGGGCAGGTTTGGGTATATGCTTCTCACAAACGAGAGCTTCTCACAACAAGCATGATGGTTTTGATAGGGAACGTCCCACCTATGGGGACGAAACGATATCCATTGCCTCTTATTGCTTTCAAATTTTTTCTCGTGTCAACATAGAACAGCAGGAGTGTTGTGTCAATTTTTGTGATTTTTCGGGGTTCGTTTGGACATTTTTATGCATTAGCTGAGTTTTCAATGCATTTATGTTCATAATTCAAATTTGAACTACATGCACATGCTCCGGTGCATATAAATTGGTTGAAAAATCAAATCTGTGTCCTTGGGTACATGCTTAGGTCCCATGCAAGAAATGGGATGAATTTCAAACACCAGGGCACCGTTGATTGACGGCAAAACGTTGAGATACTTTATTTTTAAATTCTAGTAAATCAAAACTCGTTTGAAATTATTGAAACTTGGCATTCTATCATGGAGCGGCATTAACATGCCGTGGTAAAATTTTTGCCCATTTGGGGCAGGTTTGGGTATATGCTTCTCACAAACCAGAGCTTCTCACAACAATCATGATGATTTCGGTAGGGAATGTCCCACCTTTGGGGATGAAACGATATCCATTGCCTCTTATTGCTTCCAAAAATGTTCTCGTGTCAACATAGAACAACAGGAGTGTTGTGTCAATTTTTGTGATTTTTCGGGGTTCGTTTGGACATTTTTATGCATTAACTGAGTTTTCAATGCATTTATGTGCATGATTCAAATTTGAACTACATGCACATGCTCCAGTGCATATAAATTGGTTGAAAAATCAAATATGTGTCCTTGGGTGCATGCTTAGGTCCCATGCAAGAAATGGGAATGAATTTCAAACACCAGGGCACTGTTGATTGCCGGCAAAACATTAAGATGCCTGGTTTAAATTCTGGTAAATCCAAAACTCGTCTGAAATTCATGTAACTTGGCATGCTATCATGGAGCGGCATCAACATGCAGTGGTAAAAAAAATTTCCTATTTGGGGCAGGTTTTGGAATATGCTTCTCACAAACCATAGCTTCTCACAACAAGCATGATGGTTTCGGTACGGAACGTCCCACCTTTGGGGACGAAACGATATCCATTGCCTCCTATTGCTTTCAAAAAATTTCTCGTGTCAACATAGAACAACAGGAGTGTTGTGTCTATTTTTGTGATTTTTCGGGGTTCGTTTGGACATTTTTATGCATTAACTCAGTTTTCAATGCATTTATGTGCATAATACAAATTTGAACTACATGCACATGCTCCAGTGCATATAAATTGGTTGAAAAATCAAATCGGTGTCCTTGGGTGCACGCTTAGGTCCCATGCAAGAAATGGGAATGAATTTCAAACACCAGGCCACCGTTGATTGCGGCAAAATGTTGAGATACTTTATTTTTAAATTCTAGTAAATCCAAAACTCGTTTGAAATTCATGAAACTTGGCATTCTATCATGGAGCGGCATTAACATGTTGTGGTAAAAAAATTGTCCCATTTGGGGCAGGTTTGGGTATATGCTTCTCACAAACCAGAGCTTCTCACAACAATCATGATGGTTTCGGTAGGGAATGTCCCACCTTTGGGGATGAAACGATATCCATTGCCTCTTATTGCTTCCAAAAAAATTCTCGTGTCAACATGGAACAACAGGAGTGTTGTGTCAATTTTTGTGATTTTTCAGGGTTCGTTTGGACATTTTTGTGCATTAACTGAGTTTTTAATGCATTTATGTGCATAATTCAAATTTGAACTACATGCACATGCTCCAGTGCATATAAATTGGTTGAAAAATCAAATCTGTGTCCTTGGGTGCATGCTTAGGTCCCATGCAAGAAATGGGAATGAATTTCAAACACCAGGGCACTGTTGATTGCCGGCAAAACATTAAGATGCCTGGTTTTAAATTCTGGTAAATCCAAAACTCGTTTGAAATTCATGAAACTTGGCATGCTATCATGGAGCGGCATCAACATGCCGTGGTAAAAATTTTGTCCCATTTGTGGCAGGTTTGGGAATATGCTTCTCACAAACCATAGCTTCTCAAAACAAGCATGATGGTTTCGGTAGGGAACGTCCCACTTTTGGGGACGAATCGATATCCATTGCCTCTTATTGCTTTCCAATTTTTTCTCGTGTCA
The DNA here is from genome assembly GCF_018294505.1 of Triticum aestivum. Lineage (NCBI taxonomy): Eukaryota > Viridiplantae > Streptophyta > Magnoliopsida > Poales > Poaceae > Triticum > Triticum aestivum. The sequence goes on along the minus strand of NC_057802.1, from coordinate 205,348,066 downwards.
ACTTAGAACAATAGGAGTGTTATGTCATTTTTTGTGATTTTTCGGGGTTCGTTTGGACATTTTTATGCATTAACTCAGTTTTCAATGCATTTATGTGCATAATACAAATTTGAACTACATGCACATGCTCCAGTGCATATAAATTGGTTGAAAAATCAAATCGGTGTCCTTGGGTGCACGCTTAGGTCCCATGCAAGAAATGGGAATGAATTTCAAACACCAGGCCACCGTTGATTGCGGCAAAATGTTGAGATACTTTATTTTTAAATTCTAGTAAATCCAAAACTCGTTTGAAATTCATGAAACTTGGCATTCTATCATGGAGCGGCATTAACATGCCGTGGTAAAAAATTTGTCCCATTTGGGGCAGGTTTGGGTATATGCTTCTCACAAACCAGAGCTTCTCACAACAATCATGATGGTTTCGGTAGGGAATGTCCCACCTTTGGGGATGAAGCGATATCCATTGCCTCTTATTGCTTCCAAAAATTTCTCGTGTCAACATAGAACAACAGGAGTGTTGTGTCAATTTTTGTGATTTTTCGGGGTTCGTTTGGACATTTTTATGCATTAACTGAGTTTTCAATGCATTTATGTGCATAATTAAAATTTGAACTACATGCACATGCTCCAGTGCATATAAATTGGTTGAAAATGAAATCTGTGTCCTTGGGTGCATGCTTAGGTCCCATGCAAGAAATGGGAATGAATTTCAAACACCAGGGCACTGTTGATTGCCGGCAAAACATTAAGATGCCTGGTTTTAAATTCTGGTAAATCCAAAACTCGTCTGAAATTCATGAAACTTGGCATGCTATCATGGAGCGGCATCAACATGTCGTGGTAAAATATTTGTCCCATTTGGGGCAGGTTTGGGAATATGCTTCTCACAAACCATAGCTTCTCACAACAAGCATGATGGTTTCGGTAGGGAACGTCCCACCTTTGGGGACGAAACGATATCCATTGCCTCTTATTGCTTTCAAATTTTTTCTCGTGTCAACATAGAACAACAGGAGTGTTGTGTCAATTTTTGTGATTTTTCGGGGTTCGTTTGGAAATTTTTATGCATTAACTCAGTTTTCAATGCATTTATGTGCATAATACAAATTTGAACTACATGCACATGCTCCAGTGCATATAAATTGGTTGAAAAATCAAATCGGTGTCCTTGGGTGCACGCTTAGGTCCCATGCAAGAAATGGGAATAAATTTCAAACACCAGTCCACCGTTGATTGCGGCAAAACGTTGAGATACTTTATTTTTAAATTCTAGTAAATCCAAAACTCGTCTGAAATTCATGAAACTTGGCATTCTATCATGGAAAGGCACCCGACATGCTGTGGTATTTTTCGTCTCCATTTTGAGAGAAGGCGCACTCGAATAATGACAGCCAAGAAAGGCATTTTGAAAAAATAGCTGCCACTTTAATATCTTAAACGTTTGTATAATTCAAACCATGTGCGTTCTGTTAACCATTCACGTGACGCCACGTGTCTTGGTTTTAATGGCTGTAGGAGGTGCCGTGCGGACAGCTGCTTGACCTTGACTGAACGGGAGGCGTGCAAGCTGTCCTCGAATGCGCAGGCTCACCGGGAAGCGTGCAAGCTGTACGTTGCGCAAGCTCACTGGGAAGCAAGCCCTTTGACTTCCATGGCCGCCCACCTTCCTCTCCGTGCGCGCGCCCCCCTTAGCGGCATGGGACGCCGCCGTCGAACGCTACCTCTCAGCGCCACCAGCTGCCGTCCTCCCGCGCCCCGCCCGTCGACCCTGGGACGACATGATGCAAAGTGAGAGCACGATTTGTGCATCGCTTCAATGCAAACGGTTCTTTTGGATGACCCGTGTGCAACCACTTACAAACAATTTTGGTGCGATTTGCATCTGTCATATTGGGTATGTTACCATTTGTCAAACTGGAAAGATTGACATTTGTTGATCTAGTAACATTGCCGTTTGTCAACCTTGTAACACTGCGATTTGTCAAAATATGAAGCTAAAAATCACTAGTAGTATCTATTTTTTGCAACTAAAATTCAGTAATTAAGCATAGATTTCATTCATAGATTAAGCCGTCATTCTTAATTTATACAAACAGTTCAACTCGACAGCTGAACCGACCAAACTTTTCCTTAATTGTTGCCAACCACGTAATGAAATAGCTAGTTCTACTATATATACTAGCTAATTTTAAGTAGGTTGTACAGTTCCACCACATCTATAGTCAGATGAACTGAACAAAATAGCCCCTAAATACTACTACTACTATGGAGGGGCTTTGTACTGCTTCCGGCTGCCTCTCCTGTGCCGAGCGCACTCAATAAGAGGCAGAGGAGGAGGAGCCTACCGATGAGCTGGGCAACCACAATACGGTTCCTGCCGCTGTTGCAGCTTCAGCGACGCTCACCTCGAACGCCCTCTGCCGCTCCAGACGACCCCTCTCGAAGCGGTGGTTCTCCTCGTAGATCTCCTAATTCCTCGCCTCTGAGGCGGCGTGTGCCACAGCCACGGCGGCGGTAAGGCTCTTTGCGTGCTCAACGAGGCGCTCCTCCTCCTCCCGCAGGAACTCGGTGTAGCACGCAAGGTCGCTGAAGCACGTGCGGGCATCCACCTCTGCCTCCCGCCTTCGGGCGGCGATGGCGGAGCAGGTGATGACCCCGACGGTCGATGACGGGGTGGCGGCCATGGCGGCCGCCTCCCGCCTTGGGCCACGGTGGCGGAACGGGTGATGGCCATGGTGGCTGGCAGTGGGGTGGTGGCCACGACGGCCACCTCCCGCCTTCGGGCCGCAGTGGCGGAGCGGGCGATGGCCCTGGCTTTCAATGGTGGTCTGCGGCAACGGCGGCCGGCAATAGCTGCCGAGGAGCACCAGCGGCGGAGCGTGTGGTGGGTGTTCTGCGCACACCCAACAGGGACACCAGGCGCACTACACTACGACAGGGACTGCGTCGCCGCCGCGGTGTAGCCTCCCAGCTGGAGCTGTCCTCTGATGACGGCGGAGTGGCTGAGCGACGATGACGACGGACCGGTGCCATTGGCGATTGTGGGAGAAGCAAACGAGATAAGCTACAGGGAGGGAGGGCAAAATGCGATGCAGGACTCGCCGGCCGTGAGGGTTTTTATAGCAGGCCGGTAAGCATTGAAATTTTGGGGGATTTCACCGAGTCGGGTGGGAAGCTTGCGCGGGAACCTAGGAGGTTGCGCGGGAACGGGCTCACCGATGATTCATTGGCGCCACCATTTGGCCAAATGAACGCCCCCACGCGCTGCGCAAGCTTGCGCTGTAAGCCGTCTGCGGCAGCGGGGTGACAAGACATGCGAGAGGAGGATACATACACATACGGTTAATAAAAAAACATTTGCGATTTAATTACCTACTATACCCCCATCCTGGTTCATAAGTATGATTTAACTATACAATTGCATGTCGCCAAAGATTATATAGTTGGATTCGTATTTGAACATAGTTTCCAATTATATAATTTTTATAACATGCATTAACATTTTGCTGGTTAAATTTGAGGGCAAAGTATGGCACAGAATATAAAGGGGACTATAGACTAGATGGAGGTGCTAGCACACGGCCGCTCTCTACGCAACGACGCAACTGTCGGCCGGCTTGTAGGCGACCATTTCCTACGTGTTCAACTGCTCTATGCCTGTGGTTGCTTGCGGTTCAGGCGGCCGCGGCGTGCTCTGCTCGTGTCCTGCCGCGGTGTGCTCTGCTCTCGCGTCCCTCCAGTTGCTCTGCCCTCGTCCCTCCATGCACGCTACCAGTGTTTGGGGCCGGCGCACGATCACGCACGTTCGTGTGCATGCGGTTGCGCCGGGCACGGCGCGACGATGCAGTTACCCGCTGCAAAAACTGCCATGCGGACGCGCCGAGAATCCACACCGCCCGGCCCCCTTTTATTCCTGCGGCCATTTACCTACATCTCTCGTCTCACACGACACAATAAGCACACCCACGAGAACACATACAGAGAGGACATCGAGCAGTTCCAATGGCGCTCCCCGTGGCTCCAATGGCGCTCCCAGCGGCCGACGACGACAACGGCGGGCAATTCACCACGCAACACGTCGTGGACACCCACGTGAGGGGGAAGGCTCTCTCGGTGGTGTACACGAATGATCCGGTCTCAGTGGAGAGCTCCATCCAAACTATGGAGTAGTTCCTTGCTGAGGACAAGTACCAAGTGGTCGGCTTCGACCTCGAGTACACCATGGGTCGTGCCGGGCACGATCAGAAGGTTGTCGTCACCCAGTTGTGCGTGCGACATGACGTCCTCGTCTACCACTACCACCTGGCCACAACGCCTTGCGAGCGTTTCTCCAGGTTTATCAACAGCTCCGACTACAGTTTCGCTGCGGTGGACACCACCAACAATCTAAAAGCGCTCAAGGTTTCGAGCTTGAAATGCCCGAATCTTGTCAACATCCAATGCCACTAGAAGGTCTGGGGCAGCGACAAAAACAAACTGAACTCCCCAGTTGACCTCACCTCGGCCATCATCGACCCCTACTACATGAAGATGAAGAATGAGAGCAATAAGGACAAGAACGCCTAGCACAGTGTGTGGCATGAGAGACTGGATGAACAACATGTCAAGTACGCGGCCATGGACGCGTACACAAGCTACGAGATGTACAGGCGGATCGTTGACATAAGGAACTGTCTTCTTCCTGACCAGGACGAGGGATCGAGCCACATAGCAGTGGCGGGAGCGTCACAAGAAGTAGATGACTAGACGATCGTTTCTCCTACTTTAGAATGCATGCAATTGTTTATTGAGGTATGTGTGAATGATCTGTATAGTCACTTATGTAATTGGATGTTTATTTCAGTTATATATATATACATGTTATTGTACTGTAGACAGAGCAAATCACACGGCTTATTAGCAGCAATCGTCTGTGTTATTATTGGTCTTCGCACACATTTCTGCTTACGGACCTATTTGCCGCATATCACACACATCTTGTTCAGTTGAACCGTTTCCATTGTGTTGCCTAATCACACATAGTTCATCCTAGTGAACCGTATGTTGTATATTGCACACGCCTTCATCTGGCTGCCCATTTCTTCTGTTCCTCCTCATCGCAAACAGTTAATTGAGCTGAACCGTATGCCCTGCATCGCACACGCAACTAAAATCTGAACCATGTTTGACGCATCCATCATCGCAAAAGTTTTGCACCTTTTTTGACGGTTTTTTTACACCACCGTTTGCGATTATGGCATCGCACACAGTTTCGTCGAAGGGTCTCTGATCGTAGTGTCGCGTTTGGACCATCCTGCAGTAGTGGGTGTTCGTGGAGGAGGTCCACGTCCAGAGGAAGAGAGAGAAGGAGAAGGGGAGGGCCAGAGCACCGCGCGTGTGAGCTCAGCCATTGGAGCTCTTGGGCGGCCGGCGCGCGTGCGAAAGGGGGCAGCGGAAGGGAGAAGGAGGAGGGGGACCAGGTTGTGGCGTGTTGCGGACGTCGAGGAGCATCGTCGGGCATGAGGGGGAGGGCCGAGGTGGTCGGCGGCATCGGGCAGAGGGAGGCTACAGTGCAAGAGCGCACTGTAGCGTGCTCTGGAGCATTGTAACATCCCAAATTTTCAATTTGGAATGTTATACAAAGGTCATTCATGCATATCATATTTTATTGCATTTCGTTTTGCAATCCTCGAAATTCTAAGCAACTCAAGGACCCCCGGAGAGAGTTGGGGATTTCACTATTTTCATATTTGAATTTTATCAAATATTGAAACAAGGACCCTTCGGTTTTAATTTATTTCTCTCCAAAAATATTTCATATTAAAATATATGAGAGGAGATAATATGACTTCTCCAAAATAAATGAAATATTGGCGGAAAATATTAAAATCAAATATTTGGTCTTATTCGGATTTTATTGCTATTTTATTTGAAGTAGGAAAAATATGCATTTTTCAAAATTGCATTATAGGCCCAAATAAATGTTCACCTTGTGTGGCATATCTTTAGAGGACGGGGAAAATTTATTTCGGGATTTTTTGAGTCCGTTTAGTACTCTTTTTCTTTGTTTTTCTGTGCAGTATTATTTAAAAAAAAAAGAGGAAACCGACCTACGGGCCGTATCCGGCCCGGACTCCTCAGCCCCCCCCCCTTATAAGCCGCCCCTGGCCCCACAGCCCGCCGCCGCCGCCAGCCCACCCCGCGCCCTAACCCTAGCCGCCTCGAGCCGTGCGCCAGCAGCCGCCGCCGCACCGCCTCGCCGCGCCGCCGCCCGTCGCCGCCGGATCTCGCCGTTGATCGGTCGGTTTTCCACGGTTAACCCCTTTTTTTTTATTTTTTCTGGTTTATTTCTTTAGATCGGTTTTTCCGTCAGTTTATTTACTTTGCGGAGGTTCATCCATTCGTTTGTTTAAACGAACACCGTTCACCCGTTAGTCACAGACAGCGAACGTTCGTTCGTTAGCCTGTTCGTCAGTTTTTCTTTTTCTAGGGTTTTTCGCGATTACTTCCGATCGCGATTTCTGACCCGATTTTCGTTTTAGTTTATCTTTTCACCCGTTTATCGGAATCAGGCGATTCAAGCGCCTAGATCTTCATCTCGAAGCCCTCTTTCTATTTAACCAACTTGAACAATATTTTGGTACTGTAAAATTTGACTTTAGTCCAGATTAGTAATCGGATCTTAATTCTTTCGCAGTTTGAGTTTCGTTGCTCCGTTTGATTTGATTCTTTTTGCAAACCGGAGTTCTTAAGTTGAACTTTCTAGTTAGATCTTCTAATTTGAGTTTTACCCGTACATCTTTGGTTGATTGCTTATGTGTGCTATTGTTTGTTTGCGGTAGAATTCCCGGAGTGCGAAGCGTGCTACTACGAGTCCCTAGGTTTTGCGGATCGTCAGCAAGGCAAGTAACACATTGATCATACCCCTTTATTACCTAGTTTTTATGCATTAGATACAATCCTCACACATTGCATGAGTAGGATCTCTAAATTTGTGGGTCTGGGAAGTAGTTGATGAGGTAGAACCTATTGCTCTGTTTATTATCAAACCCTGGGAGTTACTTCTACGTTTTGCTTATTGCCATGCTATGCTCGTAGACGTGGTTTGGGTTTGAGTGTATCCATGACAGATGTGAGTTGTTAATTAATGGTTCAACTTAAGGTGGCAACTTTAATACACATCTGGGTGGATTGCTTGTTTGGGCACCTGGAGAATCCAGTGTTGTCCTAGGACATCCCGGAGTACCCGTGTGATCATCCTACAGTCCGCCACCCAGGCTCAAAGGGATCATAAGATTATTCATGCTAGAAACTTCCATGTGCAGCCACAAGCCATTATGGGCCCTCGCATAGTTCAGTATGTTGCATGACCTCTTTCAGTGGTAGGCTAGCAGATGTAGAGGGAAAGTAGGTGTAACTGTCTACCCAGAGTAAAGAGTTAATGTTTCTGAAAGACTGTGTCTCGGTCATCCGTTTCTCAAACACCGTGTAGTGCGAGAAATCTAACGGAAGAGATCGAGTCTTGTGGGGAAAAGTGCGCAAACCTCTGCAGAGTGTACAATCTAATCATGGTTAGCCGTGTCCCTGGTTATGGACATCTTGAGTATCTAGTACTTGGATTATCCTATTGTATCTCATCACTCTAATTTAATTTGTTGGGTTGATAATTACTTTAATTGGGATTGAGTTGGAGGAACCTTCTCAATGATGTTTCAACTACCATGATAGTTAAATACAATTTATTCCTTTGTTGTAGGGCAAAATTGGCTTTTCGCAAAAACATATAACCATAGAGCCTCCACCAGCCATATATGCATGTAGTGATAGCATTACTCTGTTCATTGCTCTACTGTGTTATATTGCCAGCATATTCCATGTGCTGACCCGTTTTTGGGCTGCAACGTATTATGTTGCAGACTTTTCAGACGACGAGTAAAGGTGCGATAGGTCGTTGTCATGCACTCAGCTATGCCGTTGGAGTTGATGGACTCACTTTATCTTCCAAGCCTTCCGTTGTTATCGTGTTAGATGGCCTTAAGCCATATTTATTGTAATAAGTTCTCTTTGGAGACATTCGATGTAATAAGTGTGTGATTGCTACTCTGTTATAAATCCTTCGACTAATGTGTGTGTCAGCATTACCGATCCAGGGATGACACCGAAGCACAGAGACTTGACCGTTTGAGGTCGGGTCGCTACAAGATGGTATCAGAGCACACGCTGAATGTAGGACACGACCACTAAGAAAAGCCATAGGTCACTCTTCTCTACTCATTTCTGACTCCTCTCCATTTTCTACTCTTTAGGATGGCGGATTCGAGGAACAAGTTTGCACAACCGGATGAAGACACCCCCTTTGGACGACACTTGAAGGAAGTCACTAGATACCTGAATATTGGAATACCAAGCTTCACCGGGACCTACAACGCCACTTTACCAAAAGAGGACCGCTGGATGATTCAAGTTCAAGTTCCAGGAAGGACATTCACGCTAGTCACAGAGCCCATAGAGTTTTCCTTTGATGCACACACCTGGAGTCTAGGAAAGAGCATGGCAGCCCACATCGCCATGGGACGCATTGGCGAAGTTTACCACAAGGATCTCAAGGATACTATCTACCAGATATGTGGGCGCTTAGATGAGCAATGGGAGATAGTCAGCACCAGGAAGGACAGGTCCATTGCAGCATTCATCCAGGAGTTAAACCAGCACATTCGACGCCAGGAGAACCAGATGTGCGCTGGCATGATAGATTTGAAGAAGGCGATGACAAGGATCACTGAGCTAGAAGAGGAACTCAATGCTACACGTGATGGATATGAGGAGGAAATCGCAACACTATTGGAGAAGAACGACGACCTGATAAAGAAGATCGGAGTATTCATGGGAGACCCCGCGCCAGGAGGAGAAGACGACGATTCCACTTGTCCGGAGAACTACATCATCATCGACGACACCGATTCCGACCCCGATGATAGTGATGATGATTATGAAGACGAAGTTGGAGCGGACATCATGGAGTCTTCCACCGATCAAAATTTCTAGATGACCCCCATATGACTAGTAGAATTCCCCCATGTATATAGTAGTAGTCCGAGCACTGTAACGATAGTTAGATCGATTGTATGCCCTTGCTTGATTGATTGAGTGATATGATTGTGTTTGTCTCATGTGCATATGGGTAGTGTTTTCTCACTAGACCTAATTTCTATTCTACTCTCTCCCCTCTAAACCCATCAGATGCCTCCGAGACGTGACACCGGATTTGTCTTCCCACCGGAGATCACCCAGTTGATCCAGCAGCAGAATGCCTTCATGCAGATATTAGTCCAGAGCCAAACAACAACAACAACAACAACAACAACAACAACAACAACAACAACAACAACAACAACAACAACAACAACAACAACAACAACAACAACAACAACAACAACAACAACAAACAACAACAACAACAACAACAACAACAACAACAACAACAACAACAACAACAACAACAACAACAACAACAACAACAACAACAACAACAACAACAACAACAACAACAACAACAACAACAACAACAACAACAACAACAACAACAACAACAACAACAACAACAACAACAACAACAACAACAACAACAACAACAACAACAACAACAACAACAACAACAACAACAACAACAACAACAACAACAACAACAACAACCCTGCTCAAGTTGACAACTTAGCCCGTTTTCTGAGGTTACAGCCGCCGGTGTTTTCCAGTAGCACCGAGCCAATAGTTGCGGATGACTGGCTACGTAGGATTGGAAGGGAGTTGACCACCGCAGGTTGCACAGATGCTGAGAAGGTGCGTTTTGCCGCACACCAATTGGATGGACCAGCTGTGTCATGGTGGGAGAATTACACAGCCACTTTTCCCATAGCCAATGTCACATGGGATCAGTTTCAGCAAGCATTCCGCACAGCCCATGTCTCAACTGGAGCTATGAGCATGAAGAAGCGTGAGTTTCGCAACTTACGCTAGGGAAATCGTACTGTGGCTCAGTACGTAGATGAGTTTAGTAAGCTATCTCGTTATGCCCCTGATGATGTGGCCACAGATGCCGCGAAGCAAGAGAAGTTTATGGAAGGGCTAAATGATGAGATGAGCATGCAGTTGATGGTGGCAACATTCAACAACTACCAAGAGTTGGTAGACAAGGCTCTTATGATTGAAGGGAAGCAGCAGCAGATTGAGAGCCGCGAGAGGAAGTATGGACAAGGAAAGTACAATTCTGGAGCTCAGCGGAAGCCTCGTTTCACCCCGAACTCGGGAGGACTTGTCCATAACCATGGAGGCCACACCCACAATGGAGGAAGTTCTCACAACCACAATGGCTCCAAGAATGGAAACGGGAACAGAGCAGGAAGCAATCAGAACCGCTCTAACCCAGCCACACCCGCCAAGAAGGACCTAAGTCACATTACTTGTTTCAAGTGCGGGAAGACTCGACATTATGCCACTGAGTGCCCTGAAGCAAAGACTGGTAGTGGCAATGGAAGCGCTGGGAAGAAGCCCAACCCTTTCAACAGGGGACAAGTGAACCACATGAACATGGAGGAAGTTGAAGAGCAGCCTGATGCAGTTATCAGTAAGTTTTTGGTTAAGTCTTTTACTGCAATCGTTCTTTTTGATACTTGTGCATCGCATTCATACATATCAAGGGGATTCGTGGATAAGTATAAGTTGCCCACTAAGGTACTTAGGACACCTATGTTAGTAAGCTCACCAGGAGCGGAGTATACGGAAAGTCAAGGATGTTTTCAGATGCCATTGACCATTGGAAGCCATGTTTTCCCCTCAGACCTGATAATTTTGGAATCACAAGGATTGGATGTGATACTAGGAATGGATTGGCTATTGATGTATGGAGGAAACATCGATTGCGCGATTAAGTCGATTTTGCTCACTACCCCGGAGGGAAAAAGGATCAAGTATGTATCCAGGCATGCGCCGAGGAGGACTCAAGTAAATTCTCTCATGGGAGTTGTTCAGGAGGAAGTGCCGGTAGTAAAGGATTACCCGGATGTATTTCCGAAGGAGTTACCAAGCATGCCACCAGATCGAGATATCGAGTTTTTGATAGAGTTGTTGCCAGGCACCGGACCAATATCTAAGAGACCATACCGGATGCCTGCAAACGATCTGGAGGAGATTAAAAAGCAGATTAAGGAGTTATTGGAGAAAGGCTACATTCGAAGAAGTTGATCACCATGGGGAGCCCCGGTGCTCTTGGTTGAGAAGAAGGATGGATCGTTAAGGATGGTTGTTGATTATCGTGCGTTGAATGAAGTAACAATCAAGAACAAGTACCCACTGCCGATGATCAATGATTTGTTTGACCAGCTGCAAGGAGCAAAGGTGTTTTCGAAGAACGACTTGCGATCGGGATATCACCAGTTGAAGATTCGGGAGAAGGATATACCTAAGACAGCTTTCACCACAAGGTACGGGTTATACGAGCATACAGTTATGTCCTTTGGACTAACTAACGCCCCTGCCTATTTCACGAGTATGATGAACAAAGTGTTCATGGAGTTCTTAGACAAGTTTGTTGTGGTGTTCATTGATGATATCTTGGTATACTCGAAGAATGAAGAGGAACATAAGGAGCATTTGCGTTTAGTTCTCGAGAAGCTCAAGGAACATCAGTTATATGCCAAGTTCAGCAAATGTGAGTTTTGGTTGAAGGAAGTTGGATTTCTTGGACATGTTATATCAGGAGAAGGTATAGCAGTAGATCCCACCAAGGTTCAGTCAGTCACTGGGTGGTTGGCACCCACCTCAGTTGGAGAGATCCGCAGTTTTCTTGGACTCGCGGGATACTATCGGAGATTCATTGAGAATTTTTCTAAGATTGCGAAGCCTATGACGGCATTGTTGAAGAAGGACACTAAGTTCCATTGGACTGAAGAATGTGAAGCAAGTTTCCAGGAGTTGAAGAAACGTTTGACTACAGCCCTAGTGCTGATTCTACCGGATATACGCAAGGATTTCCAAGTGTATTGCGACGCATCTCGCTTAGGACTTGGAGGAGTACTTATGCAAGACGGGAGAGTTGTTTCGTATGCCTCACGACAACTAAAACCGCACGAGTTGAATTATGCCACGCATGATTTGGAGTTAGCCACTGTGGTGCATGCGCTCAAGACCTAGAGACATTTTCTCATTGGAAACCGTTGCGATGTGTACACGGATCACAAGAGTTTGAAGTACATCTTTACTCAGAAGGAGCTGAACCTCAGGCAGAGGAGATGGTTCGAGCTCATAAAGGATTATGACATGAAGTTGCATTATCATCCAGGAAAGGCCAATGTCGTAGCAGACGCTTTGAGCCATAAGAGTCATGTTAACACCCTCGTAAGCGGAGGAATGCCAAAGGAGTTGGTTGAAGATCTCAGGGAGCTACGTTTGGAGATAGTACCTAGAGGTTTTGTTGCAGTAATGGAAGTTCAGTCTACATTGTTGGGAAGGATTCGAGAAGCGCAGAAGGATGACAAGGAGATTGCCGAGATAAAGGAGAAGATGAGTGAAGGGAAAGCCAAAGGTTTTCGTGAGGATGAGCACGACACCTTGTGGTTTGAGGACCGTATATATGTGCCCAATAATGTAGAGATCAGGAAGTTGATACTTCAGGAAGCTCATGACTCGCCATACTCGATACACCCCGGAAACACTAAGATGTATTTGGATTTGAAGGAGCGTTTCTGGTGGACTGGTATGAAGAAGGATATTGCTGAGTATGTAGCCGTATGTGATGTATGTCAAAGAGTGAAGGAAGAACATCAAAATCCAGCAGGATTACTGCAGCCTATGCCGATACCCGAATGGAAGTGGGATAAGCTTGGTATGGATTTTATCACCGGATTACCCAGGACCCGATCGGGATATGATTCTATCTGGGTAGTAGTGGATCGCCTGACCAAAGTAGCCCACTTTATCCCAGTGAAAACCACCTATACATGTGCGAAGTTGGCCAAGATATACATGACCAGGATCGTATGTCTGCACGGAGTTCCGAGGACCATCGTATCAGATAGAGGAACACAGTTTACTTCAAAGTTTTGGCACCAGCTGCACCAGACTTTGGGAACCAGGCTGGAGTTCAGTACAGCTTTTCACCCACAGACAGATGGACAGACAGAGAGAGTCAATCAGATTCTGGAGGACATGTTGAGAGCTTGTGCGCTATACTATGGATCTAGTTGGGATGACAACCCTACGCGGAGTTCTCATACAACAACAGCTACCAGGCCAGTCTGAAGATGGCACCTTTCGAAGCCCTGTATGGAAGAATATGCCGAACACCGTTGATGTGGGATGAAGTTGGAGACCGCCAGTTGTTTGGACCGGATTTGATAAAGGAATCTGAAGAGAAGGTTAAGCTGATTCGAGATAGACTGAAGGTAGCTCAGTCCCAACATAAGAGTTATGCAGATTCGAAACGCAAGGAGGTAGTCTATGAAATCGGAGAAAGAGCGTATCTGCGAGTGTCACCTCTTCGAGGAGTTAAACGTTTTGGAGTTAAGGGAAAGTTAACCCCGAGATTTGTAGGACCATACCGTGTTTTGGAACGCATGGGAGAAGTTGCCTACAAGTTGGAGTTACCCGAAGGACTGTCGGGAGTACATGATGTGTTTCACGTTTCTCAGTTGAAGAAGTGTCATGCGGAGATGGCCGATATTCCTCTGAGAGATACAGTGCCCCTGGAAGCAATTCAGTTGGATAGTGATTTGACATATGAGGAGAGCCGAGTTACTCGCAGCAAGGTTATCAAGTTTTGCAAAGTTTAGTGGAGCCACCATACCGAGGATGAAGCCACTTGGGAACGAGAGGATGATCTACGCAAATACCACCCGCACCTATTTTCTAGCCAACCCGAATCTCGAGGGCGAGATTCATCTTAAGGGGGGTAGGTTTCGAACATCCCAAATTTTCAATTTGGAATGTTATACATAGGTCAATCATGCATATCATATTTTATTGCATTTCGTTTTGCGATCCTCGAAATTCTAAGCAACTCAAGGACCCTCGGAGAGAGTTGGGGATTTCACGATTTTCATATTTGAGTTTTATCAAATATTGAAACAAGGATCCCTTCGGTTTTAATTTATTTCTCTCCGAAAATATTTCATATTAAAATATATGAGAGGAGATAATATGACTTCTCCAAAATAAATGAAATATTGGAGGAAAATATTAAAATCAAATATTTGGTCTTATTCGGATTTTATTGCTATTTTATTTGAAGTAGGAAAATACGCGTTTTTCAAAATTGCATTATAGGCCCAAATAAATGTTTACCTTGTCCGGCATATTTTTAGAGGACGGAAAAAATTTATTTTGGGATTTTTGGAGACTGTTTAGTATTCTTTTTCTTCGTTTTACTGCGCGGTATTTTTTTTAAAGAGGAAACCGACCTACGGGCTGTATCCGACCCGGACTCCTCAGCCCCCCCCCCTTATAAGCCGGCCCCTTGCCCCCGCAGCCCACCGCCGCCGCCAGCCCACCCCCCGCCCTAACCCTAGCCGCCTCGAGCCGCGCGCCAGCCGCCGCGCCGCCCGTCGCCGCCGGGTCTCGCCGTTGACCGGTCGGTTTTCCACGGTTAACCCTAGTTTTTTTATTTTTCCGGTTTATTTCTTTAGATCGGTTTTTCCGTCGGTTTATTTATTTTGCGGACGTTCGTCCGTTCGTTCGTTTAACGAACGCCGTTCACCCGTTAGTCACAGACAGCGAACGTTCGTTCATTAGCCTGTTCGTCAGTTTTTCTTTTTCCACGGTTTTTCGCGATTACTTCTGATCGCGATTTCTGACCCGATTTTCGTTTTAGTTTATCTTTTCACTCGTTTATCGGAATCAGGCGATTCAAGCGCCTAGATCTTCATCTCGAATCCCTCTTTCTGTTTAACCAACTTGAACAAGATTTTGGTACTATAAAATTTGACTTTAGTCCATATTAGTAATCGGATCTTGTTTCTTTCGCAGATTGAGTTTCGTTGCTCCGTTTGATTTGATTCTTTTTGCAAGGAGTTCTTAAGTTGAACTTTCTGGTTAGATCTTCTTATTTTAGTTTTATCCGTGCATCTTTGGTTGATTGCTTATGTGTGCTATTGTTTGTTTGCGATAGAATTCCCGGAGTGTGAAGCGTGCTACTACGAGTCCCTAGGTTTTGCGGATCGTCAGCAAGGCAAGTAACACATTGATCATACCCCTTTATTACCCAGTTTTTATGCATTAGATACAATCCTCACACATTGCATGAGTAGGATCTCTTAACATTGTGGGTTTGGGAAGTAGTTGATGAGGTAGAACATATTGCCCTGTTTATTATCAAACCCTGGGAGTTACTTCTACGTTTTGCTTATTGCCATGCTATGCTCGTAGACGTGGTTTGGGTTTGAGTGTATCCATGACAGATGTGAGTTGTTAATTAATGGTTCAACTTAAGGTGGCAACTTTAATACACATCTGGGTGGATTGCTTGTTTGGGCACCTGGAGAATCCAGTGTTGTCCTAGGATATCCCGGAGTACCCGTGTGATCATCCTACGGTCCGCCACCCAGGCTCAAAGGGATCATAAGATTATTCATGCTAGAAACTTCCGTGTGCAGCCACAAGCCATTATGGGCTCTGGCATAGTTGAGTATGTTGCATGACCTCTTTCAGTGGTGGGCTAGCAGATGTAGAGGGAAAGTAGGTGTAACTGTCCACCCAGAGTAAAGAGTTAATGCTTCTGAAAGACTGTGTCTCGGTCATCCGTTTCTCAAACACCATGTAGTGCGAGAAATCCAACGGAGGAGATCGAGTCTTGTGGGGAAAAGTGCGCAAACCTCTGCAGAGTGTACAAACTAATCATGGTTAGCCGTGTCCCCGGTTATGGACATCTTGAGTATCTAGTACTTGGATTATCCTATTGTATCTCATCACTCTAATTTAATTTGTTGGGTTGATAATTACCTTTAATTGGGATTGAGTTGGAGGAACCTTCTCAATGATGTTTCAACTACCATGATAGTTAAATAAAATTTATTCCTTTGTTGTAGGGAAAAATTGGCTTTTCGCAAAACATATAACCATAGAGCCTCCACCAGCCATATATGCATGTAGTGATAGCATTATCTGTTCATTGCTCTACTGTGTTATATTGCCAGCATATTCCATGTGCTGACCCGTTTTTGGGCTGCAACGTATTATGTTGCAGACATTTCAGACGACGAGTAAAGGTGCGATAGGTCGTTGTCATGCACTCAGCTATGCCGTTGGAGTTGATGGACTCACTTTATCTTCCAAGCCTTCCGCTGTTATCGTGTTAGATGGCCTTAAGCCATATTTATTGTAATAAGTTCTCTTTGGAGACATTCGATGTAATAAGTGTGTGATTGCTACTCTGTTATAAATCCTTTGAGTACTGTGTGTGTCAGCATTACCGATCCAGGGATGACACTGAAGCACATAGACTTGACCGTTTGAGGTCGGGTCGCTACAAGCATGCAAATGGCTGGCATGGCCATTTTGTTGACAATGTGGGCGCGACCAAGGGTGTCTGGTAGTGCTAGGGAGTAGTAAACAAGTCTGAGGTGGCCTTGGATGCCCTGGTGAACCAGTGGGAGAGAGGTGGGGTTGAGAGAGAGAGAAATGTGTTGTCCAGAGAGAGAAAGAGGTTGTTTTACCCCCCCCCCCAATAATTTATATGTGATGCTGCCATTGTTACTGGAGGTAGAAGAGGGTCAGGAGTAGCTGTGGTAAAAAGTTAAGCCCATTTGGATTAGTGGAAGAGGTCAAAGTAGTTGTTTTAGAAAAAGGGCAGAAAGTGTTTGTTGCTGGTTAGGGCAAGAAAATGGATTCCATTTGGCATGAGACTCCACAGGGTGAAATGGCACATATAATTAGGGCCTTCCACCAATTTTGAGCTCATTTGGGCAAAGTTGCCAATGCAACTTCTGTAAACCCTAGAAATCAACAGAAATGCATTTACCAAGATCTAGTCATGCAAAACCATTCCCCTTGACGCACCACTTGGTCTAGTGTCATCATTTGGGTTTCTGAGCATGTCCACAAAGTTTGGGTCATTTGGAATAAGTTGGCAATGTAAAGTTATTCAAATTTGAATCTGAACAGAGATGGTTTTGGGGCACTTTTGTGATCCAAAAAAATTTGAATTGAGCTGAAACTTTGCAAGGTCATCATATTATGCATATGTGACTTGCTAGAATTTTCCTGGAATTTTTAGATAATATTTCCCTTGTAAATATTTCAAAAGCTTGAAATATCCAGAAAGGGTTTTTGAGGGATTTGTCCAATATTTTAACATGACCATGTGTTGAAACTCTTATATATGGACAATATATGTCCTATGAGTTTCCCTAAATTTTCTCAAATATTTTTGAAACATTTAAATAATTTTAACCTATTAAAGTCCATTGCTGGCATAAAGAAAAAGCCTTTAAATAAAATAGGAAAATAACTTTTAAAATTTATAATTTTGTGGGTTATGGGAGTCCTATACCTTATAGGTTTCATATATAGTTTTTGAAAGATTTTTCTTGCGCTAAATTAAGTACTTGTAGTTCAAGTCTCAATTCAGGGGTTTTTGAAAAAACTAATTTAGAAAATACTTTTTGGCCAAATTATTTTTGTAATGAAATACTATTCTGTCCTGTACACATGGCATGGTCATTGGGCAAAGGTTTGGACCAAGGAGAAGGAGTATAAAAGTTGGACGATTTATTTGATTTTTAGAGCACTTGCAAACAGCAAACAAAAATCCAATGAAGTAAGGTTCAAAACACTCGAAAGTTTTTGTCAAACCATATTTTGTCATGATTTATTAGCTTAAGTGTTGTGGCATGAAAATCAGGGTGTGACAGACCTACCCCCCTTACAAGAATCTCGTCCCCGAGATTCCCAAACTAGGCGTGGAAAGAAATACGAAAACTTGGGTCTGGGGTAGTCTTCACGTCCTCATACTGCTTATGCTTCCGAATGGTGCTCCATTGAACCTTGAAGTACTTGATGTTTTGGCTTCGTGTATGATGTTCTGCTTGATCCAGGTTGCTAAGGGGTCTCTCGCATAGGTCGGGTTGGGCTGGGGGTCGATGGCTCGGTGATCGATGTCCTTGTAGAGATTAGGTTAGTTAGGAAGTTGAAAACACTTCCAGAGTTGTGACGCGTGATAAGACGTTGTGCACAGTGGGTGACTCAGGTGGTAACTCTAGCCGGTAGCCGTCTACTCTTTGTCTTGCAGTGATCTAGAAGGGGGAGATAAATCTTGGTGTGAGGTTCGCCTTGACATGGAAATGCTTGGTTCCTTTGAGAGAAGAGATTTGTAGAGGCACATGGTCTTTGACAAGGAAGTTCAGTTCTTGACGACAGTGGTTCGTATAGTTATTCCTTGTTAATACGATGGTCTTCAAATGGCCTCTAACTAGTGGCTCTTCTTCCGTCTTCGGGTAGACGAGTATGTCATCCAATAAGGATGACACCCAACTTGTCCAAGTATTCTATGAAGACTCTGCTCCTGGGTTACATAAAGTGGGCTAGGGTTCTAGTGGTGGTCACGGTTGAGTATGGGTCAAGGTGTTCCCGACCTAGAGCCAAAGCCCATGGTAAAGATCCGACTATGTTGTGGCTTGGTAGGGCTTAAGGGTTTCAAGGATTCTAGCGTGTGAGTGAACATTTATCATCTTATCCTTGAGCACTGTTTCTCAGATGACAATTGTTCTATCTAGTTGCCCAAACAAATCACCTTATACCACTAAAAGCATCCTTTCGTATAGAC
Source organism: Triticum aestivum (assembly GCF_018294505.1). NCBI lineage: Eukaryota > Viridiplantae > Streptophyta > Magnoliopsida > Poales > Poaceae > Triticum > Triticum aestivum. The sequence continues at coordinate 205,329,276 of NC_057802.1, read as the reverse complement.
CAACTCCAATCATCACTCATGCTATTCATATCCTCAGAACTCTCGAGAGGAGGTCTAACAAAATCGTACATGTCAACTATCCCCAAACTCATGTGTATGGCTAACCCTATGTAAGAATCCATGGGTAGAGCATACAGGCTGCTAAGCTTGAATCAAACATGACAATCCAAGTGCTCAACCTATTCTTCCAAGGTCTAAGATAATGCATCTCTATCCTAAGGAAACACGTCGTAAGCCACTTCAAGATCTTGTTTCCTTCCTATGAATCAACTCCAACAGCCCATTAAGTTCCATCAATCACTACATAATCCATTAATCCTACAAATCCAAAGTCTATGGTGTTCCACACGATCTTCTAATGTCCTATAATCCCCAAATACTTGAAAGGGTTGTCCTTACCATTGTCAGTCCACCAATTCCAATTATCGGGGTCAAGTAACTCCAAGGTCAGGCTTATATAGATCCCTAAATCAACTCCAACAATTAATCCAATCTCCTAGTTTATCGTCCATCGAGAAACATGGTATCATGATCGAGTTCATCAGTCTAAATCCAATTTACTCCGAACCATGTAGACTTACTCAACATCTATACCCCACTAGGATCACCTATTTAAATTAAATATCATGTCCAACGAGAATTCTTACATGTTTCTCCCAAGTCATTCTCGTAATGTCAACTATCTTCTATCAATATCCCCTGGCTAAGTCAAATCCTTATACCTCCAAGAATTTTAGCTTGCGATCATAATTGTCCTACTAAATCCAATTTACTTAGGGTAATGAAGACTATGCTACTCTATTAACATGATCCCACCAAGTTCATCTACCAACATGAAATCCTCATAATCCACCAAAGTCTCACATAATTCCTCAAGGTTACTGATATAAACTCATCAAGTTATTAGTCCTTATTCCTATATCATCAAATTGGTCTTCCCTATGGCATCGTCGGTTCTTGTGCTATATTAGATGACAATGTTCTTGCTCACTACGTCCACTAGTTCCATATGAACCCAGTACCGAGCAAGGTTACAGAGGCTTAACTGGTTCTCTTGCAATTCTGTGGGTTAAGCACATGGTTAATGATTCGAGCTGGGGGTATCTCGTGAAGTCTCGAAGGGTCTAGGGGTAGGTTTCTAGTCTTGAGGTGTAATCATACGGGGTTGCATTTGGTCGAGGAGGCTGTAGCAAAAGTCTTCAGTGCCGGTGGCTTGTCAAGGTGGAATCCTTGGTGCATCTTGTCTTGCTGGTCTTCAGTTGATGAGAGAGATGAGAGGGAAAAGTAGCATAGAGGGGGGATGCCTAAAGGGGGTTCTATAGTACAAGTGCAAACAAACAAGTGCCGTAAAGGCCACACACACACATTCATTAAGATACGATAGGTGATATAGTCGCATACATGCTGCCCATGGCAAAAGGGCGACTTATATCAAAACACAAACAAATAAAAACAAGCAACACACAATCATGGTTCTATTCAAACCATCACACGGACTCGACTACGGATAGGGGGTACACAAATCATCCTACCCTAGGGGTTCTCGGACTTAGTAGTCGTGCTTTGCTCCGTGCCTCGTGCAGTCTTCTTGGTTTTCCTCAGGTGCTGCTATGTCGCTTGTAGTTGTTTGATGAAACGATCCGGGTTAGGCCTGAAGAATCTTCAACAACTTCTCGCCTGTTGAAGTGATGGGGTGAAGGTGGCTCCTCGTAGTAGGCATTGACTCGGTCTTCTGTTGTCTTCTTAATCATGACGATCCCTTTTTGTCTTCTAAGGCGTCGATGGTACCAGGTAGGTAATCATTTATGCAATGACATTAACAAGGCATAGTAGAGGTCCAACATGTCGGTTACGTTGATGACAACATCGATACCAAGAGCGGGGGATGAAGAGAACCGTTTTCCTGCTCACTATAGTGAGGCGAACGAAATGGCGAGGTTCTCATCCACCGGTGGTTGCCGATATAACAACGGTAAGGACATGGTTGCTCTATTAGCGATGTATATCATGATCTTGCATATCTTACACCCTGATCGTCATATGACAATGTTGCATCATCCTGGGGCAAATTCAAAGGTGTCACCATCCTTTAGGTCTTCATGTCCTCATTCCTCGAAGGTGTATCTTCTGTTGGCATCGTCTTGCTGTGGTGTCGCCAATCTTGTGTTCAGAAGAGGTGGGTGAGTGTTTGGCAAGGTGTACTCCTTCAAGGCTATCCACAAGGATTACAAGGAATCCCGTGGTCAGGGGCTTGAGGGTGCTAGCAACCATTTGCAACAGTTTTGAAGGGGAAGAGATCTATAGGGAAAATATACCTTAGTTTTTCAGAAAAACTCGGAGGGGAAGAGAAGTAAAGATAGTTTTGAAAACTAGTAATAGTTTGGAAATAGTTTTACCCTAACTAACGACCATGCTAACTAAGGCTTCCTACAGTCAGGATGGCTCTGATACCAGCTCTGTGGGGACCCTGACTCATAAGTCGTGATCACCGAATGCACGTGTATAGTGATCCCAGAGATCAATGCTCACTGAACACACAGAAGCTGGATAACAAGAGTCTTACATCCATACATACCGTCTTACACAAATTATGACCATTATGGTCAAGTCTTACATATATAAAGCCTCAAGGGCTGAATACCAAATAAACTTAAGCAGCGGAAATCTATGTACATAAGTAGAACCCATGCCATCTGCTTTAACCCTATAGGCATTCTGACAGGAAAAGCGTCCTAGTTCGCATGTTCGTCTCCAAAGAATTCTTCTTCGAACTCCTGTTCTTCCATGCCTGGCCAATTAAATAACCAGTGGCAAGCCAATGAGTACTTTGAATGTACTCGCAAGCAACCCATGTTTTGGATCAAAGTAACAATGCATGGTGTAACAACAAGTAGGCAACATAGCATCAAGCTAGTTGGAATGACTTACCACCTTGTAAAATATACATCAATGAACCCTAGTAACCATGAGGATCAATGCTAGCTCATTCCACATATCAAGTCATTTGCCTTGACTCAAATGGTTCTCAATCATACACACATGTACCAAGTTTGTAAAATTTCTGGACATAGTTTAAGTAGCACCACCCAACTGTCCATGACCGTGGACACGGCTATTTGAATAGTTTGACACTCTACAGAGGTTGCGTACTTTACCCACAAGATCCGGGAAGCTTTCGTGTCATCCACGATCCCGCGGTACCTCAAGTACTCGGGAGAAGCACCCGATCATTATCTTTCCCTAGACGACACTAACATAGGGTCCACTCGTTGGTACACGGCCCTCGTGTATAAGCAAATATCGTGGGAATCTGCCTTTTCATATTATCACGCATACACGAAGGGACCAACGGTGTGTCCGGTGCCCTGTGAAAACAGTCATGGCCGCCTATCCGAGCACGACCCCGTCCCAAGAGTGACCTCATGCCACCCCCGTCACTAGTAATGTGGGCACCATGCTAGTATCGGCCTAGGTAATGAATAACGCCCCGTCCCATAAGGGGTAGAGTGGTTGCACATGTTTGGTTGGGACGGTAATCACACCTAAATTTAATCCATCATTTTTACTCTCACACAAAATGCTTTCTCGGGTACACCACTTCTTCCTCAAGTGGTGACCTTAGTTCAACATCGCCCAAGGGCATTAGGGGCACCCGACGGGGTTTTCGAAAGAATGCAACCACGAGGTGCTCATGGCATACATGCAACATTTATGCATCAATGTTTAATCCTTTGACATAGTTCCTCCATGCACAAGGTAGAGCTACGAACATGCAAGTACCAACGGGCATGCATCAATGCAACGGTTATATCAAGCTCATAATCAACAACGTCATCATGCATACGGAAAATTTATCGATGAAAAAGAGAGGCGAATCATGGTCAAGGGCTGCTTGCCTATTTTTAAAAAGTCTTCGAGGTCCCCAAATGTCTCTGGCCCAACTCCAAGTATTCCGTCTACTTCGTCAACTGACGTCGGAAACAACACAATAAGCAACACAACAGGGCAAACATAAAAGTGCTCTAAAAATGTGATTTAGACTTTTCTAGGACACCACTAGTCATATGAAAAATGACCAAAGTGGTTTCATTGGGATTGGATCCATGGATATTTTGGAACATTTCAATATGAGGGATTCAAGGGATTTATGGATTTGCAAGAAGTATACAGAAATATTATTTTGAAAAATGAGTAAAGGCACCCATTTAACAAGGAATGATTTTGAAAGCAGCTAGGAGTTGATTTCACTTGACTTGGAGTTCAAATGATTTTCTATGAATTTGCAAAGTTGGCAATATATGGAGAAATGGACCAATATTTCATGGGGCACTGAAAGTATTGGGAAAAATGTTCAAAAACTAAGTTATGAACATATAAGTATCTAGGAATTTGAATCATGGCATTTGGAGAAAAAATGGCCTCTCTGTGATTTTCTAAAGTTTATTACAAAAATGGAAAAATGTGATTCCATAAATATTTGTGAAGGAAAGGTTTCTAGAAAAATGTGCAAATAGCACCATGTGATAGATCATGAATTTAGGAACTACTAGAAATTTGAATTATCAAATTTGGACACAAAATGAATTAGCTATGGATTTTTAGTAGCTCACTTGAAAAGAAAAAGAAAAGTAGGGCATTACCCTTATCCTGTGCACAGGGCGACAAATAGGCAACGGGTCGGCCCAGCTGTACGATCGCGCGCAGGCTATCAACGCAGGAGGTGTATTCACTGGAATACGCCTTCCCTTAGCGAAGGCGGTAGCAGGCAGAGCCCGTCTCCACTTAAACGAGGCGGGGCCCTCCCGTCAGTGGCTCAGCCACGCTGGCCAGCTGATAGGCGGGGCCCGCTGGTAGGTTCGTCCTCCACCTCCCGCGCGGGCGCGACGGGAGACAGAGGAGGCGCTTGATGCTGGCTGCCGGCGCTACAGGGCGTCTCCGGCGATGCTCTTCCTACCGGCGTGCTCAGGGGACCCGGGCGCGTCCAACCGTGGGTGGCATGGTCGCCCAGGGGCACCGGGTTGAGCAGGGTGCTGGCCGCGGTGGACGAAGCCGACGGTGATGGTGGGGACGGCACTACGGCCACCAGGAGGAGTAACCGGAGTGCGGGGGAGCTCCAGGGGGTCGGTGTAGGTGCATTGAGATGCATAGGTGGAGGGGAAGGGGCTCGAGCGTCGCGAATTTAGCCCGCTGCCGGCGGCGATTCTCCGGCCATGGAGGGCTATGGAGGGCGCGGGGAGAGGAGTGAGCCGCTCAGGGTGACGCACAGGAGGGAGAGAGAGCGATCGGAGGCCAAAGAGGGCTCGGGTGGCCTTTAAGGGAAGGGGCGAGGTGCACCATGAGCTCGTGCGCCGGAGAGGCTGTTGCTGTCGCTGTAAGCCACGGGGGCTCGTATGGGCGTGTCTGGGGCGTTCGTGGAGGAGGTCCACGTCCAGAGGAAGGGAGAGAAGGAGCAAGGGAGGGCCAGAGCACCGTGCGTGTGAGCTCAGCCATTGGAGCTCTCGGGTGGCCGGCGTGCGTGCGAAAGGAGGCAGCAGAAGGGAGAAGAAGGAGGGGGACAAGGTCGTGGCGTGTCGCTGACGTCGAGGAGCATCGTCGGGCGTGAGGGGAGGGCCGAGGTGGTCGGAGGCGTCGGGCAGAGGGTGGCTACAATGCAAGAGCGCACTGTAGCGCGCTCTGGAGCATGCAAATGGCTGGCATGGCCATTTTGTTGACAATGTGGGCGCGGCCAAGGGTGTCTGGTAGTGCTAGGGAGTAGTAAACTAGTCTGAGGTGGCCTTGGATGCCCTGGTGAACCAGTGGGAGAGAGGTGGGGTTGAGAGAGAGAGAAATGTGTTGTCCAGGGAGAGAAAGAGGTTGTTTTACCCCCCCCCCCACAATAATTTATCTGTGATGCTGCCATTGTTACTGGAGGTAGAAGAGGGTCAGGAGTAGCTGTGATAAGAAGTTGAGCCCATTTGGATTAGTGGAAGAGGTCAAAGTAGTTGTTTTAGAAAAAGGGAAGAAAGTGTTTGTTGCTGGTTAGGGCAAGAAAATGGATTCCATTTGCCATGAGACTCCACAGGGTCCAATGGCACATATAATTAGGACCTTCCACCAATTTTGAGCTCATTTGGGCAAAGTTGCCAATGCAACTTCTGTAAACCCTAGAAATCAACAGAAATGCATTTACCAAGATCTGGTCTTGCAAAACCATTCCCCTTGAAGCACCACTTGGTGTAGTGTCATCATTTGGGGTTTTGAGGATGTCCACAAAGTTTGGGGTCATTTGGAATAAGTTGGCAATGTAAAGTTGTTCAAATTTGAATCTGAACAAAGATGGTTTTGGGGCACTTTTGTGATCCAAAACAATTTGGATTGAGCTGAAACTTTGCAAGGTCATCATATTATGCATATGTGACTTGCTAGAATTTTCCTGGAATTTTTAGAGAATATTTTCTTTGTAAATATTTCAAAAGCTTGAAATATCCAGAAAGGGTTTTTGAGGGATTTGTCCAATATTTTGAACATGACCATGTGTTGAAACTCTTATATATGGACAATATATGTCCTATGAGTTTCCCTAAATTTTCTCAAATATTTTTGAAACATTTAAAAAAATTAACCTATTAAAGACCATTTCTGGCCTAAAGAAAAGGCCTTTAAGTAAAATAGGAAAATAACTTTTAAAAATTATAATTTTGTGGGTTATGGGAGTCCTATGCCTAATAGGTTTCAAACATAGTTTTTGAAAGATTTTTCATGGCCTAAATTAAGTACTTGTAGTTCAAGTCTCAATTCAGGGGGTTTTGGAAAAACCTAATTTAGAAAATACTTTTTGGCCAAATTATTTTTGTAATAAAATACTTCTATCCTATACACATGGCATGATCATTGGGCAAAGTTTTGGACCAAGGAGAAGGAGTATAAAAGTTGGAGGATTTATTTAATTTTTAGAGCACTTGCAAACAGCAAACAAAAATCCAATGAAGCAAGGTTCAAAACACTCAAAAGTTTTTGTGAAACCACATTTTGTCATTATTTGTTAGCTTAAGAGTTGTGGCATGAAAATCAGGGTGTCACATATCCAGGCAATGTTCATTATATAGGCATCACGTCCAAGATTAGTAGACCGACTCCTGCCTGCATCTACTACTATTACTCCACACATCGACCGCTATCCAGCATGCATCTAGTGTATTAAGTTCATGGAGAAACAGAGTAATCAATGAGAACGATGACGTGACGTAGACAAGATCTATTTAGGTAGAAATAGACCCCATCTTGTTATCCTTAATGGCAACGATACATACGTGTCGGTTCCCCTTCTGTCACTGGGATCAAGCATCGTAAGATCGAACCCATCACAAAGCACCTCTTCCCATTGCAAGATAAATAGATCAAGTTGGCCAAACAAAACCAAAATATTGGAGAAGAAATATGAGGCTGTAAGCAATCATGCATATAAGAGATCAAAGAAGACTCAAATAACTTTCATGGATAAAAGATAGATCCGATCATAAACTCAGAGTTCATCCGATCCCAACAAACACACCGCAAAAAGAGTTACATCATATGGATCATCAAGAGACCATTGTATTGAGAATCAAATGAGAGAGAGGAAGCCATCTAGCTACTGACTATGGACCCGTAGGTCTACAAAGAACTACTCACGCGTCATCGGAGAGGCACCAATGGGCATGATGCACCCCTCTGTGATGGTGTCTAGATTGGATATGGTGTTTCTGGAACTTGCGGCGGCTGGAATTGATTTCCGTCGGCTCCCCTAGGGTTTCTGGAATATTGGGGTATTTATAGAGTAAAGAGGCGGTTCGGGGCCACCCGAGGTTGGCGCAACCCACCAGGGCGCGCCCTAGTGGGTTGTGCTCCCCTCGAAGCACCCCCCCCCCCCAGGCGCTTCTCCGACGCACTGGATGTCTTCTAGTCCAAAAAAATCCACAAAAAGTTTCGCTGCGTTTGGACTCCGTTTGGTATTGATTTCCTGTGATGTAGAAAACATGCAAAAAACAGCAACTGGCACTTGGCACTATGTCAATAGGTTAGTATCAAAAAATGATATAAAATGACTATAAAATGATTATAAAACATCCAAGAATGATAATATAACAGCATGGAACAATCAAAAATTATAGATACGTCGGAGACATATCACTAGCCCAGGCTGCCGGCCAGGAACCTATCCCCTGATGGAAGAAGAAGCAAAAGAAGAACTCCAAAACAAGCAAACATCGCTCTCATATCGGATCATCACATTACATGTACCTGCAGCTGTTGTTGTAGTAATCTGTGAGCCACGAGGACTTAGCAATCCCATTACCATGGGTATCAAGACTAGCAAAGCTTAATGGGTATGGAAAGGATAAGTGGTGAGGTTGCAACAAGCGACTAAGCATAGTATGGTGGCTAACTTACGAGTACAAGAATAAGATGAGAAACTACGTAAACGGTCGTAAACTAGTAATGATCAAGAAGTGATCCTGAACTACTTACGTTCAAACATAACCCCACCGTGTTCTCTTCTCGAACTCATTCGAAAAGAGATAGTCACGGTTACACGCGCGGTTGGTGTATTTTAATTCGGATCTGCTGTCAAGTTCTCTACAATCGGATATTAAAAATTCCCATCTGCCACATAACCGTGGACACGGCTTTCGAAAGATAAAACCCTGCAGGGGTGTCCCAACTTAGCCCATGACAAGCTCTCACGATCAACGGAGGAAAACCCTCCTCCCGAAACAACCTGATCAAACTCAGAATCCCGGTTCACAAGACATTTCGACAATGGTAAAACAAGTCCAGCAAGACCTCCCGACGTGCCGACACCCTGATAATAGCTGCGCGTATCTCGTCCCAGACCACGATCGGATGGGTCAAGCTACGAGTAAAACCAGCCCTCGAGTTTCCCCGAGGTGGCCCCGCAGGCTGCCCGTTTGGGACCAACACCATCAGCGCTGCCCCCTGTATTATGTCGAATAACGAACCTCGGGTAGCGCTAACTCCCTATGCTTCAAGTTTATTATCATGTTTAGTTATTATGTTGAGCAAATGGTAAAACCAATGTTGGGCCTTGCTGGAAGAGTTTTATTCAAAGTGAACTGTCAAGGCCCATAAACCCTCACCGTGTTAGGGGCGCAAAATCAAGGAACATAACACCGGTATGACGGAAACTAAGGCGGCAAGAGTGGAACAAAACACCAAGCAAAAGGCTAAGCCTTCCACCCTTTACCAAGTACTAGCGGGTAGTGCGCGGCGGCACGCCGCGCCACATGGATTGAGAAGCAATTTAGTTTTGTTGTAATATTTGATAAACCGATTCAAGACTTGATTCGTGACACAGTAGATCATACTCCCTCCGTTCGGAATTACTTGTCGCAGAAATGGATGTATCTAGACGTATTTTAGTTCTAGATACATCCATTTCCAAAACAAGTAATTCCGAAACAAGGAAAGGGTACATTTAGTTGATACATGCACATAAGTGATCTACAAACCATAGTGATAGTGATAACTGGATGCAGAGTTGCAAAAGCTCTTGTTCTTTTCTTAGACCTGAGATGTTGATCCTCCAGCTGGGTTTATTTCTGTGATGTAGTGATAGAGAGTTGAAGCTAGTTCTTCTGCTCTTGTTTTTGGTAGTTTGTTTCATGTGCAGACAATGTTAAAGTTGTTGTTGTATGCATGTTCTGACTATTGACAGATTGGCAAAATATTTTAAAATTGGAGACAAACTTTTTTAAGGGTGCTTGTTCGCCTTGACAAGGCTTGCTTTTTACTGTTTCTGTATTTCTAATTCTTTTTCCTTGATCTTACTCCATTCTTGTGGAGCTGATTACTCCATTCTTGTGTGGCTGAGTAGCCTTGTACAAGAGAGACGATTGTGCGCTGGTTGTTTATTAGTTGTTTGTTAATGAAAATTGTACATAATACGAACGTGGATAAAAAAAACTGGGAAGTACGATTAGATATACCGGTTGAGTTATTCATCTTTATAACGCAACATTTAGAGCTGAGGTGGAATTTCCTGTTGGGTTGTCTCAATGATATTGTGACAAGAGGGTAGAAGTTGAAGCTTGTTGGTTTCTCTCAGTCACAGAGGGCGGAGACAGCTTGTTTGTCTCGGTGATGTAGCTCTTCCCTACTGGTCTTCAGGGTATTGTGATTTTTGATATATACACAAGTTGATTACGGGTCTCCGGGGCGGAAATCCCTTTTGGTGACCGAGCTCCAATGAGGCCTCCAAATTTAAAATTCAAATTTCATCAAAATTCATATTTTTACGTTTCAAAAAATTTTGAAAAAAAACACAGCTATACATGAAGGCATAACACACATGTGTGTAAATTTTCAGGACAAAATACGTTGAAATGAGGGCTGTGCAAAAAAGATCTAGAGATGTTTAACACATGATACTATTCATTCTCTCAGGCCATGAATTTGTCTTTTTTGTACAGGTCGCAATTCAAGGTATTTCATCATAAATTTTTACACACATGTGGGTTACATCCTTACATATACGCATATTTTTTCAGAATTTTTTGAAACATAAAAATTTGAATTTGAATTTTTCAAAAATAAAGGGCTCCATGGAGCTCAGCCTCCAAAACGCCATTCTCGTCTCGGGGGTATTATAATTTTGCATATACGATATATATGTTGATTTGTTTCAACATGACAGCAGAAGAGATCATATTGTGTATGCGCAGTCTGGTCGAGTTAAATCCCTCATATAGTACTTGTAAAGTAAATTACAAATTGAGGCCTGATGACCAGAATTGCTATAATGTTCTCTTTGAATTTGAAAGCATGAAGAGACATAGAAATAATAGTGTGTTTATGCTATTCATGCAATCTTTTCAAGTTAGTTTTCAATGTTTTTGTAGAAAAAAATACTAAATATATTTAAATTGCAAGAACAATTGTTATGAAGTTGTCTAGCTGGACTTGAAGGCATGAACACATAGTATAAAAAAATAGCAGAGAATGAAGGAAGTACATATATCAATTTCTACAATTGAATATCAATTTACATCTCAAATATTAGTTGATCAACATTTCACATTTGTTAGTAAATCAGAGAAGATCATAGAAAATTGTACAGCATGCATTCATCAATTCTCTAGTGCTGCCCAAAAAGAATTGATTAGCTGGGCCTAATCCGACCATGAAACATTTGCAAACGACTGCCCAATGCCAATCTCACCATCTCCTTCCTATTTTCCGTCCTTTCTCCTGTTATTGGTTCCATCGCCTAATCCGCGCAGCTGGCCGTGCATCTGTGTTCTCCTCAGCCTGCTTTCGACACAACACTTGTAAACTAATACCCGGCAAATACAACTCTATCTGTCGGCATTGCACTATCTTCCTCATACCAGGCAAATACAACACTAATTTATCGAGTACAGAAGGAACACGGTACTTACCGAACACTGCAAATATATGCCTTGTTGAAGCATCTACCAGTTGCATGGCTTCATCAAATTTTGAACTTGCATGGTTCAACAAAATCAAACAGTGAACTCTCATGAACATTAGTTCAGCGATGATGCTCTGTCATTGGGATCAGGACCTCACATCTTAATGGAAGGAAGCAGTTATTAATCAAGTCTAAAATCTGAGTGAGACTTAGGCAGTCAAGCCCATTGCAGAACCATGTCTGATAGAAAAACACTAATAACATCTAACTAACAGAGAGTGACTTGACCCATATATGTCTGCAAATGCAACTCACATATTACTACACAAGAAAACAAATCAAGTTGCTGTTGCTTCTTCACATAAACGATCATAAATAAGATGAGAAGGCAGACACAGCAAGCAAGAAGGACCTTCCAGCACAACTGTTATTCTTTCAACAGTGACGGTAGTAGCTGTGTCCCTGGGGAGGTACCTGCAGTCGCCCATATTGTACTTCTTCTGTGTACAAGAGAAGATACTTGTGTGAAGTTTGGAACTGCCAACGTAAAAAATGAAGAAGGAACTTTGAGACCTTTGCCTCTTTCAAGTAACAACATGTGGTTCTTTTCTTTGATAATAAATCAGAGGAGACAAGGAAATAAAAAGAGAGTAGCACTTCTGTTGCATGTTTTGTACCATATCAATATGAAATGCATGAGATGTAACGAAGATGCAAGATGATAAGACTCACCTGCTCATTGTGGTCAAGGCTATTCTGTATTCCATCCGTTAACACTGAACGCACTTGAACAATCCTTAGGAATCCATGTCTCATGTATCATGCAGTCGAAAGAACCTGGAAAGAGGAACTGATTATGAACCAAACTAATTTATAAGAAAGATGCTACAAAAGATCAATCTACTGTCTATTGAATAGTGATTCCTTTCTCTGTGATCCTTGCAACAACAAAAATGTTGACTTTACTCTCATCATAGTATAGCTTGGTCAGAAGCTACTTCGCCAACCATCATGACAAACTAAAACCATCGGGGTCTGATGAAATCTTGTGTGATAATATATAAGACAGTAGCTGGATAGCTTGATAAATCAAGAGGTCAAGTTAAGGTTTTGCGCCAGAGAACAAAATAAAATTTGCTGTGCCGGAATCAATAGCACAGAAGCAATAAGGAAAAAAAATACAAGTAATATATACAGTAATAAAGTATGTCATGCAAAATGCAGTAACCAATTACATCCCATGCAGTTATACCAGATGAAAGTAGGATATCAAAAAAATACCTGACCAAATGAAGCTCACACAGCTATTTGCCACCAATTTATCAAGCAATAGTGTACATGAACCTGCAATACTTACATACAGTGCTACTTTTTTTTAGATCAACAGTGCAACATTTAATTAGTTGATATATGAAGCGTAAGCATATTATAGATGACACTAACTACAACCAGAGGCCCAGACAGTTTACTATATTCTTACTTCCACGGATACTCCAGTTGGAGTGGTTGTCGACATGAAACTGTATTGCCATGTCCGCCAACATATTCTTTCATAAAGTATCAAGCAAAACTGAAAATTAGTGTATTGCAAGTGCCACTTTCAATGTTCAGGTTCAGTTCATCATACAATTATGGAATATTAACTCTGAAATAAAATATGACCGTGCAACACTTCTTTTCCTCTCGAATGTAAATATGAAGACCGAAATCCGGAATTTCCAAGTTACCTGCACTTGTCATTCTCGCAGAACCCGAACGACCACTTCTCCTCTCCTTGCCATAAACCTTCACACAATACATCAGAAAATAAGAATTGTACATCTGAATAAAAAGGGCCAAGCAAGCAGGCAGAAGTGCAGAGCGATCTACCATGGTAGAGCTCGTGTTGACTGGTGGCCCGTCATCTCCGACGTGCTAGAGCTGGGGACGACGCCATGGACGACACCATCTGCTATTTTCCTCGTGAAGGAAGAGCACGAAGATGTTGACAACAGTGACCGCCCCGTCAGACTATGAAGGGCACAATCTTCGTGGAGAAGAACTGCGACGTTCAGAGGAGGCGGGGCCAGGGTCTTCCGTCGGTGCACGGGTCACGGGAACTGAACGATGACGGACCGGAGATGAGCGGAGGCTGGAAAGAAGGCCAAATCAAGCAGGAAGAAGGCCAAATCGGGAAGGATTCAGCGCCTCCCGCCTCAGATCATGCAGAATATGAGAGAGGGGAGAGGGCCTTGCTAGCAGAATCCACCTCACCTCTAATCTGGCCGGTCGTTGGTAGGCCTCTCTTGCTCGACGGCTGGGCTGCCCACGCGAATCTTGTGCCGATGGTGCCGTGGCCGCTGTGCATCGGAGGTGGCGGTGGCACGCCGCCGTTGCTTCATCTCCTCGGCCGTACGTCTGCCACCAGCTCCACACGGAGAGAAGATCGAGGTTGGAAGGGTGGGGTAGATGGGACGGTAGGGCGAGGAGGCGAGGCAGCGACCGTCAGGAAGGAGAAGACCCATTTTATAGGCATATACGGCGGCCAACCGGTGGCACCACACTCGTCTCGAGTCTTCACTAGAGGAGACCCGATAAAATATCTGAAAGACCACCGCTTGTTTGGATAGAAGATATATATAAAATCCGTACTTTATAAACCAGGAAAACGGTTCAACCGAACAAAATCTCATTTGGCTACTATAACAAATCCACGAAACTTGGAACTGTACAACCCAAGATTTCGGGCTTATAGAAAAACGAGCTTTATCCGTTTTTTCACAAACGCGTTTGCTATATGCGTGATTGCAACAACTTTTTCCCGCCCGCTCGCTTCTCAACAACTTTTCTGGCGCCAGTTCTGCGTTTTGCTGCTCGCCCTCGCGCCTTTTTCATTGCTTATATACAGGCCCCATCGCTAATAAAACTGGCTGGCCGTCAATTCCATTCACAGGCGCTGGCTGGGAGACGCCGGCGCTGGTTCTCAGCAGCTTCTTCATCAGGCGGTTCTCATCATCTTCCCATCTTCAATCAAGTTGCACGACCCTGGTAAGATCAATCATCCTGTCAATATAAGTTGTAGTCGATGTACATATTTCATGATATTGTCCATTGATCAATCATCCAGATCAACAAATTAGTCCATATAAGTTGTAGATGTACAAATTTCATGGTATTGTTCATCGATCAATCATCTTGATCAACAAATTGGTCCATATGAGTTGTAGATGTACACATTTCATGATATTGTTCATCGATCAATCATCCTGATCAACAAATTCGTACGTAGATCTACAAATTTATGGTATTGTTCATCGATTCATTTTTTTGGCAATGAAGCTCATTTTGCAGAAAGAAAAAAACTCCGGTAATCTGAGATAGCCAATTCGTAGATGAAACTAGAACCACCAACTTGGCAATTTGTCCCTTCCTCTCTCTAATTGGAAACACTCCTCTGTTTGATTATAAAAGAAACCCACTACACTAGTTACTTGCTGATGTACATGGAAACCAGGTAAATGCCAGATATGAAAAAAGAGTAAATGGCACGCTAACTCTAATTATATATTTATATGGTATTAATAGGCACTAGGCCAATCTGAACTGTGCGATATAAGTATGTATGTTTGTGTTGTAGTCTAAATTGTATACACATGTATCATAGTCTAGTATGTAGGCCAATCGTGTACTCCTGGATATAAGGGGCCCTCAAATTTAAATTCAACATGCACATACAGCTTTACCTCTATAAAAACAAATGGTAAGCCAACAGTAGATCACTGAAATACAAGCCATCAGTTCCTTTGTCGACCTGCATTGTGAAAAGAACATAGGAATACACGTAGAAATCAAACAATTAGTAGTAAGTGTTGTCATAGGTAAAAATTAAAGATTAGCTCAGTCCTAGACCCCCATTTGTCTACTGCAATCAGAAGAATACACGCCAAGAGATCACACGAATGCAGTTGAAATATTATTATCATGTTCATTTCTTCCACTTAACAGTGTTCTTCTCAACCAAATAACTCACTTTGCAATATGGCTTGTTGTAAGTACAACTTTAAATTGGAGGTTTTGAAATGTCAAGAGAAATTAAGTTTGTCAATCACATACTCATTTAAATTTTTTATTTTCTTGTAGATAAATATGGATGATCAGAAGGACCAAAAAATAGGAAAGAAAACCCAGATAAAAAGAGGCATGTATGGAAATCTTCGGAGGACAAAATACTTCTCACTATACTGAAAGATCAAACTTTACACGGAGGGAAAGAAGGAACAGGTTACACAAAGAAAGCATGGCGTGATATCTTAGAACAATTCAATGATTCAAGAGTAGACAAACTTGAATTACAACAATTGAAAAATCGCCATAAGTACTATAGGAGTTGCTATGCTGCCATGGATAGACTTCTTAAACTGACGGGATTTGGTTGGGACGACGATGACAAAATGATAAAAGCTTTAGAAGAAACTTGGGAGGAACTAATTGAGGTAAGTTTGTGCGAGTAGGATTCATATAAAATTGGTATATTGTATTTATTAATAAAAAATTACCAACTTGCAGAAGCATAAGTCACTCCAAGAATATCGAGAAAAGGTGTGGCCTAGTTGGGAAGATCTTCAACAAATATGTGCTAGTTCAACGGCATCTGGAGTTGGTGCTGTATCTAGCAAAGGGAAAGATGGTTCAAGCAAACAGATCCAAGGAATGAAATCCCAGCAAAAATATTGGGTGATGCAAGGTTCTACCCATATTTCAAGGTATTTTCCTATCGCAAACACATGTTACTTTTAAATATGATTTAATACTATGTCATGGAAACTTAAACTTCATTGTTTGACTAACAAAAATCCCAACAGAACTGCCTAGGAGCAATTGATGGGACACACATTGAGGCAAAAATCAGGCTAGATAAGCAAAACTCCTTATAGAAATAGGCATGGTTACCCCTCTCAAAATGTAATGGCAGCAGTGTCATTTGACATGACATTCTCATATGTCGCTACTGGATGGGAAGGTTCTGCGTCAGATCAAGCAGTTCTAAGATGGGCTGTTACCAGTGGGGGTTTTGTTGTTCCTGAAGGTAAAAGTTCAAACATATGAACTATATATTGATTAATCTTATTACATAAAGATTATGACCGTGCTATCAAACCTTACGTGCAGGTAAATTTTATCTTGTTGATTCTGGATATGCAAATACTCCAAAATTTATTGCCCCGTACCATGGAGATCGTTATCATATTGCTTCTTTTCGTGGAAGTAATCGACGATATACTAGTGAGAAAGATATGTTCAATCATCTGCACGCACAACTACGAAATGTTGTTGAGCGAACTTTTGGTGTTCTAAAAGCTCGCTTTCCAATTTTAAGTAGGAAAGGAGGAATTCCTTATCCATATAAAACACAAGTCAAAATTGTTATGGCTTGTTGTATTATCCACAACTTCATCCGGAAGGTTAATCATCATGATGAGTTGTTCGAGCTTTATGAGCATGGGGAAGCACAACAACATGTTGACCATGGTGATCAGCAAATTAGAGGGCAAGCAAGAGAAGATGAACGAGCTGCTGGTGAGAGAGTTCGTGCAGGCATTGCTCGACAGTTGTGGAGTAATCATCAACAGCGTTCCGCTCAACAACCAGAAGATGATTAAGCATTACAATATTATTTTTTAAATTTTATTTATAGATTCATTACAATAATAATTGTTACAATTTTTCATCAATTTATAGGTTCCAAAACTTCCCGTTCTGTATTACAAGATGATAGTAATGCTAAATTATTTTATGTACAACTGTGTGCAATAAATTTGTCATTCGATAAGAAAAATGGCCATTGCAGACTAGAGAATGAAGTTGAAGAACTGAAACTGATATATTTGTGAAAAGAACCAATGCAGATGAAGGTTATGCATTCAGCAACAAAAAATAAGCACATTCAAGAGATTACGAGAAAACCTTCACATGTGGCATGAGGAATCTGTATGGACCAGCAACCATCATTATCCTCTGCATTGTCAACTTGCCACTCTTTTGTCTCTATGAGCAAAGGCTGTGTCAAACCACTCTCTAAATTATCACTTAGTCCCTATTATGGGAAAGAATTAAATCAACGACTTTACCATGTAGCTAATTGTTAAGCCCTGTAAACTATGAAGTTTTTTTCCTCTTGGCAAGTAGAATGGCATTTCTTATTAACACAAGTAGAATCATCATATGAATTGTTCAAGCTCCCAGCTCAAATAATTCGACCTTGAAATGCAAACAAAGATGAAATGTTTACCTGCTCCGCCAAATCATCATCCTCACGCTTGACCTCCAGCCCCGACATGGCCGCTATCAGGGTGGGCGGCGTCGAGCACTCTTTTGAGATCTGAACTTCCATGTACGGATGCTGCTGGACGGCCAGCATCAAGGGGCGGCGTACATCTGGGATGAGCTCGAGAAGAACCTCTCCCCGAGCAAAGCCTATGCAGGGCCGATGTGGGAGGTCGCCCAGGGGCGGCGGACCTATGGGATGAGCTCGAGGAGCAGATCTCGCCGAGCAGAGCCTGTACGGGGACGACCAGAGTCGGCCTAGGCGACCAGGGAAAGCCTCCGCGCGCGGAGTCGTCGAGGCCGTCCCGACGGGAGGAGGGCACCGGTGTCTGGCGGTGAGGATGAACGACGGAACAGGAATCACAGGCTGGAGCGGCTGGAGTCGAAGCTTTGGGAAGTCGTCGTCAATGGCCAAAATTGGGGAAAGTAAGAGAGAGAAGGCAAGGGGAGGAAGTGAATCGGTATCCTCCTACCCAAACAAGGAAATGTACAAGCCAGTTTTATCCTTTCCAAACCCAAACGTGTTTATGTGTAAATTAGTTATCCAAAAATTCATTAGCAAAACCGATTTTGCTAAAATCCAGCTACAAACTCGTTTACCATGTATCCGGCCCTATCCAAACAACTAGTTAATGAGCGCTCCTTCGGGAGCCTCGCAACGATCAGCGCCACTTGGCGCGCTCTCAGCCATTCGCCACGTGTCGCGCTCTGGACGCTCCTTTCAGATTTTGTTTTTTTTTTATTTTTCCGCACGCGTTTTTGGCTTTTTAAACGTTTTTCCCCGGGTTTTTTCAACGTTTTGGTTTTTCCCCGGTCTTCCTTAGCGTTTCGACCAAAAAAAAATTTCAAAATTTTTTTTTTGCGCGAACAAACGCGTTTGCTTTTTTTTCTTTCGTGAAAAGTCACGTTTTTTTTCGCGAGAGGCACGGTTGTGCTTTAGCGAGAGTCACGGCCGTGCCTTTTGGAAACAAAAAAACGCGTTTTCTGTTTTTTTCTTTCGCGAGAGTCACGGTTTTACTTCCGCGAGAGGCACGGTTGTGCTTTTGTGAGAGTCACGGCCGTGCCTCTCGGAAAGGAAAAAACAAAACGCGTTTTCTGTTTATTTTTCTTTCGCGAGAGTCACGGTTTTGCTACCGCGCGAGGCACGGTTGTGCTTTTGCGAGAGTCACGGCCGTGCCTCTCGGAAAGGAAAAAAATACGCGTTTTCTGTTTTTTTTCTTTCGCGAGAGCCACGTTTTGTTTTTGCCAGAGGCACGGTTGTGCTTTCGCGAGAGTCACGGGCGTGCCTCTTTCGAAAAGGGAAAAACGCGTTTTATGTTTTTTTCTTTCCATGAGAGTCACGATTTTGCTTCCACGAGAGGCACGGTTGTGATTTCGTGAGAGGCATGAGCGTGCCTCTTTCGGAAAGGAAAAAAACCGTGCTCCCGGTTTGGTTTTTCCGTCCGGTTTTTTTCGCCCGGTTTTTTTCGTGAAAAAAAAGTTCGTCAAAACCTATCAACATAGGATCTAGTTTTGAGGATCTCGACGCGAGGAATCCAATGGTGAAAACGGTTTGAGATTTGGACGCACGGTTTAAGAGATAAAACATTTTGGATAAACGAATCTACGAAAAAAAGGGAAAACTCCCAGATTGCGACAAGTGGCGCGCTGCATGTGCGCCACTTGTCGTGACCTGGGAAGATGGAGTGTTCTTTGCAACGAGTACTGCTTAATTAGTGATTTCGAAGACAATCAACAAGAAGAGAAGATCCTGGAAACGAAGCCCACCAGAAAAGCCTAGAAGGCAATGTGTCCATCGATGGAATGGCAGTCAACGACACAAGGGCACCGGACGTGGCAACCACACACAGAACCAAACGTGCTAAAACAACCCCACCAAGAAAAAAATAAAATCAATCCACTCTAGGAAACCATCGTGCACACGTGTCGCTCAAACAAGGGCAGTAAAAAAAATTCAAAAAACCAGGTAAATTGAACCCTTACGGGCCTAGTCTTCTTAGTATATAGATGCATTAATTAAATAAGAGATATTGTGATATCCCAAGATATCCATGTCCCAACATGGAACAAACTGCAACTGCACCTGCAACTAGCAACGTTATAAGAGGGGCTGAGCAAAGCGGTAACATAGCCAAACAACGGTTTGCTAGGATGGTAGAAAAGGTTAGAGGTTATCATGGCAATTTGGAAGGCTTGACAAACAAGTGGTAGATAGCGTGACATAGCGATAGAATCGAGACAACTAGAAAAGCAAAGATAGTAGTGGTATCCAGGGTAATGGTCATCTTGCCTGAAATCCCGCTAGGAAGAAGAACGAGTCCATGAAGTAGCTGAACCAACATAGTCAAACGAATCCTCACGATAGCAACGAAATAAGAACTATCGAGAAGAAGCACAACCAGAAAGAAGAAAACAACACGGTAAACACACAAGCATAAGCATGGCATTATGCACAAACAAGTATGATGCATGTCTGATTTAAATATGCATGGCATGGCAAAGTACAACAAACAATACTACAATTTAAGTGGAGCTCAATATGCAACGAGTTGCATATTGACGAGACACCACATTTAAATATTTAGTTCGCTCTCAATATGAACCCAACAAGTTTAAATGTTCTTAACATGGCAAGAGGTGAAGCATAACAAAACTACACTATCTAAGCAGTTTAAATGGGGGGCGGAAACAACAAACAACAAATCCGGAAAATCCCCATGTGCATATTTTGGATATCGTACTGTTCCGCCCTAAATCATATTTTAAAGTTGTTAAACATCAAAATAAAGTGCACCATGTTAATCTTTGCATTTTTCTACCCCATTTACATATCAAGTTTATTTAATTCGGAGATACGGTTATTTAGTTACGAAATAAACCATTTTAGCATGTCATTTATGCAAATTAATGCAAACAGCAATTCTAAATATTTTAACATGGATGAAAGTTGGATATTATGAAACTGCATGAAATTCCAAGTGTTATACATATGTAACATGTTTCATTTGGATGCATGGACATATAGTTATTGACAATTCAAAATGATGGCATTGATGTGAATATGCAGAATGAAAAAAAGGCTAAATCACATGGGACAGAAAAAAAACATACTGTGCAAGCCCAGAAATGGAATTGGCCCAAGTGACTGAATGTGTGTGTGCAGGAAAAAGATAAGTTAAAACAAAGGGGAAAACGGGGAGAGCTGGGTTTCGAACCCAGGACCTCCTGGATCGGAGAGTGAATTTTTCCACTGCTGTGCTGCTCTGTGTTTGGCATAAAAGCAGAAAAGTGTCCTAAGACCATCTAGAAAGGCCGACCTTGGCCCTGTCGCACGGAGATCGCTGGCGACGATGGCGAGCAAAGTAGCGGCGGTCGAGGCTAGAGAGCGGTGGCGGGGGTGCAGATCTTGGTGGGGTTGCGATCCCTGCATGCGGAGCGGCTACGGGACGTGCACGCACGGGGCTGCTCGGGCACGAGCTTGAACTCGGCTCGGGCATGGCGAGGCATGGGCTATGGTGCTGGGCGAAGCGGCGATGCGGGCATGCATCTTGGACGTGGGACGTGACCTGCGGGTGTTGTAGTGTGTGGACCAGCTAGGCGAGCAGCAGCATGAGCATCGAAGCAAGCGGTCGCGACTCGCGAGCGCACGCAAGAAGCAGAGAAGAACAAGGCGGGCGAGCAGAACAGCGGGCGAGCTCGTCGGAGGAACTCCAGTGACCAAAACTCGCAGAGGAGGGCACCAAAAGATGTTGCGCTACAAGGCGATCCTAAAGGTGCTACGGATGCATCAAAACACGGACGGGAACCTTGCCGACGATGAGGTCCCGCGGTGGTGGAGCTCGAGCAAACCAATGACAAAAATCGAGGACCCTATATGACCTACGCGTCGGCGCGAGTGCAGCGGAAGCAAGAACGCAAGCAGGGGTCATTAGAACTACGACGGCGACCATACCCTGGCGGAGAAGCTCTCGGGCTCGAGAGGACTTGACCGAAACAGGGCACAAACGAGAGGAGGACCAGAAACTCGCCCATGGCGGATATGGAATCGGCGACTCAGGAAGACGACTATGGTGACAGAATTGAACTGGAGAGAGATGGGGAGGAGCGGGGCGTCACCGTGGGGGTGCTGCTGGAGTAGTACGAGGTCGACGGTGACCGGAGACGGCGAGGAGACGTGCTGATCGGGCGGAGGCGTCCGGTTGCGAGATGTAGAACGAAGAAGAGGAGGAGGACGTCGAGGAGGAAGCTCCCGGGGTCCTTGTGGAAGCGTGAGTAGGCGAGGAAGACGACGGTGCAGCTCGTGTCACTACCGAGGAAGAAGACAATGGTTGTGGGATGGATCACGCCGGAGAAGAGCTCGGGCTCCTCTCAGCCATGGCGTCGGCGTGTTGACTAGGTGCTATTGAGTATTATGTTTAGTTAGGAAATATGAGATAGACTAGGATATGTTCCGGCTTGTCTTGTACTCCAAGTTGATCATGTACTCCTATATATATGCCCACGAGGCTCAAGCAATATCAACGAACTATTCCACCAATCCCTCTCTCCCTTCTAAACCCTAGTCGCCGCCCGACGCTTCCGCTCCGCGCCGCCCCCGGGGCAGTCGGCCTCCATGACCGCCGCCGGGGCCGCGCCGCCCGTACCTAGGGTTCGTTCGCCGTCCGTGTTGGTTGGCTGCCCTAGAGAGTCTTTTTTCTCGATCTGTTGATTGGGATTTTCTCTCTTGCCGATCAATTGATCGGTATTCTTTTTTGTTTTTCTGATCCGTAGATCGGCTTGTGTTGCCCCCCCTCGTCCACAACGCATGTCTACTTCGTCGGCATCTTCATCGGCCCTCCGACGGGATCGGTTGCCGCGGTTGTGTATGCCGGTACGGCGATCGCTCGGGCTGGCCGCACGCTGGCCGTATGCGCGCGTACTGATGCGCCCACGCAGGCGTGCTGCTGCTGCCCATTGCTGCATGATATGCCGTTCCATGCATGGTGCGTGCATGCTGGCTGGGTGGCTGCCCATGCACGTCGCATCCCATGCGGACTGGATTGCACGTCTCATCGTCTGATGCAAGCCGTTCAGTCTAATCAATTGCACGTGTTGCATCAAATTCAATGAAGATCGTCATTGAGTATACATGCCTGTTCACCGATCGAGCAACGCGTTGTCGCTGCGTCGCCCCGTCGGGCCACAGCGCCGCCGCCCCGTGGTTCTTTCCGTGGCTGCATCGATCCGCGCCGCTGCTGTGTCGTCCCTTTGGGCCATAGTACCGCGGCACGTGATCCCCACCACCGCCTTGAGGCCGTTCCCGTGGTTGCACCATCTCGTGCGCTACCGCTGCGTTGCCACTTCGGGTCATAGTGCCGCGGCCCGTGGTCAACCGCCGCACCGAGGCCGTCCGCTCCAGGCCATCCCTGAGGATGCACCGACCCTCGCGCCGCCGCTGCGTCGCCCCGTCGGGCCGTAGCGAGCGTGGCACGCGATCCCTGCAACCGCCCTGAGATCTTCCCTGCTGTCGCCCCGACCTACCCGCCGCTGTTGCGTCGCCCCTTCGGTCCATAACGCCGCGGCCCGCAGTCCGCCGCCGTCCACGCGCGTTGACTTTCACGTGATATGCGCCGCACCGCCTCCCTTGGCGCGGGAACATCACCGTCCGCGCCAGTCTTCGTCACACTGTCGGGTTCATTATCGCCTACTTCGAGCACCGCCGCCGGGCTCCTTCTCTAGCCGCCGCTGCCGCCTCCTTAGGCCGCCGCCGCCGCTGCTCTTCTTCTGCGGCTCCACGACGACTACCTCGACACCGGCGACCCCCGACTCGACACCGACCACGGCGTTCTTCGCACGGCTACCTCGACTACGGCTACACCACCTATGCTATCGGCTACCTCGACAAACGGCACAGAGGGCTACCGCCTTGCTTGAGCAACCTCATCAGTTTCTGTTGGGGAACGTAGTAATTTCAAAAAATTCTACGCACACGCAAGATCATGGTGATGCATATCAACGAGAGGGGAGAGTGTTGTCCACGTACCCTCGTAGACCGAAAGCGGAAACGTTAGCACAACGCGGTTGATGTAGTCGTACGTCTTCACGATCCGACCGATCCAAGTACCGAACGTACGGCACCTCCGAGTTCAGCACACGTTCAGCTCGATGACGTCCCTCGAACTCCGATCCAGCCGAGCTTTGAGGGAGAGTTCCGTCAGCATGACGGCGTGGTGACGATGATGATGTTCTACCGACGCAGGGCTTCGCCTAAGCACCGCTATGATATTATCGAGGTGGATTATGGTGGAGGGGGCACCACACACGGCTAAGAGATCAAGAGATCAATTATTGTGTCTTTGGGGTGCCCCTCTACCCCCGTATATAAAGGAGCAAGGGGGGAGGCGGCCGGCCTAGGAGGAGGGCGCGCCAAGGGGGGAGTCCTACTACCACCGGGAGTAGGACTCCTCCTTTCCTTATTGGAGTAGGAGAAGGGAAGGGAGAAGGAGAAGGAAGGAAGGGACCCCCCCCTCCCTAGTCCAATTCGGACTAGTCCATGGGGAGGGGTGCGGCCACCCTTTGGGGCCTTTCTCTCCTTTCCCGTATGGCCCATTAAGGCCCAATATGAATTCTCGTAACTCTCCGGTACTCCGAAAAATACCCGAATCACTCGGAACCTTTCCGATGTCCGAATATAGCCGTCCAATATATCGATCTTTACGTCTCAACCATTTCGAGACTCCTCGTCATGTCTCTCATCTCATCCGGGACTCCGAACTCCTTCGGTACATCAAAACACATAAACTCATAATATAACTGTCATCTAACTTTAAGCGTGCGGACCCTACGGGTTCGAGAACTATGTAGACATGACCGAGACACGTCTCCGGTCAACAACCAATAGAGGAACCTGGATGCTCATATTGGCTCCCACATATTCTACGAAGACCTTTATCGGTCAAACCGCATAACAACATACGTTGTTCCCTTTGTCATCGGTATGTTACTTGCCCGAGATTCGATCGTCGGTATCTCAATACCTAGTTCAATCTCGTTACCAGCAAGTCTCTTTACTTGTTCCGTAATACATCATCCTACAACTAACTCATTAGTTGCTATGCTTGCAAGGCTTTAAGTGATGTGCATTACCAAGTGGGCCCAGAGATACCTCTCCGACAATCGGAGTGACAAATCCTAATCTCAAAATACGCCAACCCAACAAGTACCTTTGGAGACACCTGTAGAGCACCTTTATAATCACCCAGTTATGTTGTGACATTTGATAGCACACAAAGTGTTCCTCCGGTAAATGGGAGTTGCATAATCTCATAGTCATAGGAACATGTATAAGTCATGAAGAAAGCATTAGCAACATACTAAACGATCGTGTGCTAAGATAACGAAATGGGTCAAGTCAATCACATCATTCTCCTAATGATATGATCCCGTTAATCAAATGATAACTCATGTCTATGGCTAGGAAACATAACCATCTTTGATCAACGAGCTAGTCAAGTAGAGGCATACTAGTGACACTCTGTTTGTCTATGTATTCACACATGTATCATGTTTCTGGTTAATACAATTCTAGCATGAATAATAAAAATTTATCATGATATAAGGAAATAAATAATAACTTTATTATTGCCTCTAGGGCATATTTCCTTCAGTCTCCCACTTGCACTAGAGTCAATAATCTAGTTCACATCGCCATATGATTTAACATCAATAGTTCACATCTTTATATGTGGTTAACACCCATAGTTCACATCGTTATGTGACCAACACCCAAAGGGTTTACTAGAGTCAGTAATCTAGTTCACATTGCTATGTGATTAACACCCAAAGAGTACTAAGGTGTGATCATGTTTTTCTTGTGAGATAATTTTAGTCAACGGGTCTGTCACATTCAGATCCGTAAGTATTTTGCAAATTCTATGTCTACAATGCTCTGCACGGAGCTACTCTAGCTAATAGCTCCCACTTTCAATATGTATCTAGATTGAGACTTAGCGTCATCTGGATCAGTGTCAAAAACTTGCATCGACGTAACCCTTTACGACGAACCTTTTTTCACCTCCATAATCGAGAAACATATCCTTATTCCACTAAGGATAATTTTGACCGATGTCCAGTGATCTACTCCTAGATCACTATTGTACTCCCTTGCCAAACTTAGTGGTAGGGTATACAATAGATCTGGTACACATCATGGCATACTTTGTAGAACCTATGGCATAGGGAATGAATTTCATTCTCTTTGTATCTTCTGCCGTGGTCGGGCTTTGAGTCTTACTCAATTTCACACCTTGTAACACAGGCAAGAACTCTTTCTTTGAATGTTCCATTTTGAACTACTTCAAAATCTTGTTAAGGTATGTACTCATTGAAAAAACTTATCAAGCGTCTTGATCTATCTCTATAGATCTTGATGCTCAATATGTAAGTAGCTTCACCGAGGTCTTTCTTTGAAAAACTCCTTTCAAACACTCCTTTATGCTTTGCAGAATAATTCTACATTATTTCCTATCAACAATATGTCATTCACATAT
Organism: Triticum aestivum; assembly: GCF_018294505.1. Classification (NCBI taxonomy): domain Eukaryota; kingdom Viridiplantae; phylum Streptophyta; class Magnoliopsida; order Poales; family Poaceae; genus Triticum; species Triticum aestivum. The sequence goes on along the minus strand of NC_057802.1, from coordinate 205,303,035 downwards.
ACTTATCAGAAATGTTGTAGTGCTCCCACTCACTTTCTTGTAAATACAGGCTTCACCGCAAGTCTGTATAAAACTATGTCCTTTGATCAACTTATCAAAGCGTGTTGGAAATATGCCCTAGAGGCAATAATAAATGGTTATTATTATATTTCTTTGTTCATGGTAATTGTCTATTATTCATGCTATAATTGTATTGTCCGGAAATCGTAATACATGTGTGAATACATAGACCACAACCTGTCCCTAGTAAGCCTCTAGTTGACTAGCTCGTTGATCAACAGATAGTCATGGTTTCCTAACTATGGACATTGGATGTCATTGATAACGGGATCACATCATTAGGAGAATGATGTGATGGACAAGACCCAATCCTAAGCATAGCATAAAAGATCATGTTCGTTTGCTAGAGCTTTTCCAATGTCAAGTATCTTTTCCTTAGACCATGAGATCGTGCAACTCCCGGATACCGTAGGAGTGCTTTGGGTGTGCCAAACGTCACAACGTAACTGGGTGACTATAAAGGTGCACTACGGGTATCTCCGAAAGTGTCTGTTGGGTTGGCACGGATCGAGACTGGGATTTGTCACTCCGTATGACGGAGAGGTATCTCTGGGCCCACTCGGTAATGCATCATCATAATGAGCTCAATGTGACTAAGGCGTTAGTCACGGGATCATGCATTGCGGTACGAGTAAAGAGACTTGCCGGTAACGAGATTGAACAAGGTATTGGGATACCGACGATCGAATCTCGGGCAAGTAACATACCGATTGACAAAGGGAATTGTATACGGGATTGATTGAATCCTCGACACCGTGGTTCATCCGATGAGATCATCGTGGAACATGTGGGAGCCAACATGGGTATCCAGATCCCGCTGTTGGTTATTGACCGGAGAGGCGTCTCGGTCATGTCTGCATGTCTCCCGAACCCGTAGGGTCTACACACTTAAGGTCCGGTGACGCTAGGGTTGTAGAGATATATGTATGCGGAAACCCGAAAGTTGTTCGGAGTCCCGGATGAGATCCCGGACGTCACGAGAGGTTCCGGAATGGTCCGGAGGTGAAGAATTATATATAGGAAGTCCAGTTTCGGCCACCGGGAAAGTTTCGGGGGTTATCGGTATTGTACCGGGACCACCGGAAGGGTCCCGGGGGTCCACTGGGTGGGGCCACCTGTCCCGGAGGGCCCCGTGGGCTGAAAGTGGAAGGGAACCAGCCCCTAGTGGGCTGGGGAGCCCCCCTTGGGCCTCCCCCCATGCGCCTAGGGTTGGGAACCCTAGGGGGGAGTTCCCCCTTGCCTTGGGGGGCAAGGCACCCCTTCCCCCCACTTGGCCGCCGCCCCCCCTTGGATCTGATCTCCAGGGCCGGCGCACCCCCCAGGGGGCCTATATAAAGGGGGGAGGGAGGGCAGCACACAACAGCCTTGGGCGCCTCCCTCCTCCCCTGCAACACCTCTCTCTCTCTCTCTCGCAGAAGCTTAGCGAAGCCCTGCCGAGACCCGCTACATCCACCACCACGCCGTCGTGCTACTGGATCTCCATCAACCTCTCCTTCCCCCTTGCTGGATCAAGAAGGAGGAGACGTCGCTGCACCGTACGTGTGTTGAACGCGGAGGTGCCGTCCGTTCGGCACTCGGTCATCGGTGATTTGGATCACGGCGAGTACGACTCCGTCATCCACGTTCATTGGAACGCTTCCGCTCGCGATCTACAAGGGTATGTAGATGCACTCCCTTCCCCTCGTTGCTAGTATACTCCATAGATGCATCTTGGTGAGCGTAGGAAAATTTTCAAAATTATGCTACGATTCCCAACAGTGGCATCATGAGCCAGGCCTATGCGTAGTTACTATGCACGAGTAGAACACAAAGCAGTTGTGGGCGTTGAGTTTGCCAATTCTTCTTGCCGCTACTAGTCGTTTCTTGTTTCGGCGGCATTGTAGGATGAAGCGGCCCGGACCGACCTTACACGTACGCTTACGTGAGACTGGTTCCACCGACTGACATGCACAAGTTGCATAAGGTGGCTAGCGGGTGTCTGTCTCTCCTACTTTAGTCGGAACGGATTCGATGAAAAGGGTCCTTATGAAGGGTAAATAGAAATTGGCAAATCACGTTGTGGTCATACGTAGGTAAGAAACGTTCTTGCTAGAAACCTACAAACCACGTAAAAACTTGCAACAACAATTAGAGGACGTCTAACTTGTTTTTGCAGCAAGTGCTATGTGATGTGATATGGCCAGAAGATGTGATGAATGATATATGTGATGTATGAGATTGATCATATTCTTGTAATAGGAATCACGACTTGCATGTCGATGAGTATGACAACCGGCAGGAGCCATAGGAGTTGTCTTTATTATTTTGTATGACCTGCGTGTCATTGAATAACGCCATGTAAATTACTTTACTTTGTTGCTAAACGCGTTAGCCATAGAAGTAGAAGTAATCGTTGGCGTGACAACTTCATGAAGACACAATGATGGAGATCATGATGATGGAGATCATGGTGTCATGCCGGTGACAAAGATGATCATGGTGCCCCGAAGATGGAGATCAAAGGAGCATGATGATATTGGCCATATCATGTCACTATTTGATTGCATGTGATGTTTATCATGTTTTTGCATCTTATTTGCTTAGAACGACGGTAGTAAGTAAGATGATCCCTTATAATAATTTCAAGAAAGTGTTCACCCTAACTGTGCACCGTTGCGAAGGTTCGTTGTTTCGAAGCACCACGTGATGATCGGGTGTGATAGATTCTAACGTTCGAATACAACGGGTGTTGACGAGCCTAGCATGTACAGACATGGCCTCGGAACACACGCAATACACTTAGGTTGACTTGACGAGCCTAGCATGTACAGACATGGCCTCGGAACACGGAGGACCGAAAGGTCGAGCATGAGTCGTATAGAAGATACGATCAACATGGAGATGTTCACCGATCTTGACTAGTCCGTCTCACGTGATGATCGGACACGGCCTAGTTGAATTCGGATCATGTTTCACTTAGATGACTAGAGGGATGTCTATCTGAGTGGGAGTTCATTAAATAATTTGATTATATGAACTTAATTATCATGAACTTAGTCTAAAATCTTTACACTATGTATTGTAGATCAAATGGCCCACGTTGTCCTCAATTTCAACGCGTTCCTAGAGAAAACCAAGCTGAAAGATGATGGCAGCAACTATACGGACTGGGTCCGGAACCTGAGGATCATCCTCATAGCAGCCAAGAAAGATTATGTCCTAGAAGCACCGCTAGGTGAAGCACCAATCCCTGAGAACCAAGACGTTATGAACGCTTGGCAGCAGCGTGCTGATGATTACTCCCTCGTTCAGTGCGGCATGCTTTACAGCTTAGAACCGGGTCTCCAAAAGCGTTTTGAGAAACATGGAGCATATGAGATGTTCGAGGAGCTGAAACTGGTTTTTCAAGCTCATGCCCGGGTCGAGAGATATGATGTCTCCGACAAGTTCTTCAGCTGTAAAATGGAGGAGAACAGTTCTGTTAGTGAGCACATACTCAGAATGTCTGGGTTGCACAACCGCTTGTCTCAGCTGGGAGTTAATCTCCCGGATGACGCGGTTATTGACAGAATCCTCCAGTCGCTTCCACCAAGCTACAAGAGCTTTGTGATGAACTACAATATGCAGGGGATGGAAAAGACCATTCCCGAGGTATATTCAATGCTGAAATCAGCTGAGGTAGAGATCAGAAAAGAACATCAAGTGTTGATGGTGAATAAAACCACTAAGTTCAAGAAGGGCAAGGGTAAGAAGAACTTCAAGAAGGACGGCAAGGGAGTTGCCGCGCCCGGTAAGCCAGTTACCGGGAAGAAGTCAAAGAATGGACCCAAGCCTGAAACTGAGTGCTTTTATTGTAAGGGAAGTGGTCACTGGAAGCGGAACTGCCCCAAATATTTAGCGGACAAGAAGAAGGCCGGCAACACCCAAGGTATATGTGATATACAAGTAATTGATGTGTACCTTACCAGTACTCGTAGTAGCTCCTGGGTATTTGATACCGGTGCGGTTGCTCATATTTGTAACTCAAAACAGGAACTACGGAATAAACGGAGACTGGCAAAGGACGAGGTGACGATGCGCGTCGGGAATGGTTCCAAGGTCGATGTGATCGCCGTTGGCACGCTACCTCTGCATCTACCCACGGGATTAGTTTTAAACCTCAATAATTGTTATTTAGTGCCAGCTTTGAGCATGAACATTGTATCTGGATCTCGTTTAATTCGAGATGGCTACTCATTTAAATCTGAGAATAATGGTTGTTCTATTTATTTGAGAGATATGTTTTATGGTCATGCCCCGCTGGTCAATGGTTTATTTTTGATGAATCTCGAACGTGATGTTACACATGTTCATAGTGTGAATACCAAAAGATGTAAAGTTGATAACGATAGTCCCACATACTTGTGGCACTGCCGCCTTGGTCACATTGGTGTCAAGCGCATGAAGAAGCTCCATGCAGATGGACTTTTGGAGTCTCTTGATTACGAATCATTTGACACGTGCGAACCATGCCTCATGGGTAAGATGACCAAGACTCCGTTCTCCGGAACAATGGAGCGAGCAACCAACTTATTGGAAATCATACATACCGATGTGTGTGGTCCAATGAGTGTTGAGGCTCGCGGAGGATATCGTTATGTTCTCACTCTCACTGATGATTTAAGTAGATATGGGTATGTCTACCTAATGAAACACAAGTCTGAAACCTTTGAAAAGTTCAAAGAATTTCAGAGTGAGGTTGAGAATCAACGTGACAGGAGAATAAAATTCCTACGATCAGATCGTGGTGGAGAATATTTAAGTCACGAGTTTGGTGCACACTTAAGGAAATGTGGAATAGTTTCACAACTCACGCCGCCTGGAACACCTCAGAGAAATGGTGTGTCCGAACGTCGTAATCGCACTCTATTGGATATGGTGCGATCTATGATGTCTCTTACCGATTTACCGCTCTCATTTTGGGGTTATGCTTTAGAGACTGCCGCATTCACTTTAAATAGGGCTCCGTCTAAATCCGTTGAGACGACACCGTATGAATTATGGTTTGGGAAGAAACCTAAGCTGTCGTTTCTAAAAGTTTGGGGATGCGATGCTTATGTCAAGAAACTTCAACCTGAAAAGCTCGAACCCAAATCGGAAAAATGCGTCTTCATAGGATACCCTAAGGAAACTATTGGGTATACCTTCTACCTCAGATCCGAAGGCAAGATCTTCGTTGCCAAGAACGGGTCCTTTCTGGAGAAGGAGTTTCTCTCGAAAGAATTGAGTGGGAGGAAAGTGGAACTTGATGAGGTGATAGTCACCCCTTCCGAACCGGAAAGTAGCGCAGCGCGGGAAAATGTTCCTGTGGTGCCTACACCGACTGGGGAGGAAGTTAATGATGATGATCATGAAGCTTCGGATCAAGTTACTGAACTTCGTAGGTCCACAAGGACACGTTCCGCACCAGAGTGGTACGGCAACCCTGTCCTGGAAATCATGTTGTTAGACAACGGTGAACCTTCGAACTATGAAGAAGCGATGGCGGGCCCGGATTCCGACAAATGGCTAGAAGCCATGAAATCCGAGATAGAATCCATGTATGAAAACAAAGTATGGACTTTGACTGACTTGCCCGATGAGCGGCGAGCCATAGAAAACAAATGGATCTTTAAGAAGAAGACGGACGCAGATGGTAATGTGACCATCTACAAAGCTCGACTTGTCGCTAAGGGTTATCGACAAGTTCAAGGGGTTGACTACGATGAGACTTTCTCACCCGTAGCGAAGCTGAAGTCCGTCCGAATCATGTTAGCAATTGCCGCATACTATGATTATGAGATATGGCAGATGGACGTCAAAACGGCATTCCTTAATGGCTTCCTTAAGGAAGAGTTGTATATGATGCAGCCGGAAGGTTTTGTCGATCCTAAGAATGCTAACAAAGTGTGCAAGCTCCAGCGCTCAATCTATGGGCTGGTGCAAGCATCTCGGAGTTGGAACATTCGCTTTGATGAGATGATCAAAGCGTTTGGGTTTACACAGACTTATGGAGAAGCCTGTGTTTACAAGAAAGTGAGTGGGAGCTCTGTAGCATTTCTCATATTATATGTGGATGACATATTATTGATGGGAAATGATATAGAATTCTTGGAAAGTATAAAGGCCTATTTGAATAAGTGTTTTTCAATGAAGGACCTTGGAGAAGCTGCTTATATATTAGGCATCAAGATCTATAGAGATAGATCAAGACGCCTCATTGGTCTTTCACAGAGTACATACCTTGACAAGATATTGAAGAAGTTCAGTATGGATCAGTCCAAGAAGGGGTTCTTGCCTGTATTGCAAGGTGTGCAATTGAGCACGGCTCAATGCCCGACCACGGCAGAAGATATAGAAGAGATGAGTGTCATCCCCTATGCCTCGGCCATAGGGTCTATTATGTATGCCATGCTGTGTACCAGACCTGATGTAAACCTTGCCGTAAGTTTGGTAGGAAGGTACCAAAGTAATCCCGGCAAGGAACACTGGACAGCGGTCAAGAATATCCTGAAGTACCTGAAGAGGACTAAGGATATGTTTCTCGTTTATGGAGGTGACGAAGAGCTCGTCGTAAAGGGTTACGTCGACGCTAGCTTCGACACAGATCTGGATGACTCGAAGTCACAGACCGGATACGTGTATATTTTGAATGGAGGAGCAGTAAGCTGGTGCAGTTGCAAGCAAAGCGTCGTGGCGGGATCTACATGTGAAGCGGAGTACATGGCAGCCTCGGAGGCAGCACAGGAAGCAGTCTGGATGAAGGAGTTCATTACCGACCTAGGGGTGATTCCCAATGCGTCGGGCCCAATGACTCTCTTCTGTGACAACACTGGAGCTATTGCCCTTGCGAAGGAGCCCAGGTTTCACAGGAAGACCAGGCATATCAAGCGTCGCTTCAACTCCATTCGTGAAAGTGTTCAAAATGGAGACATAGATATTTGTAAAGTACATACGGACCTGAATGTAGCAGATCCGTTGACTAAACCTCTCCCTAGGGCAAAACATGATCAACACCAGGACGCAATGGGTGTTCGATTCATCACAATGTAACTAGATTATTGACTCTAGTGCAAGTGGGAGACTGTTGGAAATATGCCCTAGAGGCAATAATAAATGGTTATTATTATATTTCTTTGTTCATGGTAATTGTCTATTATTCATGCTATAATTGTATTGTCCGGAAATCGTAATACATGTGTGAATACATAGACCACAACCTGTCCCTAGTAAGCCTCTAGTTGACTAGCTCGTTGATCAACAGATAGTCATGGTTTCCTGACTATGGACATTGGATGTCATTGATAACGGGATCACATCATTAGGAGAATGATGTGATGGACAAGACCCAATCCTAAGCATAGCATAAAAGATCGTGTAGTTTCGTTTGCTAGAGCTTTTCCAATGTCAAGTATCTTTTCCTTAGACCATGAGATCGTGCAACTCCCGGATACCGTAGGAGTGCTTTGGGTGTGCCAAACGTCACAACGTAACTGGGTGACTATAAAGGTGCACTACGGGTATCTCCGAAAGTGTCTGTTGGGTTGGCACGGATCGAGACTGGGATTTGTCACTCCGTATGACGGAGAGGTATCTCTGGGCCCACTCGGTAATGCATCATCATAATGAGCTCAATGTGACTAAGGCGTTAGTCACGGGATCATGCATTGCGGTACGAGTAAAGAGACTTGCCGGTAACGAGATTGAACAAGGTATTGGGATACCGACGATCGAATCTCGGGCAAGTAACATACCGATTGACAAAGGGAATTGTATACGGGATTGATTGAATCCTCGACACCGTGGTTCATCCGATGAGATCATCGTGGAACATGTGGGAGCCAACATGGGTATCCAGATCCCGCTGTTGGTTATTGACCGGAGAGGCGTCTCGGTCATGTCTGCATGTCTCCCGAACCCGTAGGGTCTACACACTTAAGGTCCGGTGACGCTAGGGTTGTAGAGATATATGTATGCGGAAACCCGAAAGTTGTTCGGAGTCCCGGATGAGATCCCGGACGTCACGAGAGGTTCCGGAATGGTCCGGAGGTGAAGAATTATATATAGGAAGTCCAGTTTCGGCCACCGGGAAAGTTTCGGGGGTTATCGGTATTGTACCGGGACCACCGGAAGGGTCCCGGGGGTCCACCGGGTGGGGCCACCTGTCCCGGAGGGCCCCGTGGGCTGAAAGTGGAAGGGAACCAGGCCCTAGTGGGCTGGGGCGCCCCCCTTGGGCCTCCCCCCATGCGCCTAGGGTTGGGAACCCTAGGGGGGAGTTCCCCCTTGCCTTGGGGGGCAAGGCACCCCTTTCCCCCCACTTGGCCGCCGCCCCCCTGGATCTGATCTCTAGGGCCGGCGCCCCCCCAGGGGGCCTATATAAAGGGGGGAGGGAGGGCAGCACACAACAGCCTTGGGCGCCTCCCTCCTCCCCTGCAACACCTCTCTCTCTCGCAGAAGCTTAGCGAAGCCCTGCCGAGACCCGCTACATCCACCACCACGCCGTCGTGCTGCTGGATCTCCATCAACCTCTCCTTCCCCCTTGCTGGATCAAGAAGGAGGAGACGTCGCTGCACCATACGTGTGTTGAACGCGGAGGTGCCGTCCGTTCGGCACTCGGTCATCGGTGATTTGGATCACGGCGAGTACGACTCCGTCATCCACGTTCATTGGAACGCTTCCGCTCGCGATCTACAAGGGTATGTAGATGCACTCCCTTCCCCTCGTTGCTAGTATACTCCATAGATGCATCTTGGTGAGCGTAGGAAAATTTCAAAATTATGCTACGATTCCCAACAAAGCGTATATTCCAACTCCGAGATGCTTGCACCAGTCCATAGATGGATCGCTGGAGCTTGCATATTTTGTTAGCACCTTTAGGATTGACAAAACCTTCTGGTTGCATCATATACAATTCTTTTTTAATAAATCCATTAAGGAATGCAGTTTTGTTTATCCATTTGCCAGATTTCATAAAATGCGGCAATTGCTAACATGATTCGGACAGACTTAAGCATAGATACGAGTGAGAAACGCTCATCGTAGTCAACACCTTGAACTTGTCGAAAACCTTTTTGCGACAATTCTAGCTTTGTATATAGTAACACTACTATCAGCGTCCGTCTTCCTCTTGAATATCCATTTAATCTCAATGGCTCGCCGATCATTGGGCAAGTCAATCAAAGTCCATACTTTGTTCTCATACATGGATCTCATCTCAGATTTCATGGCCTCAAGCCATTTCGCGGAATCTGGGCTCATCATCGCTTCCTCATAGTTCGTAGGTTCGTCATAGTCAAGTAACATGACCTCCAGAACAGGATTACCGTACCACTCTGGTGTGGATCTCACTCTGGTTTACCTACGAGGTTCGGTAGTAACCTGATCTGAAGTTACATGATCATCATCATTAGCTTCCTCACTAATTGGTGTAGGAGTCACAGGAACAAATTTCTGTGATAAACTACTTTCCAATAAAGGAGCAGGTACAGTTACCTGATCAAGTTCTACTTTCCTCCCACTCACTTCTTTCAAGAGAAACTCCTTCTCTAGAAAGGATCCATTCTCAGCAATGAATATCTTGCCTTCGGATCTGTGATAGAAGGTGTACCCAATTGTCTCCTTTGGGTATCCTATGAAGACACATTTCTTCGATTTGGGTTTGAGCTTATCAGGATGAAACTTTTTCTTATAAGCATCGCAACCCCAAATTTTAAGAAACGACAACTTTGGTTTCTTGCCAAACCACAGTTCATGCGGTGTCGTCTCAAACGGATTTAGATGGTGCCCCTTTTTTACGTGAATGCAGCTGTCTCTAATGCATAACCCCAAAACTATAGTGGTAAATCGGTAAGAAACATCATAGATTGCACTATATCCAATAAAGTACGGTTATGACGTTCGGACACACCATTAAGCTGTGGTGTTCCAGGTGGCACGAATTTGTGAAACTATTCCACATTGTTTTAATTGAAGACCAAACTCGTAACTCAAATATTTGTCTCTACGATCAGATCGTAGAAACCTTATTTTGTTGTCACGATGATTTTCCACTTCACTCTGAAATTCTTTGAACTTTTCAAATGTTTCATACTTATGTTTCATCAAGTAGATATACCCATATCTGCTCAAATCATCTGTGAAGGTCAGAAAATAACGATACCCGCCGCGAGCCTCAACACTCATCGGATCGCATACATCAGTATGTATTATTTCCAATAATTCAGTTGCTCGCTCCATTGTTCCAGAGAACGGAGTCTTAGTCATCTTGCCCATAAGGCATGGTTCGCAAGCATCAAGTGATTCATAATCAAGTGATTCCAAAATCCCATCAGCATGGAGTTTCTTCATGCGCTTTACACCAATATGGCCTAAACGGCAGTGCCACAAATAAGTTGCACTATCATTATTAACTTTGCATCTTTTGGCTTCAATATTATGAATATGTGTATCACTACGATCGAGGTCCAATGAACCATTTTCATTGGGTGTGTAACCATATAAGGTTTTAGTCATGTAAACAGAACAACAATTATTCTCTAACTTAAATGAATAACCGTATTGCAATAAACATGATCAAATCATATTCATGCTCAACGCAAACACCAAATAACACTTATTTAGGTTCAACACTAATCCCGAAAGTATAGGGAGTGTGCGATGATGATCATATCAATCTTGGAACCACTTCCAATACACATCGTCACTTCATCCTTAACTAGTTTCTGTTCATTATGCAACTCCCGTTTCGAGTTACTACTCTTTAGCAACTGAACCAGTATCAAATACCGAGGGGTTGCTACGAACACTAGTAAAATACACATCAATAATCTGTATATCAAATATAGCTTTGTTCACTTTGCCATCCTTCTTATCCACCAAATACTTGGGGCAGTTCCGCTTCCAGTGACCAGTCCCTTTGCAGTAGAAGCACTTAGTCTCGGGCTTAGGTCCAGACTTGGGCTTCTTCACTTGAGCAGCAACTTGCTTGCCGTTCTTCTTGAAGTTCCCCTTCTACCCCTTTGCCCTTTTCTTGAAACTAGTGGTCTTGTTAACCATCAACACTTGATGCTCTTTCTTGATTTCTACCTTCGTCGATTTCAGCATCGCGAAGAGCTCGGGAATTACTTTCGTCATCCCTTGCATACTATAGTTCATCACGAAGTTCTACTAACTTGGTGATGGTGACTAGAGAATTCTGTCAATCACTATTTTATCTGGAAGATTAACTCCCACTTGATTCAAGCGATTGTAGTACCCAGACAATCTGAGCACATGCTCACTGCTTGAGCTATTCTCCTCCATCTTTTAGCTATAGAACTTGTTGGAGACTTCATATCTCTCTGTTGGGGAACGTAGCAGAAATTCAAAATTTTCTACGCATCACCAAGATCAATCTATGGATTAACTAGCAACGAGAGAGAGGGGAGTGCATCTTCATACCCTTGAAGATCGTGATGCGGAAGCGTTGCAAGAACGCGGTCGGTGGAGTCGTACACAAAGCGATTCAGATCGCAGCCGAATCCGATCTAAGCACCGAACAACGGTGCCTCCGCGTTCAACACACATGCAGCCCGGTGACGTCTCCCGTGCCTTGATCTAGCAAGGAGAGAGGGAGAGGTTGGGGAAGACTCCGTCCAGCAGCAGCACAACGGCATGGTGGCGATGGAGGAGCGTGGCACTCCAGCAGGGCTTCGCCAAGCACTGCGAGAGACGAGGAGGGAGAGGGGTAGGGCTGTGCCAAGAGAGAGGGAGATTCGTGTCTGTGGCAGCCCCAAAACCCCCACTATATATAGGAGGAGGGGAGGAGGGTGCGCCCCCTCTAGGGTTCCCACCCCTAGGGGGCGGCAGCCCTAGATGGGATGGAGGGGGCGGCCAAGAGGGGGAGAGAGGGGGGGCGCCCTAGGGTGGGCCTTAGGCCCATCTGCGCCTAGGGTTTCCCCCTTTCCCCTCCAAGCTGCGCCTTGGGCCCTGGTGGGAGGCGCACCAGCCCACTCAGGGGCTGGTCCCTTCCAACTCTTGGCCCATGCAAGCCTCCGGGGCTGGTGGCCCCTCCTGGTGGACCCCCGGAACCCTTCGGTGGTCCCGGTACATTACCGGTGACGCCCGAAACTCTTCCGGTGGCCAAAACCTCACTTCCTATATATTATTCTTTACCTCCGGACCATTCCGGAACTCCTCGTGACGTCTGGGATGTCATCCGGGACTCCGAACAACATTCGGTAACCACGTATATCTATTCCCTATAACCCTAGCGTCATCGAACCTTAAGTGTGTAGACCCTACGGGTTCGGGAACCATGCAGACATGACCGAGACGTTCTCCGGCCAATAACCAACAGCGGGATCTGGATACCCATGTTGGCTCCCACATGTTCCACGATGATCTCATCGGATGAACCACGATGTCGGGGATTCAATCAATCCCGTATACAATTCCCTTTGTCAATCGGTATGTTACTTGCCCGAGATTCGATCGTCGGTATCCCAATACCTCGTTCAATCTCGTTACCGGCAAGTCACTTTACTCGTTCCGTAATGCATGATCCCGTGACTAACTACTTAGTCACATTGAGCTCATTATGATGATGCATTACCGAGTGGGCCCAGAGATACCTCTCCGTCATACGGAGTGACAAATCCCAGTCTCGATTCGTGCCAACCCAACAGACACTTTCGGAGATACCTGTAGTGCACCTTTATAGCCACCCAGTTACGTTGTGACGTTTGGTACACCCAAAGCATTCCTACGGTATCCGGGAGTTGCACAATCTCATGGTCTAAGGAAATGATACTTGACATTAGAAAAGCTCTTAGCAAACGAACTACACGATCTTGTGCTATGCTTAGGATTGGGTCTTGTCCATCACATCATTCTCCTAATGATGTGATCCCGTTATCAATGACATCCAATGTCCATGGTCAGGAAACCATAACCATCTATTGATCAACGAGCTAGTCAACTAGAGGCTTACTAGGGACATGTTGTGGTCTATGTATTCACACATGTATTACGGTTTCCAGTTAATACAATTATAGCATGAACAATAGACAATTATCATGAACAAGGAAATACAATAATAACCATTTTATTATTGCCTCTAGGGCATATTTCCAACAGTCTCCCACTTGCACTAGAGTCAATAATCTAGTTCACATCACTATGTGATTGTAATGAATCCAACACCCATGGGGTTTGTTCATATCTCGCTTGTGAGAGAGGTTTTTAGTCAACGGGTCTGAACCTTCCAGATCCGTGTGTGCTTTACAAATCTCTATGTCATCTTGTAGATGCAGCTACCACGCGCTACTTGGAGCTATTCCAAATAACTGCTCTACTATACGAATCCGGTTTACTACTCAGAGTCATCCGGATTAGTGTCAAAGTTTGCATCGACGTAACCCTTTACGACGAACTCTTTTACCACCTCCATAATCGAGAAAATTCCTTAGTCCACTAGTTACTAAGGATAAGTTCGACCGCTGTCATGTGATCCATTCCTGGATCACTCTTGTACCCCTTGACTGACTCATGGCAAGGCACACTTCAGGTGCGGTACACAGCATAGCATACTGTAGAGCCTACGTCTAAAGCATAGGGGACGACCTTCGTCCTTTCTCTCTCTTCTGCCGTGGTCAGGTCTTGAGTCTTACTCAATACTCACACCTTGTAACACAGCCAAGAACTCCTTCTTTGCTGATCTATTTTGAACTCCTTCAAAATCTTGTCACGGTATGTATTCATTTGAAAGTACTATTAAGCGTTTTTGATCTATCCTTATAGATCTTGATGCTCAATGTTCAAGTAGCTTAATCCAGGTTTTCCATTGAAAAACACTTTTCAAATAACCCTGTATGCTTTCCAGAAATTCTACATCATTTCTGATCAACAATATGTTAACAACATATACTCATCAAAAATTCTATAGTGCTCCCACTCACTTCTTTGGAAATACAAGTTTCTCATAAACTTTGTAAAAACCCAAAATCTTTGATCATCTCATCAAAGCGTACATTCCAACTCCGAGATGCTTACTCCAGTCCTTAGAAGGATTGCTGGAGCTTTGCATACTTGTTAGCATCTTTCAGGATTGACAAAACCTTCTGGTTGTATCACATACAACCTTTCCTCAAGAAAATCGTCGAGGAAACAATGTTTTTGACATCCTATCTGCAAGATTTCATAAATAATGCAGTAACTGCTAATATAATTCCAACAGACTCTTAGCATCGCTACGAGTGAGAAAATCTCATCGTAGTCAACTCCTTGAACTTGTCGGAAAACATCTTAACGACAAGTCGAGCTTTCTTAATGGTGACACTTACCATCATTGTCCGTCTTCCTTTTAAAATCCATCTGCACCCAACAGCCTTACGACCATCAAGTAGTTCTTCCAAAGTCTATACTTTGTTTTATACATGGATCCTCTCTCGGATTTTATGGCCTCGAGCCATTCGTCGGAATCTGGGCCCACCATCGCTTCTCCATAGCTCGTAGGTTCATTGTTGTCTAGCAACATGACTTCCAAGACAGGATTACGTACCACTCTGAAGTAGTACGCATCCTTGTCGTCCTACGAGGTTTGGTAGTGACTTGATCCGAAGTTTCATGATCACTATCATAAGCTTCCACTTCAATTGGTGTAGGTGCCACAGGAACAACTTCTTGTGCCCTGCTACACACTAGTTGAAGTGACGGTTCAATAACCTCATCAAGTCTCCACCATCCTCCCACTCAATTCTTTCGAGAGAAACTTTTCCTCGAGAAAGGACCCGTTTCTAGAAACAATCACTTTTGCTTCCAGATCTGAAATAGGAGGTATACCCAACTGTTTTGGGTATTCTATGAAGATGCATTTATCCGCTTTGGGTTCGAGCTTATCAGCCTGAAACTTTTTCACATAAGCGTCGCAGCCCCAAACTTTTAAGAAACGACAGCTTAGGTTTCTCTAAACCATAGTTCATACGGTGTCGTCTCAACGGAATTGCGTGGTGCCCTATTTAAAGTGAATGCGGTTGTCTCTAATGCCTAACCCATAAACGATAGTGGTAATTCGATAAGAGACATCATGGTATGCACCATATCCAATAGGGTGCAGTTATGATGTTCGGACACACCATCACACTATGGTGTTCCAGGCGGTATTAGTTGTGAAACAATTTCCACAATGTCTTAATTGTGTGCCAAACTCGTAACTCAGATATTCATCTCTATGATCATATCACAGACATTTTATCCTCTTGTCACGACGATCTTCAACTTCACTCTGAAATTACTTGAACCTTTCAATAATTCAGACTTGTGTTTCATCAAGTAAATATACTCAGCATCTACTCAAATCATCTGTGAAGTAAGAACATAACGATATCCACTGCATGCCTCAGCACTCATTGGACTGCACACATCAAAATGTATTACTTCCAACAAGTTGCTTTCTTGTTCCATCTTACTGAAAACGAGGCCTTTCAGTCATCTTGCCCATGTGGTATGATTTGCATGTCTCAAGTGATTCAAAATCAAGTGAGTCCAAACGATCCATCTGTATGGAGTTTCTTCATGCATATATACCAATAGACATGGTTCGCATGTCTCAATCTTTTCAAAAACGAGTGAGTCCAAAGATCCATCAACATGGAGCTTCTTCATGCGTTTTATACCAATATGACTCAAATGGCAGTGCCACAAGTATGTGGTACTATCATTACTATCTTATATCTTTTGGCATGAACATGTGTATCACTACGATCGAGATTCAATAAACCATTCATTTTAGGTGCAAGACCATTGAAGGTATTATTCAAATAGACAGAGTAACCATTATTCTCCTTAAATGAATAACCGTATTGCGATAAACATAATCCAATCATGTCTATGCTCAACGCAAACACCAAATAACAATTATTTAGGTTTAACACCAATCTCGATGGTAGAGGGAGCATGCGATGCTTGATCACATCAACCTTGGAAACACTTCCAACACATATCGTCATCTCACCTTTAGCTAGTCTCCGTTTATTCCGTAGCCTTTTATTTCGAGTTACCAACACTTAGCAACCGAACCGGTATCTAATACCCTGGTGCTACTAGGAGTACTAGTAAAGTACACATTAATATAATGTATATCCAATATACTTCTGTCGACCTTGCCTGCCTTCTCATCTACCAAGTATCTAGGGTAGTTCTGCTTCAGTGACCGTTCCCCTCATTACAGAAGCACTTAGTCTCGGGTTTGGGTTCAACCTTGGGTTTCTTCACTGGAGCAGCAACTGATTTGCCGTTTCATGAAGTATCCCTTCTTGCCCTTGCCCTTCTTGAAACTAGTGGTTTTACTAACCATCAACAATTGATGCTCCTACTTGATTTCTACTTTCGCGGTGTCAAACATCGCGAGTTGCTCAAGGATCATCATGTCTATCCCTGATATGTTATAGTTCATCACGAAGCTCTAATAGCTTGGTGGCAGTGACTATGGAGAACCATCACTATCTCATCTGGAAGATTAACTCCCACTCGATTCAAGCGATTGTAGTACTCAGACAATCTGAGCACATGCTCAACGATTGAGCTTTTCTCCCTTAGTTTGCAGGCTTAAGAAACTTGTCAGAGGTCTCATACCTCTTGACGTGGGCACTAGTCTGAAATCCCAATTTCAGTCTTTGGAACATCTCATATGTTCTGCGACGTTTCAAAAACGTCTTTGGTGCCACAATTTTAAACCGTTAGCATTACGCACTGAACTATCACGTAGTCATCAAAACGTGTATGTCAGATGTTCGCAACATCTACAGACGACGCTCGAGGTTCAGCACACCGAGCGGTGCATTAAGGACATAAGCCTTCTGTGCAGCAATGAGGACAATCCTCAGTTTACGGACCCAGTCCGCATAATTGCTACTATCAACTTTCAACTAAATTTTCTCTAGGAACATATCTTAAGTAGAACTAAAGCGTAAGCTACGACATAATTTGCAAAGACCTTTTGACTATGTTCATGATAATTAAGTTCATCTGAATTATTTAATGAACTCCCACTCAGATAGACATCCCTCTAGTCATCTAAGTGATACATGATCCGAGTCAACTAGGCCGTGTCCGATCATCACGTGAGACGGACTAGTCATCATCGGTGAACATCTCCATGTTGATCGTATCTACTATACGACTCATGTTCGACCTTTCGGTCTCTTGTGTTCCGAGGCCATGTCTGTACATGCTAGGCTCGTCAAGTCAACCTAAGTGTTTCGCATGTGTAAATCTGGCTTACACCCGTTGTATGCGAACGTTAGAATCTATCACACCCGATCATCACGTGGTGCTTCGAAACAACGAACCTTCGCAACGGTGCACAGTTAGGGGGAACACATCTCTTGAAATTTTAGTGAGGGATCATCTTATTTATGCTACCGTCGTTCTAAGCAAATAAGATGTAAACATGACAAACATCACATGCAAATCATAAAGTGACATGATATGGCCAATATCATCTTGCGCCTTTTGATCTCCATCTTCGAGGCGCGGCATGATCACCTTCGTCACCGGCATGACACCATGATCTCCATCATCGTGTCTTCATGAAGTTGTCTCGCCAACTATTACTTCTACTACTATGGCTAACGGTTAGCAATAAAGTAAAGTAATTACATGGCGTTTTTCATTGACACGCAGGTCATACAATAAATTAAGACAACTCCTATGGCTCCTGCCGGTTGTCATACTCATCGACATGCAAGTCGTGATTCCTATTACAAGAACATGATCAATCTCATACATCACATATATATAATTCATCACATCCTTTTGGCCATATCACATCACATAGCATACCCTGCAAAAACAAGTTAGACGTCCTCTAATTGTTGTTGCATGTTTTACGTGGCTGCTATGGGTTTCTAGCAAGAACGTTTCTTACCTACGCAAAAGCCACAACGGTGATATGCCAATTGCTATTTACCCTTCATAAGGACCCTCTTCATCGAATCCGATCCGACTAAAGTGGGAGAGACAGACACCCGCTAGCCACCTTATGCATCAAGTGCATGTCAGTCGGTGGAACCTGTCTCACGTAAGCGTACGTGTAAGGTCGGTCCGGGCCGCTTCATCCCACAATGCCGCCGAATCAAGATAAGACTAGTAACGGCAAGCAAATTGAACAAATCATCGTCCACAACTACTTTGTGTTCTACTCGTGCATAGAATCTACGCATAGACCTAGCTCATGATGCCACTGTTGGGGAACGTAGCAGAAATTCAAAATTTTCTACGCATCACCAAGATCAATCTATGGATTAACTAGCAACGAGAGAGAGGGCAGTGCATCTTCATACCCTTGAAGATCGCGATGCGGAAGTGTTGCGAGAACGCGGTCGGTGGAGTCGTACACGAAGCGATTCAGATCGCGACCGAATCCGATCTAAGCACCGAACAACGGTGCCTTCGCGTTCAACACACATGCAGCCCGGTGACGTCTCCCGTGCCTTGATCCAGCAAGGAGAGAGGGAGAGGTTGGGGAAGACTCCGTCCAGTAGCAGCACAACGGCATGGTGGCGATGGAGGAGCGTGGCACTCCAGCAGGGCTTCGCCAAGCACTGCGAGAGACGAGGAGGGAGAGGGGTAGGGCTGCGCCAAGAGAGAGGGAGATTCGTGTCTGTGGCAGCCCCAAAACCCCCACTATATATAGGAGGAGGGGAGGAGGGTGCTCCCTCTAGGGTTCCCACCCCTAGGGGGGCGGCAGCCCTAGATGGGATGGAGGGGGCAGCCAAGTGGGGGAGAGAGGGGGGCCGCCCTAGGGTGGGCCTTAGGCCCATCTGCGCCTAGGGTTTCCCCCTTTCCCCTCCAAGCTGTGCCTTGGGCCCTGGTGGGAGGCGCACCAGCCCACTCAGGGGCTGGTCCCTTCTCACTCTTGGCCCATGCAAGCCTCCGGGGCTGGTGGCCCCTCCCGGTGGACCCCCGGAACCCTCCGGTTGTCCCGGTACATTACCGGTGACGCCCGAAACTCTTCCGGTGGCCAAAACCTCACTTCCTATATATTATTCTTTACCTCCGGACCATTCCGGAACTCCTCGTGACGTCTGGGATCTCATCCGGGACTCCGAACAACATTTGGTAACCACGTATATCTATTCCCTATAACCCTAGCGTCATCGAACCTTAAGTGTGTAGACCCTACGGGTTCGGGAACCATGTAGACATGACTGAGACGTTCTCCGGCCAATAACCAACAGCGGGATCTGGATACCCATGTTGGCTCCCACATGTTCCACGATGATCTCATCGGATGAACCACGATGTCGGGGATTCAATCAATCCCGTATACAATTCCCTTTGTCAATCGGTATGTTACTTGCCCGAGATTCGATCGTCGGTATCCCAATACCTCGTTCAATCTCGTTACCGGCAAGTCAATTTACTCGTTCCGTAACGCATGATCCCGTGACTAACTCCTTAGTCACATTGAGCTCATTATGATGATGCATTACCGAGTGGGCCCAGAGATACCTCTCCGTCATACGGAGTGACAAATCCCAGTCTCGATTCGTGCCAACCCAACAGACACTTTCGGAGATACCTGTAGTGCACCTTTATAGCCACCCAGTTACGTTGTGACGTTTGGTACACCCAAAGCATTCCTACGGTATCCGGGAGTTGCACAATCTCATGGTCTAAGGAAATGATACTTGACATTAGAAAAGCTCTTAGCAAACGAACTACACGATCTTGTGCTATGCTTAGGATTGGGTCTTCTCCATCACATCATTCTCTCAATGATGTGATCCCGTTATCAATGACATCCAATGTCCATGGTCAGGAAACCATAACCATCTATTGATCAACGAGCTAGTCAACTAGAGGCTTACTAGGGACATGTTGTGGTCTATGTATTCACACATGTATTACGGTTTCCAGTTAATACAATTATAGCATGAACAATAGACAATTATCATGAACAAGGAAATACAATAATAACCATTTTATTATTGCCTCTAGGGCATATTTCCAACACTCTCAACTCGGGTATTTGCTTGAAATATTAACTTCAACTCCTGGAACATCTCATATGGTCCATGACGTTCAAAACGTCTTTGAAGTCCCGATTCTAAGCCGTTAAGCATGGTGCACTAAACTATCAAGTAGTCATCATATTGAGCTAGCCAAACGTTCATAACGTCTGCATCTGCTCCTGCAATAGGTCTGTCACCTAGCGGTGCATCAAGGACATAATTCTTCTGTGCAGCAATGAGGATAATCCTCAGATCACGGATCCAATCCGCATCATTGCTACTAACATCTTTCAACATAATTTTTCTCCAGGAACATATCAAAATAAACATAGAGAAGCAACAACGCGAGCTATTGATCTACAACATAATTTGGAAAATACTATCAGGACTAAGTTCATGATAAATTTAAGTTCAATTAATCATATTACTTAAGAACTCCCACTTAGATAGACATCCCTCTAATCCTCTAAGTGATCACGTGATCCATATCAACTAAACCATGTCCGATCATCACATGAGATGGAGTAGTTTCAACGGTGAACATCACTATGTTGATCATATCTACTATATGATTCACGCTTGACCTTTCGGTCTCCGTGTTCCGAGGCCATGTCTGTTATATGCTAGGCTCGTCAAGCTTAACCTGAGTATTCCGCGTGTGCAACTGTTTTGCACACGTTGTATTTGAACGTAGAGCCTATCACACCCGATCATCACGTGGTGTCTCAGCACGAAGAACTTTCGCAACGGTGCATACTCAGGGAGAACACTTATACTTTGATAATTTAGTGAGGGATCATCTTATAATGCTACTGTCAATCAAAGCAAGATAAGATGCATAAAAGATAAACATCACATGCAATCAATATAAGTGATATGATATGGCCATCATCATCTTGTGCTTGTGATCTCCATCTCCGAAGCACCGTCATGATCACCATCGTCACCGGCGCGACACCTTGATCTCCATCGTAGCATCGTTGTCGCCTCGCCAATCTTATGCTTCTACGACTATCGCTACCGCTTAGTGATAAAGTAAAGCATCACAGGGCGATTGCATTGCATACAATAAAGCGACAACCATATGGCTCCTGCCAGTTGCCGATAACTCAGTTACAAAACATGATCATCTCATACAATAAATTTAGCATCATGCTTTGACCATATCACATCACAACATGCCCTGCAAAAACAAGTTAGACATCCTCTACTTTGTTGTTGCAAGTTTTACGTGGCTGCTACGGGCTTAGCAAGAACCGTTCTTACCTACGCATCAAAACCACAACGATAGTTTGTCAAGTTGGTGTTGTTTTAACCTTCGCAAGGACCGGGCGTAGCCACACTCGGTTCAACTAAGTTGGAGAAACTGACACCCGCCAGCCACCTATGTGCAAAGCACGTCGGTAGAAACATTCTCGCGTAAGCGTACGCGTAATGTCGGTCCAGGCCGCTTCATCCAACAATACCGCTGAACCAAAGTATGACATGCTGGTAAGCAGTATGACTTATATCGCCCACAACTCACTTGTGTTCTACTCGTGCATATGACATCTACGCATAAAACCAGGCTCGGATGCCACTGTTGGGGAACGTAGTAATTTCAAAAAAAATCTACGCACACGCAAGATCATGGTGATGCATAGCAATGAGAGGGGAGAGTGTTGTCCACGTACCCTCGTAGACCGAAAGCGGAAGCGTTAGCACAACGCGGTTGATGTAGTCGTACGTCTTCACGATCCGACCGATCCAAGCACTGAACGTACGGCACCTCCGAGTTCAGCACACGTTCAGCTCGATGACGTCCCTCGAACTCCGATCCAGCCGAGCTTTGAGGGAGAGTTCCGTCAGCACGACGGTGTGGTGACGATGATGATGTTCTACCGACGCAGGGCTTCGCCTAAGCACCGCTACGATATTATCGAGGTGGATTATGGTGGAGGGGGGCACCGCACACGGCTAAGAGATCAAGAGATCAATTGTTGTGTCTTTGGGGTGCCCCCTGCCCCCGTATATAAAGGAGCAAGGGGGAGGCGGCCGGCCTAGGAGGAGGGCGCGCCAAGGGGGGAGTCCTACTCCCACCGGGAGTAGGACTCCTCCTTTCCTTGTTGGAGTAGGAGAAGGGAAGGGAGAAGGAGAAGGAAGGAAGGGGGCGCCCCCCTCCCTAGTCCAATTCGGACTAGTCCATGGGGAGGGGTGCGGCCACCCTTTGGGGCCTTTCTCTCCTTTCCCGTATGGCCCATTAAGGCCCAATACGAATTCCCGTAACTCTCCGGTACTCCGAAAAATACCCGAATCACTCGGAACCTTTCCGATGTCCGAATATAGTCGTCCAATATATCAATCTTTACGTCTCGACCATTTCGAGACTCCTCGTCATGTCCCTGATCTCATCCGGGACTCCGAACTCCTTCGGTACATCAAAACACATAAACTCATAATATAACCGTCATCTAACTTTAAGCGTGCGGACCCTACGAGTTCGAGAACTATGTAGACATGACCAAGACACGTCTCCGGTCAATAACCAATAGCGGAACCTGGATGCTCATATTGGCTCCCACATATTCTACGAAGATCTTCATCGGTCAAACCGCATAACAACATACGTTGTTCCCTTTGTCGTCGGTATGTTACTTGCCCGAGATTCGATCGTCGGTATCTCAATACCTAGTTCAATCTCGTTACCGGCAAGTCTCTTTACTTGTTCCGTAATACATCATCCTACAACTAACTCATTAGTTGCTATGCTTGCAAGGCTTTAAGTGATGTGCATTACCAAGTGGGCCCAGAGATACCTCTCCGACAATCGGAGTGACAAATCCTAATCTCGAAATACGCCAACCCAACAAGTACCTTCGGAGACACCTGTAGAGCACCTTTATAATCACCCAGTTACGTTGTGACGTTTGATAGCACACAAAGTGTTCCTCCGGTAAACGGGAGTTGCATAATCTCATAGTCATAGGAACATGTATAAGTCATGAAGAAAGCATTAGCAACATACTAAACGATCGTGTGCTAAGCTAACGGAATGGGTCAAGTCAATCACATCATTCTCCTAATGATATGATCCCATTAATCAAATGACAACTCATGTCTATGGCTAGGAAACATAACCATCTTTGATCAACGAGCTAGTCAAGTAGAGGCATACTACTGACACTCTGTTTGTCTATGTATTCACACATGTATAATGTTTCTGGTTAATACAATTCTAGCATGAATAATAAACATTTATCATGATATAAGGAAATAAATAATAACTTTATTATTGCCTCTAGGGCATATTTCCTTCAGTTTTCACTCCAGCGACGACTCCGCGATGCATCGACCGTTACGACTGTGGGGGGGTGTCCGTCGGCTTCCCTTCGGATTCTTCTCCAGTCTCACCGTCTGCGTCGCTACCGTTGTGACTGCGAGGGGATGTTGAGTATTATGTTTACTTAGGAAATATGAGATAGACTATGATATGTTCCGGCTTGTCTTGTATTCCAAGTTGATCATGTACTCCTATATATATGCCCACGAGGCTCAAGCAATATCAATGAACTATTCCACCAATCCCTCTCTCCCTTCTCATAGGTGCCTTACCTGGTGGCGGCAGGAGAAGGAGGAGGGGGTAAACGGAGCGAGGAGGGAACCCTAGGGTTGGGGCATGATTTATAGGGTGAAGGGAGCAGCTCCGACCATCAAATCAACAGAAGCGTCGACGTGGACCTGCTCGATGTGTTGCCAGCGTACAGGAGCTAGAAGAAGAACGGGAGGGATCAGCATTGCTGGGCTAGCTGGGCTGAAAGAGGTAGTGAGGTGGGCTGGTTGGAGGAAAAAGGCCCACGTGGCTTCGGATAAGGTGAGTCCTTTCCTTTTCTTTTAATTCTGCCCATAAATAGATAGTCGTCAAAAGGGAAAAGGCCAGGGATATTGCGGACGAATTTGAAAGAAGTGAGAATATATCTAGACTCCTGGAATTATGCAGGATTTGAATAAACTGGTTTGGGCATTTTTAAGGACAGAAAAATAATTCAAGTTTGAATTAAATTCAAACTTGAGCCATTTTTGAATCCAACCAAAACAAGTCCAAAGGATCTGGAATTTGGCAGTGAGGTTTTAGGTAAGTTGTGGGATATGTAGGCAAATGTTGAACATTAAATTGGGGTAGGAAATCAAAAATGTTACTTGGAATTAATGGGTGAGAATTGAAAGGAAGAAGCTAGTGATGGGGCGTTGCACTTGATGATGGTTTAGATGGAAAGGGCAAGATGAAACAGCAAAGAAGATGAGGAGAAGGAGTTCACAAAGATAACAAGCACACAACAAATATGCACGCTACAATGATGATCATGATGCATATGCAACAACAAATGACAAAGGCAATATCACATCATGAAGCATATAACAAACCAAGTGAGACAACCATGGCAACAAACAAGGATGGCACAATGCAATATATTAAAAGATGAACATGAGGCAAGCAGCAAAAATATGGCAATGGCATTCATCATGATCATGGCAACCACATAGATGAATGAAATATGCAAAAATAATTATGATAATGCAACAAAAAAATAAACACATGGCAACAACGAAAAAATGGAAGGCGTCTGGAGCGTCGGTCTCGGGGCATCACACGGACTCCATTTTTCTTCCGTTTGCTTGTTTTGCAAGATAAAAAACTCTTCATATACCCCCTGAACCTATTAACCACCGTATCACGGAGAAATCTTCTGTTTTCTTTTCCTTGCTGTTTTTTGTCAGATCCCATCTACCATGGCCGCTTCAAGCTCCTCCAATTCAAGAATGTCATCAACCCATATTTGCGGGAGGTGGTGCAACACCCTCAGTCCATCCATATGCATGAGGGGGTGCTTCACATCCGCGATGTGCAAGGTCCCAAGGGGACGGGAACCGTGGAGGCCAGGCTTGAAGCTATGGAGCAGGAGGTCTTCCGATGCAAGGGGATGGTGGAGCTTGGACTCAATGCCAATCACCTCATGATCACGGACTTGACCCGTGATCTCAAGGTGGATGGAAAGTCCATTAAGGACATCGTCTTCACCATCAACGAGCAAATCAACTTCCTCCAAAGCCAGATCTACGATCTCCAAAACCAAGTCTTTGAATATGAGGCGAGGTTTAAAGGTATGAGTTTGGCTGCCAATTGCAGGACCCGTGAGACTCATTCTTCCTCTAATGATGGTGGACCTTTGCCATGGAAACCCGAGGACAAGATAGCCTCTACTTCATCACCACCACCTTCTTCATCACCAAAAGAAAACTGAGTATCGGGAATGGGCACTCCCCTTGGCTTCCGCCAAGCTTGGGGGAGGTGCCCCGGTATCGTATCACCCCCACTATATTTTGCCTTTACTTATTTTAGTTTGATCCTTAGTTGTCTTTTGCTTTAGATGAATAAAAGTTTAGTTTGATCCTTTCTTTTTGAGAGTTTGCTTAGTGATCTACCCTTGTAATCGTGTGCGAGATATATAATAAAGTTTAGTTTGAGTTTTTGCTTTCTTTACTTTCATGTTCCAATAAAAAGAAAGGAAATAAATAAATAAAAGATCATATGCTAATCTTATGGTAGGTAATGACACGACATAAGGAAAAGTATAAGTAGAAAATTTTGAGATTGACAAACATAGCATTGGTCAATGATGCAACTCTTGAAATAATTAATAAGGGAAGAGAAGATTCACATACAAATAGACTATCCTGGAATTCTTTTGTGATTGTGAGCCCCCATCAAAATATTATATGCCAAAATTGTTGACGTTGGACAAGGAAGACAACGTAATGATTCATGTTTGTTCATATTCACATAGAAGTTATATTGTCATAGATCCTTCAACATGTGGTGCTTGCCCCCCATCTTTGCTAGCCAAAAATTCCGCACTAAGTAGAGATACTACTTGTGCATCCAAAAACCCTTAAACCCAAATCTTATTTTCAAGAGTCCACCATACCTACCTAAGGATTGAGTAAGATCCTTCAAGTAAGTTGTCATCGGTGCAATAAGGCAATAAAAATTGCTTCTAAAAGTGTTAGTTCATTTAGTGTAAGAGAAAATTGAGTGTTGTACGAACTTCTAATAGCAAAGAATAAAAGAGACAGACTGCATAATAAAGGTTGCTATCATAAGGGGCAATATAAAGTGACGTTCTCTTGCACTAAGGGGTTGAGCATACAAACAAAAAGCGCATGGCAACCTCTGCTTCCCTCTGCGAAGGGCCTATCTTTTACTTTTATGCAAGAGTCAAAAAATTTCTCTCTATTCCTTTTTCTTTTTCTCCTTTGGCAAGCATCATGTGGCGAGGAAAGATCTAGGCACATTTGTCCAGTTGAATATGGGTAGCATGAGTTATTATTGTAGACATCACCCTTGAGGTGAATATGTTGGGAGGCGAAATTACAAGCCCCTATCTTTCTATGTGTCCGGTTGAAACGTTTTGCTCACATGTATGCGGTGAGTGTTAGCAATCATAGAAGACTATATGATGGTTGAGTATGTGGACTTGCCTAAAGGCTCCGATATGTGACCCTTCCTGAAAAGATGATGAATTGTAGTTGCAAAGTTGACTGAGAACATAGTTTGTTGGTTTCCAATAGAGTCTATGCTTTATACTTCGATAGTGTGATGAATTGTTACTTATTCATGATAAGTATATGATAAAAGTTCTATGATACAAGTTTTATGTTGAAGTTTGTTGCTGTTATAATAATTCACATGATGCTTCTATGTCCATATTTTGTTTTTATCGACACCTCTTTCTCTAAGCATGTGGACATGTTTTTCGATTTTGGTTTTTGCTTGAGGACAAGCGAGGTCTAAGCTTGGGGGAGTTGATACGTCCATTTTGCATCATGTTTACCTACTGTTATTTATAATGTTTTTATGCATAATAATGCTTTTTGGAGTAATTCTAATGCTTTTTCTCTCATAATATGCAAGGTACACACAAAGAGGGAGAATTCCGGCAGCTGGAAATCTGGACCTGAAAAAGCTACATCAGGCTACCTATTCTACACAACTCCAAATAATCTGAAACTTCACAAGGATTTTTTATGGAATAAATAAGAAATAATGGAGCAAATAACCACCGGAGGGGGCCACCTGGTGAGCACAAGACACCAGGGCGCCCTGGTGGTTGTGCTCAACCCAGCCCACCTCCGGTGCCCATCTTCTGGTATATAAGTCATTTTGACCTAAAAAAATAAGGAGAGGACTTTCGGGACGGAGCGCCGCCGTCTCGAGGCGGAACTTGGGCAGGAGCACTTTTGCCCTCCGGTGGAGCGATTCCGCTGGGGGAACTTCCCTCCGGGAGGGGGAAATCATCGTCATCATCATCACCAATAACTCTCCCATCTTGGTGAGGGCAATCTCCGTCAACATCTTCAACAACACCATCTCCTCTCAAACCCTAGTTCATCTCTTGTGTTCAATCTTTGTACCGAAACTATAGATTGGTGCTTGTGGGTGACTAGTAGTGTTGATTACATCTTGTAGTTGATTACTATATGGTTTATTTGATGGAAGATTATATGTTCAGATCCAATATGCTATTTAATACCCCTCTGATCTTGAGCATGATTATCATTTCTGAGTAGTTACTTTTGTTCTTGAGGTCACGAGAGAAATCATGTTGCAAGTAATCATGTGACTTGATATGTGTTCGATATTTTGATAGTATGTATGTTGTGATTCCCTTAGTAAGCGGTGCGAGGTCATCCCCCGCCCCGCGCATGCAGTAAGCGGTAGGGAGCACGCCCTTTGTCCAGGCGCGATCGCGATGCCCTGATGAGCCATGCCCTCATCACGCCTCGCGACCGCGGCGAGGTATCCGACTTGGGGGCGCCCCCATTTCTTCACCTGGAGAAGAGCTACGAGGAGGAAGAGCTTAGGGATGCTTGCTACGCATGAGGAAAAGAAGGCAGAGCGCTTACTCGTCCATTGCGACCCACTTTCTCTTCTTCAGCGCCGCGACAGCACGCCGGAGCCGCTCTCCGGCCGGATCTTTCTCCTTGGGATCATCGCCTTGGGGCTCTGCACGCGGATCGTCACGCCTGGAGCGGTGGCCACGCCCCGGGGCTGGGAGGTGCCGCCAATGTTCACTAGCGCATGAGTGTGTTGCGGGACGGCCCGAGGGGGTAGGTCGACACGTCCCTTTACCGCCGCAGCCCAGGACGTCTCACCCGCGGACCCCTCGAGCTCTGGGACCACCAGAAAGGGGTTATCCCAAGGCCCCTCGTGGCCCTCGGGGAGCAGCCCCCACTAGCTGAAGCATGGCATCCTCTCGGCGAAGGCCTCCTTGCTCGTGTAGTTGTACAGAGGGAGCCCCTCCCAGGGAGCATGCTTGCCTCTCCGCCGGTGAAGATTCGGAGTATCCTGTGCTACTTCTTGAGCTTGCGTTGGTTTTCCCTTGAAGAGGAAAGTGTGATGCACCAAAGTAGAGATAAGTATTTCCCTCAGTTAAGAACCAAGGTATCAATCCAGTAGGAGAAGAATGCGCAAATCACCAATACATGCACAAACAATCAAACACTTGCACCCAACGTGATAAAAGGGGTTGTCAATCCCTTCACGGTCACTTGCAAAGGTGAGATCTGATAGAGATAGATAAATAAAACTAAACAAAAGATAAAATATTTTTCGGTTTTTTGGTTTATAGATCTGAAAGTAAAAGATTGCAAAATAGTAGATCGGAAACTAATATGATGGAAAATAGACCCGAAGGCCATATGTTTCACTAGAGGCTTCTCTCATAATAGCAAATAATATGGTGGGTGAACAAATTACCGTCGAGCAATTGATAGAAAAGCAAAGTTATGACGATATCCAAGGCAATGATTATGTAATATAGGCATCACGCCTGTGTCAAGTAGACCGACTCCTGCCTGCATCTACTACTATTACTCCACACATCGACCGACTCCTGCCTGCATCTAGAGTATTAAGTTCATAAAGAACAGAGTAACACTTTAAGTAAGATGACATGATGTAGAGGAATAAACTCAAGCAATATGATGTAAACCCTATCTTTTTATCCTCGATGGCAGCAATACAATACGTGCCTCGCTACCCCTACTTTGTCATTGGGTGAGGACACCGCAAGATTGAACCCAAAGCTAAGCACTTCTCCCATTGCAAGAAAAACCAATCTAGTTGGCCAAACCAAACTGATAGTTCGAAGAGAAATACAAAGATATCAAATCATGCATATAAGAATTCAGAGAAGATTCAAATAATATTCATAGATAAGCTGATCATAAATCCACAATTCATTGGATCTCGACAAACACACCGCAAAAGAAGATTACATCAGATAGATCTCCAAGAACATCGAGGAGAACATGGTATTGAGAATCAAAGAGAGAGAAGAAGCCATCTAGCTACTAGCTATGGACCTGTAGGTCTGTGGTAAACTACTCACGCTTCATCGGAAGGGCAATAGGGTTGATGTAGATGCCCTCCATGATCGAATCCCCCTCCGGCAGGATGCCAGAAAAGGCCCCAAGATGGGATCTCACGGGAACAGAAGGTTGCGGCGGTGGAAAAGTGTTTTCGTGGATGCCTCTGGTTGTTTGGGAATATATGTGAATATATAGGAGGCAGAACTAGGTCAGGGGGATCACGAGGGGCCCACAAGGCAGGGGTGGCGCCCTCCCCCCTTGTCGCCGCCTCGTGGCTCTTCTGACTTGAACTCCAAGTCTCCTGGGTGTCTTCTGGTCCAAGAAAAATTATCGCGAAAGTTTTATTCCGTTTGGACTCCGTTTGGTATTCCTTTTCTGCGAAACTCAAAAACAAGGAAAAACAGAAACTGGCACTGGGCTCTAGGTTAATAAGTTAGTCCCAAAAATAATATAAAATAGCATATTAATGCATATAAAACATCCAAAACAGATAATATAATAGCATGGAACAATAAAAAATTATAGATACGTTGGAGACGTATCATCCCGCTCATCACGTCGGGGGGCAGGCAACCCGTTTGGAGCTTCATAGCATCTCCAGGGCTAGCGAAGGTCCACATGGGGGCGAGAATGGCGCTGGAGCAGGGCAATTCACCGACGGATGAACTCCCTCACCACCATCGTCACCGTCAATCCCGCCTCCCTCAGGTTGGCCATCCTCGCTGGGACCCGCGATAGCCTCGGGTCAGCGAGCCTCTTGTGTCCCCACCCAGAGCTTGCCTCCGCCGGGGACGACGGGGTTTGCAATAAGGGACAGAACCGAGCCGTGTCAATGTATACCCATTGCTGCCGGAAGCCCACCACATCGGGGCGGATCTCCATGTCGATGCCTTCTCCCACCGTCAAGCTCACGGCGCAAAGCGACACGCACCCGAAGCGATGTGTATCGGCGTTTAGCCGCAGAAAGAAGAAGTGGCGGAGCAGCGCCACCGAGGGGGCGACGCCCACGAAGGCCTCGCACGGGAATGCGAAGGAGGAAAGGATGGGAACAAATTTTGAGTCAAGGAGCAACACATGAACCTGATAATGCGAAAGCACGACATTGAAGAAGTCTGAGAATGGAGGCAGCAAGCCGGAGAAGAGGGCGTGGAGGTGAATGGCGATGGTGGTGGCTTCCAGCTCGGTGGAAGGCCGCAAAGCGGGCCAAATCTTCGTCGCCCTCCACTCGTTGGAGTCGGCCGCGATCATCGGGAGGACCTTGTCGAGCCCCTCGCGGTTGAGCACCGTGGATCGACCCAG
The DNA here is from genome assembly GCF_018294505.1 of Triticum aestivum. Lineage (NCBI taxonomy): Eukaryota > Viridiplantae > Streptophyta > Magnoliopsida > Poales > Poaceae > Triticum > Triticum aestivum. The sequence continues at coordinate 205,272,277 of NC_057802.1, read as the reverse complement.
CGCGGGCTCCAGCCCCGCTCGGCTGCCCGCCGCCGCTACGACCTTGCTCCTCTTGTTCAGGGGTGACATGGCGGCAATGGAACAGGAGCGGCGCAGGACCCTACGGGAAGGGCGCAAGCTTTCTCGAGAAGGAAGGTGTTGTGGATGGGCGCGCAATAAGGTAATGGCGGCCACACGCCTCGCATGACCGGCTTTATGTCAGTCCAGACGGATGCCGAGGCATCGTGGGGAAGTGGGGGCGTCCCACGCCCCATCGCGTGCCACGCGTCGCACCTGGCCCGCAGGTGGATAGGGCCCGCACCGTTTCGCCCCCTACCTCAATGGGCGGGGCCGCGCGCGTCGCAGGCCCGTGGGCTACTGTCGGGCCCGTGGGACTAGGGGTACCCAGGCCCATCTGCCTGTGGCCCATCGCGTGGCACCGTCGGAAGGCCCGACGCGGCCTAGCTCCAAGGCTCCGCGAACAACACCCTCCCGAGGGCCCTCGCCTGGCGAGGCGAGCGTCAGCAAGGGTCATCAGGTGCCCACGAGGGATTCATGCGGGGCGGCCTCCCAAGGCCCCTCGCGGGGCGGATATCTCTTGGCTCGCCACCCCGCCTCGCGATGCACGTGGGTGACGCGAGCCACGATGAGCGGAGCCAGAAGGGCGCTAGCGGACGCGTATAAGGATGCTTTCATCTTTGGTGCTAAGGAGGCAAGGACGGTACGCAGGTTCCCAAAGCAATCCCTAAAGGTTGCCACTTTGGTGGAAGAAGGCCAGGGCAGCGGCTCGCCAGGGCAGAGGTTAGCACCGAGCCCACCACCGCGTCATGGCGGAAGGCTATGGCAAGCGAAGACCATCTTTAGTCATGATAGTATGTACTCCTGTCCCCCTTCGAAATTGGCCGCTGTGGTATCCCTTCCCGCCTAGAGATTTCGGGGAAAAGGGTCAAGGCCAGTATAAGTATAGGCTAGTCTCCACCATAGAAGGGGGTCGAACCTTGAGCCCTCCTAAGGCAGTTCATCCTTGTACTCTCATGTTCATCCTCCCTCGCGAGGCAATCCTCACAAAGTACGAGTAGAGTCTTACACCGCAAGGTGGCCCGAACCTGGGTAAGTCGCCGTGTTGTGTCTTTCTTCCTCTCGCACGAGCACGTCGGAGCGCCGCTGTGAGGCAGTGAGTAGCGGGGCGTAGTTTGGTGGAGTTTTTCGCACACACCCCAGAGTTTGAATTTTTCCTTGGGTCCCGGAGCCTTGATTCCAACCGTTACGACATCTAGGGAGGTGAAAATGATTTTTAGAAGGATTACTGCTTGATTTGTGATTTCGTGTACCGCAGAACCCAATAAAAGTGTAGCTGTGCCAAACCTTTTTATGGCCAGAACTTGTGTGGCCGGTAACAGCACAAGCACATCCCAGGAGCCAGGGAGCAGAAGAAGCGAGGGAAGCAACACCCACACGGAACTCGCGGAAGCGAGCAGAAAATTATCGGTTTATCACCTATCGAGCTCCCGCGAGAGACGATGGGAAGCGCAGGAGCGCTGCTCTCCCACCCCCCACCGCAACTCGGCAGCATCCTCCTCCGTCGCCACCACATCTCTCTTCCCCATCTCTCCTCATACATGCCCGAGCCCCTCCATTGCCGCCGCCTGCACCTTCGCTGTTCCGCCGTTGAGGGGAGCAGCAGCCAGGACACGAATTTGCCAGCGTCTCAAAGAGAAGAGTCTCCATCGAGCAGCCTCGGCGCCACCCTCCAAGATCCACTTCCAGGACGTGGTACGCCTCTAGCCTCTTCTTGTGCTTTCTTGGTATATTGTTCTGTTGAGATCTCAGAGGCATCTGAGCTTTACTATTCCCTCCGTTCCTAAATATAAATCTTTGTAGAGATTTTAATATAGACTACATATGGATGTGTATAGACATATTTTATAGTGTAGATTCACTCATTTTGCTCCATATGTATATTGGAACCTCTAGAAAGACTTGTATTTAGTCCATATTGGAACCTCCGTATGTAGTCCATTAGTTTAGTTGGAACTCGCAAGTCAGGAGTATTAGTGGAACGATTGATTGGGCAATTGGAGGGTTTGTTTCAGAGGATCTGCACTTGAATGTCTTCTAAATTTTCTGAGAAAGTTCTCGAACGATGCTATACGTACATAGCTTTTGTCCGATTTAGCCAATAAAATTCACCCTTTATTGAAAAAAGCTTTTTTCCGATTTCCGTCCGACGCTACAATCAAGCCATTCATGTCTCTGACCAAAGTGCAGTACGCCGTTCGATTTTTATTGTACTGAGTTCGGATCAGAGGTATTGTACTGTGGTAGTTTTGAAAATTTTGACTCAAAGAGAAATTGATTGTTAAATGTCAAGAATATGGCATTTATGATATGTTTCAACTTTTACCTTCTTGTCACTACCGTGTCAACCTTTGATAAATGCAACAGCAACAAAGCCTTTGGTAAATGCAGCGCTAAAACAATGGAAATTATCACCCGTACTTTAATTAAAAGCGACAATATAAAAAATGGCCTTACATTTTGGAACGGGGGGAGTAGTATATATGAAAGAGGATAGGCACAGGCTGAAATAAAGCTGTACACTAGAATTATTGATTGTTTGACTTTGAGGAACTATTAGTTCACTAGTGTTAACCCTTTTCAGCTGGATAAAAGAATATGATGCACTTTTATTGTTCTAGCATTACGAAACACAATCTTGATAGACAAGTACTATAGGAAAATCCATCTCATAATGTGCCTTTTTTAACTGGTCATAACTACATCTTATCTTATTAATTATTATGCCTTGGTGGAATTTATTTCTGGAATATGTTGACAGCTCAAATGTATCTTGTACAGTCGAAAATGATTCTTTTGAAGGTGTCACACAGGAAGAAGATCAGAGTAGTCTATATAATTTTCTTTATCCAAGCAAAGAGCTACTTCCAGATGATAAGGAAATGAGTATATTTGATCATCTAGAGGAACTTCGTGCGAGGATATTTATATCAGTATTGGCTGTTGGAGCTTCAATAATTGGTTGTTTTGCTTTCTCCAAAGATATAATTAAGATTCTTGAAGCGCCTGTTAGTGTTCAGGGTGTCAGATTTTTGCAGCTCTCCCCTGGAGAATTTTTCTTTACAACATTGAAGGTGAACTGCTCTGCACTTAGTATTTTGTTGATATTATTCTTGTATTTTTTTTAGACCATTAATAATATTCTTGGCTTTGAAGGTGAACCTTTAAGGCCAAGTCACATTTCTTATTTTAATGTTCTAGTAATATTGCATTGTGAAGTTATTCATGGTATACATAGTGTACAGCTTGGGGACTCTGCCACGTGCATAAACATCTGCTACAATACAACGATATGAACTGAGCAATCCAAATAGGTCTTACCGTCTTTTTTCCGATAAAGTTGCTTTTATTAAATTAAAATGTAGCATCCATCGGATACAAAGCATAATGTGTGACACCCGGCCTTTGCATGACTAGGATGCACACAACCAACGCTAAGAGTCTCACAAAGTAAAAAAAGACATAAAGACAAAAGTAAAGTCACATGAGATCGAAACTATGTTGTAAGAACGTCTAATCGACTAGATGGGGGTGGGTGAATAGGAGATTTTTACGAAACTATTTGAAAAAGCTATTTTTTCGAAGAACAATGAACTAAACAGAACTGAAATATAACTGACTGAAGAAAACTAGAGTACGCAATCAATTAGAACTAGAACAAAGTCATCAGAGTAGATAGCATGCACAACAACATAACAGAACATGTAAACAAGTCTAACGTAAAGACAGATACACTTCAGTACCAAAACTCTGAATATTAAACAGTGCGTAAGTAAATGGAGCGGAACAGATAAGTATTTAGTGAAAGACTTCCAGAAGAGGGAGGATTAAATTCTTCAGAAGATACAAATTATTGAAAGTAAACAACAACAACAACAACAACAAAGCCTTTAGCCCCAAACAAGTTGGGGTAAGCTAGAACTGAAACAGATAAGATCTCGCAACCAACTCTTGGTTCTGGCACATGGATAGCTAGCTTTCACTTGAGCACCTTTGTCCATGGCTAGTTCTTTGGTGATATTCCAGTCATTCAGATCTCTCTTTACGGACTCCTAATATGTCAAGTTTGGTCTACCTTGACCTTTGATGACATTATCAGCACGCTTTAGCCATCCGATATGCACTGGAGCTTCTGGAGGCCTGTGCTGAATATGCCCAAACCATCTCAGAAGATGCTGGACAAGCTTCTCTACAATTGGTCCTACCCCAACTATAAAGTAAATAGAGATGAATAATATAGAACCAGTAGCTCGGTGAAGACAAGAATTTGTTGCCCCAGTTCGAGTTGCTATGACAAATACAAGAAGACCTGTCTGGTTGGAAGGTTGAGATTTAACTTAGAAGACCAATTTCTTCACCCTATTCTCTTTGAGCTAAGATCATTTAGACGTCGCCCAATCACTCATGGTATCTTCAAGATAGATCTCCTGGACTTTCACATACTTGTTCTTCGGCATTCCGCAATCACTTGGATTTCAGAACCGACACCTATCCGTCTTGAAGATCACAGTCATCAATAGTAACAAGTCTTCAATGAATTCGAACAGGTTCTTCAGTGATGCTCAATCACTTCGGCTATTAGTCATTGGTTTTTTCCTTAGGATTCACTCAAAGGCTTAGGGAGGAGGGGTTGCTCAGACAACACTTGTCTAAATTTCACACGGAGCAGCCAACCAACTTATGGTGGAGGATGGGGGCTATTTATAACTGAGGCCGCAACTCGAGGGCCGATGTGATTGTTGGACAGAACGCACCCACAGACGTGTTATCGCCAGCTGGCACAACAGTTGAAAATTTGAACTCTCAAATTTCTCACGATAAGGGAACCAAACAGCTGGATTCCTAATTCCTCAGCGAGGACTTTGACTAAGATATGCCAAAGAATATCATCTCGCACACCGAAGAAAACACCCTGCGCTAAAAAATATTTCCGAAATCTTCAGTTGAAGAAATAGGTTGTGATTGAGCACACTTTGTAAGTATTGTCTTCCTAACACCTCGACCCCCTTGACCGTATGGTTTGCCCTATGACTTAGAAAGGAATAAAAAGAACTAGTAAAGAGCTAAGTCTTCACACTTCAGTTCCTCGGCTAATTCTTCTAAAGGGCGCACCAAAACCTTTAATGTTTCCTTCACATTTTTAGCAGTCACTATCATTGGTTAAACCAAATCTTCAGGGACTTTCACCTATGTATACTCACAAACACATTAGGCCCTACCACTTTTGTCGTCAATACTCTAAAACCACAAAGGGGCACTGGATGCACTTACATATGCCTATGTCGGGGGTGGTGGAGGCCTATCCGGAGACTATGCTGTCACATATGTTGGGGTAAAAACCTCCTTGGGTACTTGGGCACTTGCTCCAACTGTGTACAAACTTCCATGAACAGTGGTCGGTACTCCATTCGATGTAGCATAGACCACCTAGAAAGCAAGTGCCCCCTTTCGATACTCCATTCGGTGTAGCACATACAATGGGAGATAACCTGCATGGGAGAAGAGTTTTTATCATTAAAACCATATAATTTCTACATAGCCAAAGCGATCATAGTAAGGCAAACGCTCCCAACCTTATTAGTGTACAGAACATTTTGGGTATGCCGTCGAGCCAGTGACCGTTGTTGACAGATACAAATTTGGTGCTATTTGGATCACTGACCATGTAGAATGCGCGAACTTGCAGTGAGAGAAGAGGTGTTTGATTGTCTCGCAAGAGCAGAAAAACTACACTTCTTGCTTCCTTGCGAGTTGTGATGAGCGAGGTTGTCCTTAGCCAGCACAACACCTCTGCAAAGGTACCATGTGAAAATCTTAACTTTTAGCGGTATCTTGGACTCCAGATTTGTTTATTATTGTCCACTGGAATCTCCGAGTGTGCTATGAGGGTGAAAGCACACGGTACGAGTCGACCATAGAGGACCCATGTTCTGTAAGATTCCAGCAAAACTCATCCCGGCCTTGTGTCAGGATTATCGCATCCAACTAAGATAGTAGATGTTGCCATGACACGAGGCGGGGGCCGATCAAATCCTTCCCAAAGGATACATCCAGAGGGGAGGAGCTCGGAACTTGTGCAAGAGTATCATTCTTATCGCGTGCAATGCGGTACAAAGCTAGATATTGTTCTCGAAGCGTGGCGTTTCCTAGCCACTTGTCCTCCCGTAATCAAATCTCTGAGCTGTCTTTCATCGCGAAGGTACCAAAGCGAAAAAAGGTGTTCTTTTGCCACCATCAGTCCTGCCCAAAAATGCAAACCCATAGGCTTCCAGCATGCCTGAGACACAACCTTTGGGCCTAAGTACTTATTATGAAAGATGGTTGGCCAGACACCATCCTTGGTAAGAAGCTTGTACAACTATTTACTAAGGCATTTTTTGACCTGGTGGTCCTGTATACCTAGTCCTCCCTGATCTTTTTGTCGACAAACCACACTCCATTCAGTTAGCCTATATTTTGTCTTTTGACTATCCCCCTGCTAAAAGAATCTGGATCTATAGTAATCCAACCTCCCCAGGACCCCTTTTTGAGAGTTGGAAAAATGAGAGCATATAGAGAACCGTGTTTGTGACAACAAAATTGTTCAAGACAAGTCGTCCTCCACCAGAGACCAACTTGCCTTTCCAACCGCTTGATCATTTCTCTATGCGCTCTTTGACATGTTTTAGTGAGGCGTCAATAATGAATCGGAATTCCCAAGTATCTAATAGGGAATTGGCCTTGTGCACAACCGAACAGGTCGACGTTTGTTTAGCAGTCTCATTGACTTCTTCAGAACGGAATAATTTGCTTTTATGGAAATTGATTTTCAGACCTGACATATGCTCAAAAGCTGAAAGCAAAAGTTCCAGGTTTGTAGCCTTTCCGAGGTCAAGTTCCATTAAAGAATCGTGTCATCGGCGTATTGTAGAATTGAGAGGCCCCCATCCACAAGGTGTGGCACTACCCCTGCAATTTGGTCGTCCTGTTTGGCACGTTTGATCAAAATAGCCAACATTTCTGCAACGATGTTGAATAGCATTGGACACAAAGGGTCGCCCTGACATAGTCCCTTTTTGTCTGGAAGTAATGGCGACATCATCATTGACTTTTATAGCCACACTACGTCTAGTGATGAAATTATCAACATACTAGCACACTATCACCAACAGTCTCTTGCATAGAATATGAAAATCTTCACTCGCATGGTTGGGAAGCTAAATTTGAATTTCACTTCTGGGGGCACATTTTCACATATTTTACAATCAGAATGCGAAGATACAACAAACCAGATTGTCCTATGTGCCTGCACAAAAGCACTTGATAAATATCTCGGATTGACGGAGCTATTTGCACAGAAGTTTCTTGATGCTGAGTGTGGTAGGCACTAGTAGCAAGGTTTCTGAGAAGGAAAGGGATGTAAATCTTAAAAATGTGTAATATTTTCACATCAGTAAAATACACTGGTATATTTTTTTCAAATCAATTTATTAGTTGCTATGGGTTAGTGATTGATACTACGCTCTCACAAATTTAATTCTAGAAACTTCTGCATGATATTGCTAGCTAGTGATGCAAACTTACATAAGAACATGTGAGTAACTTGAATGTTAGTACATAGGGTTGTACATGTGACTGCAGCAATGGAATAAATGTGCACTCTTCTATCCTTGAAAAAGGTGGCTAACTATGCAAGGCACAAACTACTACACATACCAGTCTATAAACTGCTCCAAAGACCACTGGATTTCATATTAGTTATTAGTCTATATGAAAAACAGTAATATGTATGTTACTCCTTGTGTATCCGATTTTAATCAGCATGCATCCTTCTTCCATGGTTATATGTCAAAGCAAATTAAGTAATGCTTTTCTTTATTATTTTTGATATTCTTCAGGTCTCTGGTTATTGTGGCCTCCTAATCGGAAGTCCTATAATTTTGTACGAGATCATAGCATTTGTTCTCCCTGGTTTAACCAAGGACGAGCGGAAATTCCTAGGGCCCATTGTTTTGGGTTCTTCAGTTCTGTTCTACCTTGGCATTTTATTCTCCTACACTGTTCTTGCTCCAGCAGCATTGAACTTCTTCGTGAATTATGCCGAAGGAGCGGTGGAATCGATATGGTCAATAGACCAGTACTTTGAGTTCGTACTTGTGCTTCTGTTCAGCACAGGATTATCTTTTCAGGTAAACATGGCCTCTATACTTAGAACATGATATTAAGTTGGGTGTTGGAAAGTGTTCCTTTGCTTACAATTGTACCAAAATTAAACATTGGATCATGTAATGTTCTGTCTAAGTTTATGTACACGGATGTTCATGTGGCAGACATTGCTGAGAATCCACTTCATTGTAGGTTTACTAGGTTGTTGCAAGGGCTTTAAAATGGTAGGTGTCATTTATGAAGACACTGGATTTCGTAACCACAAATAGGTTGTGTTGGATTAGGTCTCTATGTTCCCCGCAAAAAAGAAGAAAGGATTAAGTCTGTATGTGCAGACAAAGTTATACCTGTCAAGAAAGTTCTCCACCGGATCTAGTTTGTCATTTGTGTTTTGGACCTTGTCATGAGTGATCATGTGGACCAATTCATGAACAACTAGAAAGTATATTGTTACTCCCTCCATTCTAAAATACTTGTCGTGGTTTTTTCAAATTAATCATGTATGCTCCAGTCAGTAGCTGAATCTTGATAACTGGAATTGGCACTCGTGCATGTCCGAGTAAATCGTTATCTGATTATCAAAATGAGCTGGTGGTTTGCCTTTCCTTCCTTTGATAAGCAAATGGTACTATCATAGACCTGCACAGCAAATAGTACTATCATAGCTTGCTATCTATGTGCCAGAATCATGAGTTGGTCGTGAGATCTTATGGTTTCACCTCTAGCCTACCCTAACTATTTTTGGGATTAAAGGCTTTGTTGTTGTTGTTGTTGTTGTAATATATAGGAGAAATATAATGAATTTCCATGCTACTCTTTTCCAGGTCCCTGTGATCCAGCTGTTGCTGGGGCAAGTTGGACTGGTTTCCAGCGAACAAATGCTCTCAATCTGGAGGTATGTTGTTGTTGGTGCGGTGGTTGCTGCGGCTGTGCTTACGCCCTCGACTGATCCCTTGACTCAGATGCTTTTGGCGGGTCCACTGCTTGGTCTGTACTTGGGTGGTGCGTGGATGGTCAGGCTAACTGGGCGCTAACTGCAACAAGCGTTGTAGTGATTGGGTATTGTGTGTTAGAGCATGGTTAATAGTACAACCAACTGATGGCTATATGACGTTGCCATATCATCTATAGCCAACTTTGTAGCCTTCAAGTATACTAGTAAGATACAAAGATGTGCTACTTCATTAATACATGGCCCACCTCCCACTCACATAGTGCCTAGTAGCACGTGCTGCAGCTGGCTCCTTTTCTCTCTCCTCTTCTCTTCCCTCCACGGCAGCAGAAAAATTATATTTTAATCCTTACAGGCTGCTTACATAAGCTTATTATACTTGCTTATCTCCCACTCTCACATAGTGTACTAGAAATCATAGCTGTGTTGATTGGTCCGAGTGGTCACGGTCCCCCACTGTAACATAGTCTTGTATAAAATTAACCCGGCTGCTTCTCATCTACGAGCACATTATTTGGCCCTCTTCTGAGATTGAAGTATTTTATAAATAGGGTAACTACACTAGTGATGTATCATTTTTTTTACGGGGTAAATGAGTGTTTTATTCCAAAGGTGCAAAATTACAATCTACAGGCAAGATTTCCTCAATACATGGAGGCCATCTGTGAAGCCAATATGACTATACCTTGCCGAAGTATTTGCAACTCTATTATGACTACGAAGAATATCTTGCTGAAGCATTTGCAACTTTGTTCTGACTATGAAGAAGTTTCTGTGGAATAAGGATCAGTTTGGTTGCTACCCTGGGCCACGTGCCTGGGAGAAAATGTTGCTTGCCTGCGCCTGAGATTTTGGTTTTTGTAGCCTGGCCGCACTGCTGTTTGGAGTTCACTAGGGATAAAAAATATATATAATAGTGACAAACGGCTTAGATCCTACTTATAAATAACTGGATTAGCTCTAGGCTAGTACCGCCACCCGCCCAGGCGACCAAAAGGTGACGTCTGGCAGGCTAATTATTTGCCTGGGTAGTTCAGGCCAGGCTTGCTCCAATTTTTCAGGGCTATGTAACCAACGCCAGAGGCCCGGAAGCCGCTCAAGTGGTCCGGCACGCCCATTATCCTTGATGAAGAGGATCAACCTGGCCGCACCATTGCGGTAGGGTGTTTGCCATTGTTGGTCTCCCCAACGATTCGCAACCTCAAGGTCACAAAGCTGTTAGTGGATGGTGGGGCCGGGTTGAATCTGATTTCCCCGGCAGTCATCACAAAGCTTTAGATAGGAGAAGAAGAGCTAGAGGTTACCGACACGTTTCAAGGAGTCAATCCCGGCAGGAGCCGTCCCAAGGGAAAGATTACGTTGCCGGTGACATTTGGGGGAGAACTGAACTACCGGACTGAGAAGATTGTGTTTGATGTAGTTGATCTCCCCCTGCCGTACAATGGGATTCTGGGACGCTCGGCCCTGGCTAAGTTTATGGCAGCATCCCACTATGCTTGTAACACTTTGAAGATGCCTGGGCCACTGGGAGTCATCACTATCCCATCAGATGAGAAGGATGCAATTATCTGCGTAGACAAGATGTACCGTGATGTTGTTGCGGCAGAGACTGCGGCAGCAGCAGCTCCTGCCAAGGAAAGCAAATGAAAGAAGAGGGATTGTAGGGCCTCCGGCAAGGAGTCCGGGAAGCATGCCCCCTCCGAGTGCATGGCACCCATTGACGACGCGCCAGAGTGTTCCAACAGCAAGAGATTCAAGGTTGCTGCACCCCAAGTGAAGAAGGTCCCGGCAGGGCTGGCTGGCGTTGATGGTACCTTCACCATCAGTGCCACCCTTGATGACAAATAGGAAAGAGCGCTCGTTGCCTTTCTGTGGGCGAATATCGATGTGTTTGCCTGGCGACCATCTGATATCCCCGGTGTTCCCAGGGAGGTAATCAAGCACCACCTTGTTGTCTTCCCACATGCCCGACCCGTCAAGCAGAGAGTTCAGAAGCAGGCCTTGGAGCGGCAGCAGTTCATCTCCGAAGAAATCAAGAAGCTAGAGGCAGCTGGTTTAGTCAGGGGAGTGCTGCACCCTACATGGTTGGCAAACCCAGTGGTGGTCCAGAAGGCGAATGGGAAATTGAGGCTTTGCATTGATTTCACAGATCTCAACAAGGCTTGCCCGAAGGACCGATTTCCGTTGCTGCGCATCGACCAGATCGTGAATTCCACATGAGGTTGTGATTTGCTCTCCTTTCTGGATGCATATTTCGGGTATCACCAGATCTTCATGTCCAAAGAAGATGAGGAGAAGACATCATTCATCACTCCATGTGGTATGTACTGTTTTGTTCGCATGCCTTTCGGATTAAAGAGTGCCGGGTCCACTTCTGCAAGAGCAGTCCAGATTGGTTTTGAGCCACAGTTGTCTAGAAATATAGAAGCTTATATGGATGATATTGTGGTCAAAACCAAGGATAAGGCCACCCTTATCCAGGATTTGAAAGAGACATTTGCTAATCTGCGCAAGATCAACTTGAAGTTTAACCTGGAGAAGTGTGTATTGGTGTTGCCTCCGGCAAGCTACTTGGATTCTTTGTGTCCCATCGGGCGATCGAAGCCAACCCGACAAGATCAAGGCCATTGAGCAGATCCAAGCGCCAAGGACAGTTAAAGATGTGAGGCACTTGACGGGATGCGTTGCCGTGCTAAGCAGATTCATTTCCAAGTCTGCCGAGCATGCCCTGCCATTATTCAAAATTTTGAAGAAGACATGGCATATGAAGTGGGCCCCAGAAGCAGATGCAGCTCTGCAAAAGAATTGAAGGCTTACCTATCGTCTGTGCCTACCTTGGTTGCACCCAAATCCCAGGAACCGTTATTGCTTTACTTGCCGGCAACCAACCAAGTGGTCAGTGCGGCCTTGGTAGCACAACGAGAGGTGGAGGAGGCAGAAAGTGGCTAGGTTACGGCAGAGTCAGAAAAGGATCACAACAACAGTGAGTACGGCAATGAGAGCAACCTCAAGGACGCGGCAAGGAAGAAAGTGGTGCAGTGCCCAGTATATTTCTTCAGCTCCTTGTTACAAGGGGCTAGATCGATGTATTCTGGCGTGCAAAAGTTGATCTTTGGCCTCGTCATGGCCTCAAGGAAACTGCGCCACTACTTCCAAGCCCATGAGATCACGGTTGTCACTCGTTTTCTGTTGCAAAGGATACTCCGAAACCCTGAGGCTACTGGCAGAATAGTGGAGTGGGCTTTGGAGTTATCCAGCTTTGGTTTGAAGTTTGAGAGCACATCAACTATTCAGAGCAGGGCATTGGCAGAGTTTATTGCAGAATGGACGCCAACCCCTGATGAGGAAGTGACAGAAACAACTCTCTCCGACAAGGAATCATCCCAAGAATGGATTATGTATTTTGATGGTGCTTTTTCCCTACAAGGTGCAGGGGCTGGCATGCTCCTTGTTGCCTCCTCCTGGGAGCACTTGAAGTACGTCGTCCAGATGCACTTTGCCCAGGAAGAAGCCACCAACAATACAGCTGAGTATGAAGGGCTCCTCGCCGGGCTCAACATTGCAGCAGAATTGGGAATCAAGAAGTTGATCATTCGAGGAGATTCAAAGCTTGTGGTGAGACAAGTCAACAAAGATTATCAAAGCCCATTGATGGAAGCATACGTTGAGGAATTGAGGAGACTGGAGGAGCACTTACATGGGTTGCAAACAGAGCACGTACCACGTGCGGAAAACAGCATAGCTGATCACCTGTCGAAGTGTGCTGCACAGAAGCTTTCTGTGGAACCAGGAACTTTTGTTCTTCATCTCTCTCAGCCCTCCGTATCACCAGCCACAATGGCCCGGAAAAGGAGAAAGCTGGACTATGGTAAGCCTCTCCCGGCAGAGCCATCCTCTGCCGGCAGAGACCCTGCCAGAAACGACTCCTCACAGCCTGCCGGACTGCCCCCTCCAGCCGGGCCTATGGACCCCGCGAACGAGGCTGGTGCTCCTGCAGTCGAGGAGGTGCCGCTAGTCCTCGTTGCCGAGCCCCAGGCTCCAACTTGGGCAAAGCACATCGTCCGCTTCCTCCAAACCGGAGAACTTCCCGACAACTAGGATGAAGCTGAGAAAGTAGCCCGGAGGGCCAGTATGTATCAGTTTGTCGATGACACTCTATACAAAAGGAGGCCCAACGGTGTGAAATTGAAGTGTGTCTACCGGGAAGATGGAAAGGAACTGCTGGCTGAGATTCACAGAGGAATGTACGGCTCACATATTGGGTCAAGGGCATTAGTTGGGAAAGCATTCCGGCAAGGATTCTATTGGCCCACAGCCCTTCAAGATACAGTTGAGCTCGTCACAATATGTGAAGCCTGCCAGTTCCATTCCAAGAGAACACACCTGCCTGCCCAAGCCCTTCAGACAATCCCTCTGTCATGGCCATTTTCGGTCTGGGGGCTCGATATCCTCGGCCCCTTCCCCCGAGCAATCAGGGGCTTTGAATTCTTGTTCGTTCCCATCGACAAGTTTAAAAAGTGGCCGGAAGTGACTGTTGTGAGGAAGGTGAGTGCTAAGTCAGCTATCAATTTCTTGAAAGAATTGGTGCGTCGTTTCGGAGTTCCGGCAAGGATCATCACTGACAACGGCACCCAGTTCACGAGCCACGCCTTCATGCAATATGTTCATGCCCTCGGATGCATGATCTCATTCGCTTTCGTGGCACACCCCCGGAGCAATGGACAAGCTGAGAGGGCGAACGCTGAAGTGCTTCGTGGACTCAAGACAAGGACTTTCAATACGCTGTAGAAGCACGACAGGTGGTGGATCGAGGAGCTGCCGGTAGTTCTCTGGTCCCTCAGAACGACACCTAACAGAGCTACCGGGCAGACTCCCTTCTCCCTGGTCTACGGGGCAGAAGCAGTTGTCCCCACGGAACTCATTTACGGGCCCCCTCGAGTGCTTGCCTACGATGAAGTAGCGCAGGATCAGCACCGGCGTGACGACGCTGTGCTACTCGAGGAGAACCGTCTCCGGGCTGCTACGCATGCTACACGCTACCAGCAAGCCCTGCGTCGCTATCATAGCCGCAGGGTTCACGCCCGGTGTTTTGAGGAAGGTGACCTTGTTCTTAGGCGCGTCTAGTCCGCCAAGGGTACACACAAGTTATCACCAAAGTGGGAAGGCCCTTACCGGGTAGTACGAGTCACCAAACCTGGCGCAGTCTGTCTGGAGACCGGAGACGCACTACAAAAAAATACACTTCCGTGATGATACGTGTTTGTCACAGTAGGTCGCGTTTTCTATCATGCATGTACATCCATGACAAATTTATGACAGAATGAAGATAGTCATACCTATGCTGTCGTAGAAGTGTTCCATGACATTACCAAAATTATCATCACTGAAGTGTCCACTTCCATGACGATAAATCGCGCGTCATAGAAGTGCTTTCGTTAAGGATGACCGACACGTGGCATCCACTGTAACGGGACGCCGTTAAGCTATCGGGTCCGGTTTTGGATCCGATAACCCGCTAACAGCCACGACCAATGCCGATTTTCCACGTGTAAAATTCTCATTGGCCGACGGAACCACGCGTCAGCTCCGCGTTGGCACAGGTGTCACTCATCCAACGGTCGAGATGGGCCTATGATATGTTGACACGTGGACGGGCCCAAAAGTGGCCCATAAAGTTTAAATGGGCCGGCCCAACTAAAGGCCCACATGATTTAGCGGACCATAATGGGCCGGCCCAGCTAAAAGCCCACAAGATTTTGCAGACCATAATGGACCGGACCAGCTAAAGGCCCACAAGATTTAGCGGACCACAATGGGCAGCCCAGCTAAAGGCCCACAAGATTTTGCAGTCCATAATGGGCCAGCCCAGCTAAAGGTGCAACATTCTTAGTTAAGGCCCGTACGGCTAGTGTCAAATCGGCCCGTCACTTGTCATCACCACGGCCCATGGTCACTTCTGGCCCGTTAACAGTTCGCTAAGTATATGGGCCGAATTACAGCCCGGTGTATTTCCGGCCTGTTAAAGGTCCTGCTTCATTTGGGCCCATTTACAGGCCATTGAAACTTTTGGCCCATAAACGACCGTGAAGGATTTGGGTCATATTCGGCCATGTCTGACATTCGGCCTGTTAGAGGCCCACTATAGATTTGGGCCGGCATGTTGTGATTTTCGGCCTGTTAACGTCGGACGAAATCCATGGGCCATATGTGGCCCAACGTCACATCGGACCCATTAACGGCCCATATAAAAATGACGATAATCTAGCCCGACCGAACTTCCGGCCTGTTAAAGGCCCGTGTATTAGGTCGGTGCATTTACGGCTCGTCCGAATTTCGGCCTGTGAAAGATCCGCATCGTAAATGGGCCACCATTTTGGCCTGCTAAGACCAGTGGGTTATTTGGCACAATCAGGGCCCAATCTCACTTTCGGTCTATTAAAGGCCCATGTTTTTTATGGGCTTGAGATATTTACACTTGTAAACGGCCTATTGTTACTGAGGGCCCAAATTATGTTTAGGCCTGTTAAAGGCCCACTATGGGCACAGGCCTATCAGAAAAATGTGAAAGCTTATACTGATTTAGGCCCAGATATTTTTAGTGGGCTATATGCAAATTTCGACCCATAATCGTTTTTAGCCCAATTGGAATGGGCCCGACGAATGTTGGCATGTTGGGCTCCTACGAAGCTTTCGGCCGAATACATTACTAAGATAAACCTACACTAAACAAAAATAGCGTCGTAATTATTGCAGCCTTTGGCAGCATCATAAATGCTGTATCACAACAAAATAAATTCCAACTATACAACAAAAGGCCTGTTGGCATAAAGTTTACAGTCCTTGCAGATAAAAGCACCATCAGATGTATAGAAACACAGATCATTTGACCTGAGTGCTAATGTTTCAGGCTGTAGAATCTGATGGAGCAGCATGATCTTCACCTTTTTCCGCCATTGCTCTTGAACAACGAAGCGAATGTCTGATAGTCTGGTTTCAAAACCATTCATATCTTGACGACATTTGTCAACCACTATTCTTGTTTCCAAAACGACGTCCATTAGGGATTGGACTTGTGTCTGGAGCACAGATATATCACTCTGTCTAGCAGGAAGATTTTGTTCAGTAGGTGATTTGGACGAGGGTACCTTGACAACCAACCCAGAATTACGCAGGAAGGTGCTTTTTGCACTGTTAGTGGAGAGATAATGACGCACTGCAGCAAGAGGTGACATTGTGCCTGTGGTAGCCTCGTCACCTTCAGGTGGTTGTGGCTATTCAATCATTTGTTCCATAGCTTCCTGAAAGTTTGAACTTATAGATTAGTGTACGAGATAAGTTACTAATGAGACAAAAACAAACAAAGTAGGTTACACGTTTATACATAACTTATTTTGGTGAACTACTGTAATATATTAGCATGTATTGTAGTGCCAACTACATAATAAAATCACTTTCGGAACATATGTCCATGTAGTATGCCTACTGTATTGTCTATTTCCTCACATTCGTTGACATCTAAGGATAAAGAGACACAGTTTAAAGTAGGATGAACATAGTATGGCATCATTCATATCATGGGCAAACAGATATAAAATAAAGACTATTTTATCATTGTGTGCGCACGTGAACTTAACAACTAGATTACAGATCAAGACCAAAAGAATATCCTTTATCTCTTTTAAACCATGTAAGGTGAAATGATACGTTAAGACAACTGTGTATAAAAGCGAATAGAGTAACTGACATTGGCTGCAAACCAAGTAGTTAAATGAACACATCACAGTACCAATCAGTGCAAAGGCAGGAGGAGTAAGGACTTACAATAGCGGCTTGAGCTGGTGTGCTCATGCCCTTCATCTTGCTGGTGTGGCAATCCTTGAAGATTTGCACTGCATTCGGTTCAGGTTTTTTTGGTCCGCACAGGCTTTCCTCTGTATTTGGAACAAGTCAATATAGATACGATAATATGGCACAAAAAGAAGAAGAAAGTAGCAGCTATTTACAAGAGCCTCGCAGTGTGCAATATAGCTACGAGATCCTGTTGTCTGTTGGAATTTCACTTTAGAACGATTGGTCTTGTTCTTCAAACAGTTAGCTTTGAAGAAGATACACTTGTAAGGCACATACATAAATACAAGTTCAATATGTGGTCTGATCAAATACATATAGCCTACCTGATACTTTGGATCAGACCAGTATTAAATGAGGGCTGTCCAATCTTCATCTGTAATATATTCCACTGGAGATGTTTGGGCGATTTCATTGTTAGCCTTGCCTTCAAAGTGGGATTTTCTAAGGTGGTACCGATACTGTCGCAGAGCAGACTGGAAAACATGAGTGCGTGCTTGTTTAGTTGTATCATCTTTCGGATCCAACTTGAACCTCATCTGTTGAAAAAAGAATGTGAGTCTTATTAGGAGGAAGCTAGAAAGTATGGAACAGAGCAAGACAATATTACTAATTGCGATGAACAACATTACTTACGGATAAATGGTCAAGGAAGGTGTTAAATTGGGTATTGTCTTTCTCATTCCTGTACTGGATCAACGTTGGGAGGATACGTGCATGACACCTAACGGCAACGGCTACCTCTGATACTAACTTGGTTGACTCTGTAGCATCACGTGGCCTTTTTAAACCTGCCTCAAAATGGATCTCCATTCTTCTTCCTTTAGATTTTTTAATTTGTCAAGCATTATCCCTGGTGTCTGTTTCCACTTGCGCCGTGGTGCTAGTTCAACAATGAATATGGAAAGTGTTAGTGTACATCAAACTGTGAGAGTACATATAAAGGAGCATGCAACTACAACTTGACTCGGTTAGGTACCGTCTTGGTGTTGATGCTCATGAGGTTCATCTGATCTTGCCAAGTCCTATTGTGTCAGCAGTGCTTCGGAAGTAGTGTTAGGTGTGAAGGCAGCTTGGGAACTGGCCAGTTCCGGAGCAAACGAACGAGTAACTCGTTGAGATGCTGGTACAGTTGAAGCGAATGCTCCAGCTGGTGGAGCAGGTGATACTGTGTTTGTAGATTTAGCCGGTGGACTTGGACCTTCTACTACACTATAAGTACCAGCAGAATCTGGATGGCAGATCCTTTTCCGTTTCACCCGACGAGCAAGCACCTGTGATGGTGGAGTAGGGGAGATGTGCTCATCATGTACACGTATGTTCTAGAAACAGGAACACGTGTCATATTCACATGCATTATGTGTAAAGTAAGCAGATACAATTCAACAAAGTTAGAAGCAATACAAGCTAGACATCATACGCAACATGCAACCACATATAATAGTGCTAAGTTAGAGCAAGCACCTGTGATGGTGGAGTAGGGGAGATGTGCTCATCATGTACACGTATGTTCTAGAAACAGGAACATGTGTCATATTCACAGGCATTATGTGTAAAGTAAGCAGATGCAATTCAACAAAGTTAGTAGCAATACAAGCTAGACATCATACGCAACATGCAACCACATATAATAGTGCCAAGTTAGAGCAAGCACCTGTGATGGTGGAGTAGGGGAGGATTGCTCATCATCTACACAGCTACGTTGACTGTCTAGCCTTGCATTGTCTTGCGAATCTTGTGGGAGGATGGCGGAGTAGAATCTGTAGAGAACCTCCGTTTCAGTTGCTCGGAAGGACCACCATCATCCAATGCCTTGCCAATTTCCTTCAGCTTTATTGATTTTGCATTATGAGGTCAAACCGACAAGAAAAAGGAATATAATTCGCTCTTCAGAACTCATTCATGCATGATACTGACGAACACTACTCTGATGAAAGGCAAAGTCATGATACGAGGATGGAATATGTACAAAAAATGGATGGCTTGACATATTCACACCTATGATGTGGTAACTAAGCAGAAGGCACTTCAACAAATTAGAAGCACTGCAAACTAGACACCATATGAAAGGTGCAATCAATATCACTCTGCCAAGTTAAAACTGTCTCGTCATAGGTGGCGTTCGTCAAACTAGAAGCAATACGTATTAGAAATCATATTCAAGACGCAAACCAATATCACACTGCCAACTTAAAGGTGTCCCATCATAAGTGACTGATGCAGGATACACAAGAAGAGTAGTTTCATGTAAGAACATGGTGTGATAGACAGATATAGTATGTACCAAAAACAGGAAAGCGTGTCATATTCACACGTATCATGTGTAAGCTAAGCAGATGCAGTTTACACTAATTAGGAGCAATACAAGCTAGACACCATATGCAACATGCAACCAGATATCACACTGTCAAGTTAGAGCAAGCACCTTGGATGGTGGAGTAGGGAAGCGGAGACTTGGACCTTGTAATGCACTACCAGTACAAGGAGAATCGGTACAGACGCTCTGTTTACGTTGCTGCAGAGGACCACCATCATCGCCTTCCTTACTCTTTTCCTTCCTTTTTCTTGATTTTGCCTTGTCAAGTCAAACTCACAAGAAAAAGGAATAAAATTTGCTCTTCAGAACTCATTGATGCATGATACTGGCAAACACTACTTTCATGTAAGGCTTCCGTCTTGCTTTATTTCCCATGAATTGTGTTTTTGCAGTTACACTTAAATCTCACACCGCTAACATTGCTTCATCCCAGTGGAACTGCACAAATTTGATTGCACATTTACTGACCATGTGCTACTCTCATGACAGTAATACTAATGCTATTGTTCTGCATGTTAATCTAGTGGCAGTGTTGATGTGATGTGATACTACTTACTTAAGGACAATTTCATACTATCAATCTAGTGCCAATTATAACACAATAGATGCTGCTGTTAATCATACGCCACTGCAAATATCTGTCACTGTTTAACTAATCGTATTTCGTATTTGCGCAAACAGGGATGTCTGTCTCTATATCGTTTCGGGATGTCTGTCTCCGTATCGTTTCTGTCTGTGCAATCAAAAGCACACACCTCAGTTTTAGTAGAACTGCGCAAAATGAGATGGCTATCCCTCATTGCCATCGTCTAACCACCCGTCATTGGTAGAATGACCAACGCAATATAAAAGAAGTTGATTCGTACGTTTTACTTCCTGATTGCAGTGTAGGGACGAGCGAAAACAACTGCATCCTAGTCCGGAATGCACTTTCTACCAGTTCATCCATGGACCGAGGACTAGCTGGCATGGCTGGACGTCAGTTTTTTGAATAGGTGCGCGGACAAGAGGCATTGTGGTCTGCTTATTTCTGCAAATAGCGGTGCTTAAATTTGGTGGAATGCACAAGACTTTCAGCTGGTCAGTAGAATACATGGTTCAGTTCAGCATTCCAACTGAGAACACAATTATAATTAGTTATTCTGGAATGAGAGAACCTAACCCTAGATGGTGGCAACAAGAAAAAACCAGAGTGAACTCCAGGAAATTTAAGCCTGCCGGGAGGCCCTTTGCTCAGAGAAGCCTTGCTTGTTTTTTCCTGATTTGTAAACCTTCTCACAACTTTGTCTTTTACTGTGAACTAGTATATGTTTGTTATGTTCTATGAATCATTGAGATGTATAAAATTGCTTAACTTATGCTTTTCAAGTTTTTTATGAAGCCGAGTTTAATGTGAGTGTTCCACATGAACGCTGGACTAGCGTGTGAATGTTTGGAATTTACATTGTGGCCTCAGTTAACTGCATGAACCACTGTAACAAGATACATAGTTGCTTATATGTCAGACAGCAGATTGTTGATTGTTAGCTGGTCGATAGCCTAGTGTTGAAGCGAGCTGAGCCAATGTGCCGTGTTTTGCACAACTGCTTACAAGTGGGGTAGCACCAACAGTGTTTACAAGTACTTATGTATATGTCGGCGCACAGTTCTCGAACGAGTACTCTATTTCATCAAAACACACACTGATCGTATGATAAACCGTGACAACTTATGTCTTACCATGCCATATTCATGAAAACCTAGTGAGGACGCATCTGTTTCGGCAACAATTACGATGGTTCTCACATGATTCACGGGCACACAAAAGTAGCAACAGTTCCCATAGACGGATTCAAACAGAGTACTAGCCCTAGAGGGCTCGATAACAGGCAAGGTTCGGATAATTAGACACAATCCAAACTACTATTAAACACTAGCTGGGGCAACTATTTCATGCCTCGATCTAATTTGGGCTGGACACAAGACGGACCTTGCCATGAACATCATCGATGACGTCCGGCAGCAGCTCAATCCTGTGAACCTTCATGAAGACAACCTTGTGGCCTTGCCACTCATAAACTTGTTTGTGGAGGCATGCCACGTCATCTTCCTACGTAAGCTTCACAAGAACAGTATGCCTCACAAACGAAGGAGTAGCTTTGAACTTCTTGTGCTTTAGTACACCCTGGACAACACGCCTGACAACAGTGAGGCTGGAATACAACTCTTCATTGGTATAAGTGCAAATGGCTTCCAGGATCCAACAACCTAAAAACTCTGTTTTCCCAGTGCGTATATTCAGGTCATCCGCCTCATAGCGAGTGACATGTACAACCACACAATCCTTGTCTGCATCAGGGCTCTAATTGAAACAGAAACAAATTCTGAATTACTTTCCAGTATAAGAAACACAAGTTATTTAAACCACCATGTATAGCATGGCATCAAAGCTAATAAAATTTTGCATTATTCATCACCACATACTTAGATGAAAAACCACAATCGAGATCGGCAAAGAAGAAAATCACCTTGGGCAGCTCAGCGGGGGGGGGGGACACATCCTCGAAGGGGGAAAACTGCTCCTGCAGTGCCACGGGGGCTGTAACCTCAAACGGGGCATTGACCATCTCAGTAGTGGCCGTGAGCGTATCTGGGGTCGGCTCGGTGGCTGCCTCCATCTTCTTGGAGCTCTCTGTCTCGTGGGGATCAGCCTCCCGCGTCTGCTCCAATATCGGCAGATCTTTGCCTGGTTCTCCTTGGTCCATCATGAAACTGACGAATACTAGGAGACCACTAAAAGGAAAACACAATCGCAATGACAATGAAACAAAAAAGAGTGAGGATCGGTTACTGCTTTGCAAAAGTTCTTTTTTTTTCTCTGAACGAAAATATACCAACATCACGGATCCACTTACCTTCCCTTCGTTGGGAGAGAAGAACAATGGCAGATGTGAGTGTTGCCTTTCTTGAAGACGGTGAGGGAGAAGGGGATTCAGGGAAGAGTGAAATGATGGTTGCTTCGTCCGTCAAACTTAGACTGCGGGGAGGTGGGGTTTTGTGATACGACAGCTCGTTACTGCCGCTCTACGACCGGGGTGACTCTCCGCCTGCATACTGCCTTCTAATTTGGTGGATGGCATTTGGGCCCGCGCGCTGCATGGCCCGCATGTCGGTGAACAAAAGTATAACGACATTCATTAGAGGGAGACGTTTCGATGACCTAGGAGGAGCCTGAAGCGGTATTGTATCCACTATACTAGTAGTAATTGTTTTTCTGGGTAGCTGTAGAGTATCTCCACTGTACTAGTAGTAATTGTTTCTCTGGGCCCAGGACAAAACAGCCCATCCACCCTAGTAAATAGTAAAATCAATTCAAAAGTCCATATATTTACTGAATGAGAGGCGCTACCCACACCCAGCACACCGCCCCCCCAAAAAAACCTGGTTGTTCTTCCTCCTCACTCCCACCCACCTCACGTCAGCTCGCTCCACTGTACCCCCAAATTCCTCACCTCACTCCGACAGAAAACCCCAGCTCCCCTTCTTCCTCACTACTACAAAAACCCCCCAGCTCCCCTTCTTCTTCACTCGCACTACAACTAGGCTCGTCATTCGTTACTCTGCTCAAATCCGTGAGCGCGACGTGACGCCCTCAAGGAAAATGGAATCAGCTGACCCCAACGCCAAGAAGATGAGGCTCCCGCCAGCGGCGGCGCCTGTTGTAGATCCCGCACCCAGCAGCGCGGGGAGAAGCGGCGACCCCGCCCCCACCGGATCCCAGGAACCCGTAGAATCTTGGGTGGACCGCATCAGCGATCTCCCGGACGCGGTCCTTGGGGAGATCATCTCGCTTCTCCCCACCAAGGATTGCTGCCGCACCCAAGTCCTCTCAATTCGGTGGCGCCCTCTATGGCGCGCCGTGCCCCTTAATCTCGACTATCGTCAGCTATCTCTCTTCAGTGATTTTGAAATCCCCAGAGCCATCATCTCCTCCCACCAGGGCTCCGTTCAAAGCCTCTGGATCTTGTCATGCTACCTGAGCAAGCATACCATGCCCTGCATGGTGGACGCCTGGCTGAAATCCCCTGAATTCACAGAACTACAGCTGCTTGAGTTCTACTATTCCCCTGGAAATCACCTACCAGATACCGAACGCCATCTACCTGTGCCCTCAGCACCGATGTCCATCTCACGGTTTTCCTCCTCTCTCCACACCGCCACCTTTGCGTTGTGTGACCTACCAGACAATCTGGTACTAAACCTTCAACTTCCATTTCTCAAGAAACTTTCACTTGCGCGGGTTCGTATATCGGAGGCCTCATTGCACAACATCATCCACTCCAGTTGCCCTGCCCTGGAGTGCTTGGTGCTTGTTTTCACAGTTAGAATCGGTTGTCTCCAAATAAAGTCGCCTAACCTTGTAAGAATTGGAATTTCTTTTGACGGGAGGCAGCTCATCATCCAAGATGCCCCTTCACTTCAAAGGTTGATCCTTGATTCTAGTTATTCACCGTTGCAAATAACCGTCCTCTCTGCGCCTAAACTGGAGACCTTGGGTGTAATACATGATATCTTTGCTCATTTCAATATGGTGTTTGGCTCCACAGTTCTTCAGGTACTTTATATTATCATCTACACTTGTAACCATAAGCTGCATTTTAAATTTCTATGCATAAGTTATATGTCATCTTGGAGTACACATTTTGTACTAATATTATGTTCTATGCTCAATGAAGAGTTTCTCCATGGATGGCCTATCAATGGTGCTGGATTCTGTCAAGATCTTATATATCCAAATGAATAGTTTTGATCTGAACAAGATTATTGGCTTGCTGCAATGCTTTCCATGTCTGGAGAAGTCGTATATAAAGGTGATAATTTCACGCACATTGGAAGCCCGCATATAGTGTACTAGAATTAACCGTTCAGCTGTTTCTCTTTTGACACTTTTTTTTGGACCTTAACTCTTTTCAATCTTCATGTCTATTTAGGCAACATGACGGGGTAAGAAAGTTATAACCAATCGGTGGATTCGTAAGCATCGGGATTTTCTCACTTCTCATGAGATTCGATTGAAGACAATAACGCTAGAATGATATGTAGCCAACCGTGCAAACACTAGATTTGTCACATTCTTCCTGCTGAATGCGAGGTTACTATTGTCCATCAGGCTTAAGTTTATCAACAACATGGTTTTGACGGATGGGTATGTGGAATAGCAAAAAAAGGAGTTTCAGGTGGGCAAAAGAGCTTCTGAACGTGCCGGGCTTCTATTTACAACATATTGTGGTCATAATCCAGTAAAGTTTACGACCCAGGATGTTCATTCTATGGACCTGACTGATCCATTTGACTGTGACTGCCGAAAACAGTGCTGGAGTTAGATGTTGTTGCCCTTTTCAACCTGGTTTTTTTGTAAACCTGATGAACAATTAACCCTCATGCTTTTGTACAGTTTGTAAGCTGGAGTTAGATGTTCTTGCCCTTTTCAACTCGGCTGTGACTGTCATATTTTCTTTGAAGCAAGGCAAATGGCTTGCCAGTCGTGTAATTTAGAGTGAAATATTATAACAACTAACAAATCCCAACCAAGGGAAATAACATCACTCTCGCCGGCTGCTTGAGCTCACTGTGCATTACAGAAGCCAAGTGATTAGCCCCCACCAGCACCCACAAACTTATTTCGAACTAGCACATCAAATGGGCTGTAAATTTTCATAGGAAAGGCTGCATGACCGTGACAGATTGGGATTCTGACATTTGGGACCCGAGAGAAAATAGCCTATCCAAGGTGGTGTCGACTTACTAGCCAGTCAACAAATGATTCTGCCTACCAGCCGTTGGATTGACATCCAACATCTGTCGTGTATCTTCTATCTCTTGTCTTCTTCCTCCAGCCACCCAAACCAAACCACCCCGTCGGCTCCGCTTGCTCCCGCCTCCCATGGCTGGCTGCGCCTCCGCCGCCCTACCGTACGTACCCTCCAACATTGGCCAGTCCCTCCCTCTATTCCCCACACGTCTTGTTATTCTCTGGCGACGTCAGCCCCAACACGCACCCGCACCCGAACCAGTCAACCCTCGTACTCCCCTCCGCCTGCGACTGAACCGGCGCATCTTCCACGGCTCCTGTTCGTTCCGTCCGAGGCCTTGCCGTCGTCCTCTGCCTTGCGGCCTTGGTTCGCTCGCCGTGCGCGGTGCGCCGCCCTCTTGCGTTGTCAACGTCGTCAACAACCGAGA
Organism: Triticum aestivum; assembly: GCF_018294505.1. Lineage (NCBI taxonomy): Eukaryota > Viridiplantae > Streptophyta > Magnoliopsida > Poales > Poaceae > Triticum > Triticum aestivum. The sequence goes on along the minus strand of NC_057802.1, from coordinate 205,246,739 downwards.
GGAACAAGGAGACGACTGTATGTGGAGAGGATGACAGTACGGACCCACCAGCGTCATGGCAGTACGCAAGCAAGTGCCTCTATATTACAAGCCCAAAAATATGGTTCCTCCTAATGGTTGGACATCTGGGGCTCACGCCATTGTCAACGTAGTCAATAAACGAGAGAATTACAGTACGAGCGGTTGACACCAGGGACCCAGCAGGTCACCCAATTTTTTTTCCAGGAACAAGCAGTTGTTATTTATACTAGTTTTAGCGACGGATCAGGGTAACAACAGGGCTGTGCGGGGGCTGTGGCCCGTCTAGCCAAGGTTTTATTAATGTTTACCACATCATGAGCCCAGTTGTGTTTTTTTCTTGCTGAAAATGGCTAGCCCAGTTCTATTTTTTTAAAGAAATACCCAAACGAGGCCTACTTGCTTTATCAGCCCTGCTGGGTTGCAAATCTTTCAAACAAGGAGAGTTTCATTCGGTTTGCCCAGAAATGGGCTGTACATTTTTAAAATACATCAAACCGGGAATTAGTTTCAATTTTTTTCATTACAAGATTTTAAATTCCATTGATTTTTATGCGTGGACAATTATTTGTATTTTATATTTATATAAATTATTTTTCAAAATAGTTTGAATGTGAATCGATATTTCGGAATTAAAAACAGTTGACCGCACCGAAATATACAAAATTTCGTATACTTTTTAACCGTGGCCACAATATGGGGTGTAATGCTAACAAAAAGAAGATCGACTCCAAAAAAATTCTTAAGAATTAGCAAATGGGTTGTACATTATTAGAAATAATGCACACGAGAGAAGTGACTGTTGAATGTGCATCCAACGGCTGTCGTGCTTCTTCAATCTCTGCTCTTCCTGCTCCAGCCGCTCAAATAAGCGCCAGCGGGACTGCCTGCTCCCTCCTCCCGCGGCCGGCTATGCTGCCGCGCAGGCCTCACTGCCCCACCGTACTCCCACCGCTGCCCTAGCCATCCCTCTACTCACCCACACCTACTGTTATTCTCCGGGGATGGCAGACGAACCAGTAAACCCTTGTACTCCTCCGCGTGGAAACAACTGCCGAGTCTTCCCTGGCTCCGTGTCGTTCCCTTCCTAGGCCTCGCCGTCGTCCACCGCCCTGGTGCTCTCGGCGCAGCCTGGTCAACGTGGTTAATGAACGACATCCATTAGAAGTGGATTGTACGTGGAGAGGCTGACAGCTGGGTCCACGGCTGCACACAAGGAAATGCCCAAACCAGCGCCGGTCGTGCCTCGTGCTCCTGCCTCCCATGGACGGCTGCGATGCCGCGGAGGCCTCACCGCCCCCTACTACTCCCACCGCTGGCCAGGCCATCCCTCTACTCACCCACACCCCCTGTTATTCTGCGGCGACGGCAGCCTCACACCGCAGCCGAACCAGTGAACCCTCGTACTCCTCTCCGCGTGGGCATCCACTGCCGCGTCTTCCTCGGCTCCGTGTCGTCCCCTTCCTAGGCCTCGCCGTCGTCCACCACCTTGGTGCTCTCGGCGCGGCGTGGTCAATGTGGTCAACGACCGACTTCCATCGGAAGAGTACTATACGTGGAGAGGCTGATAGCTGGGTCCACGGCCACAGCCTAGTTTTTTTTGTGATTTGCCAAGTAAGTCGCTTTGTCAGCCTGTTGGGCTGTAAATCTTTCAAGACGAGGAGAGCTTCATTCGGCTGGCCGAGAAAATGGCCTATCAGTAATGAGAAATGGGCTGTACATTTTTAAAACACATCAAACTGGCAATTAGTTTCAAATTTCTTTTTTTCATTTCGAGATTTTAAATTGCATTGATTTTTATGCGTGGACAATTTGTTGGATTTTATATTGATATACATTTATTTTTAAAATCAGTTTAAATGTGACTCGAAATTTCGGCATTAAAAACAGTTCGGACCGCACCGAAATATGCAAAATTTCGTATAATTTTTTAACCGTGGCCACAATATGGGCTGTAATGCTAACAAAAAGAATATGGGATCAAAAAATAAACCTTAAGAATTAGCAAATGGGCTGTAAATTATTAGAAATAATGGCAGATGGGCTGTATGCTGTTTTCCACAGATTTGAGGCTTTCCTAAAAAAGGTTGACGCACAAGCAGTGACTGTTGGATGTCCATCCAACGGCCGTCGTGCTTCTTCCATCTCTGCTCTTCCTGCTCCAGCCGCACAAACAAGCGCTGGCGGGACTGCCTGCTCCGTCCTTCCCGCGGCCAGCTGTGCTGCCGCGCAGGCCTCACCGCCCCACCGTACTCCCATCGCTGGCCTAGCCATCCCTCTACTCACCCACACCTGCTGTTATTCTCCGGCGATGGCAGACGAACCAGTAAACCCTCGTACAGTCATACTCCCCTTCGCGTGGGAAACAATTGCCGAGTCTTCCCTGGCTCCGTGTCGTTCCCTTCCTAGGCCTCGCCGTCGTCCACCGCCCTGGTGCTCTCGGCGCGGCCTGGTCAACGTGGTTAACGACCGACATGCATCTGAAGTGGACTGTACGTGGAGAGGCCGACAGCTGGGTCCATGGCTGCACGCAAGGAAATGCTTCCTTATTACGCGCAAAATAATGATTCCTCCACCTGACATCTGGGATCCACCGAAAGGGCCTCTGTATTTCGCGAAAAAAACGTTACCGCCGCTGACAGCTCGGACCCACCAGCTATATCTTCGCACGCAAGGAAGTGCCTCCTTATTACGCACAAAAAATGAATACTGCCCCTGCTAGCTGGGACCCGGTATAGTGGGAGGCTGACTTGTGGGCCTACTAAGTTGACGGGGACGGAGGGCTTTGTCAACTTAGTCAATATGCATGATTCTAGCTCCAGATGTCCATCCAACGGCCGTAGTGCTTCTTCAACATCTGGTCTTCTTGCTCCAGCCGCCCAAACCAGTGCCGGTTGTGCCTCGTGCTCCTGCCTCCCGTGGCCGGCTGCGATGCCGCGGAGGCCTCACCGCCCCTACTACTCCCACCGCTGGCTAGGCCATACCTCTACTCACCCACACCCCCTGTTATTCTGCGGCGACGGCAGCCTCACACCGCAGCCGAACCAGTGAACCCTCGTACTCCTCTCCGCGTGGGCATCCACTGCCGCGTCTTCCCTGGCTCCGCGTCGTCCCCTTCCTAGGCCTCGCCGTCGTCCACCGCCTTGGTGCTCTCGGCACGGTATGGTTAATGTGGTCAACGACCAACTTCCATCGGAAGAGTATTGTACGTGGAGAGGCTGACAGCCGGGTCCACGGCAGCCGCAAGGAAGTGCCTCCTTATTACGCGCAAAATAATTATTCCTGCACCTGACAGCGGGGACCCACCGGACGGGCCATCGTATTTCACGAAAAAAACATTTCCCCCTGACTGCTGGGACCCACCAGCTACATCTTCGCACGCAAGGAAGTGCGTCCGGGCAAAAAAAAAAGATTCGCCCCCTGACTGCTGGGACCCACCAGCTATATCTTTGCACGCAAGGAGGTGCCTGACAGTCGAGACCCACCTGGTCGAAGCGTACGTAGCGTTGTCATTCTGGTCGCGAACGTGTACGTACATACTGGTCGATGTAGAGCGCGCACGTGTCGTAGTAGAGGCGCGCATGTAGCATGTACACGTACGTACAACGGCCAGTGTGCAAGAAAGAAAATACGGCCACGTACGTACATACGGGCGGGGTCTCGAACGCCTACTCGCGCATACGTACGGCCAGGGCTCGTGTACATGGCTGGGTCGGAACGGAGAAATTGCGCCGTCGTGTTCATGGGGAGGCAACGGAATACGTCGTGTTGATCGGGAGGCAATGGAACGCCGAGGCAGAACTTGAGCGGATGGGCGAAGAGGGACAGAAAAAGAAGATGGTGCAGCACCCAGTGTATTTTCTTAGTTCCCTCTTGCAGGGGCTAGGTCAAGATATTCTGGGATGCAGAAGCTGCTTTTCGGCCTCCTCATGGCCTCGAGAAAGCTGCGCCACTATTTCCAAGCACACGAGATAACCGTCGTCACTCACCTCCCTTTGCAGCAGATTTTGCACAACCCAGATGCGACAGGGAGGATTGTAGAGTGGACACAGAAGCTATCGAGCTTCGGCCTCAGATTTGAAAGTACTTCAACGATCAAGAGCCGAGCTTTGGCGGAGTTCATAGCAGAGTGGACCGCAACGCCCGACGAGGAGATCCAAGAGACCACCCTTCCCGGCAAGGAGACGAGCAGTGAGTTGATCATGTACTTTGACGGAGCTTTCTCACTTCAAGGTGCTGGTGTCGGCGTGCTACTCGTCGCACCCATCGGAGAGCACCTCAAGTACGTAGTCCAGATGCACCTCCCCCGGGAAAAATCAACGAACAATATGACGGAGTACGAGGGGTTGCTTGCCAGTCTCAGGATCGCGGCAGACCTTGGAATCAAGAAGCTCATCATCAGAGGTGATTCACAGCTCGTCGTCAAGCACGTCAACAAGTATTACCAGAGCCCGTTGATGGAGGCCTACATGAATGAAGTGAGGAAGTTGGAAGAACGTTTCGACGGTGTACAGGCAGAGCAAGTTCCCCGAGTGGAGAACAACATTGCCGACGACCTGTCAAAACGCGCTACCCTCAAGTTGCCTGTGGAACCAGGTACCTTTGTACTTCAGTTAATACAACCATCCGTAGAGCCATCAACAGGGCAGAACAAGCGAAGGAAGACAAGCCCCGGCAAGTTCCTTCCTGTTGAGCTCCCAGGAGCCGTCGGCACGGAGGCTGCCGGGTGCCCCGAGCCTGCCGAGGGGCAACTACCTTCGACGGGGCCCCAGGCCCTGACCAAAGAGGCAGCTGCCCCCACGGCCGAAGATGTGCCTTTGGTCCTTGCCGTCGAGCCCCAGGCTCCGGCATGGGCGCAGCCCACCGTCCGTTTCCTCCAAACAGGAGAGCTCCCCGAAGAGCAGGAAGAAGCAGAGAAAGTAGCCCATCGGTCCAACATGTACCAGTTTGTGGATGATACCCTGTACCGAAGGAGGCCGAACGGAGTCAGGCTGAAGTGCACTCCTCGGGAGGACGGACTAGAGCTGTTGGCAGAGATACATGGAGGTATGTGTGGCTCCCACATAGGGTCAAGGGCCCTTGCCGGCAAGGCATTCCGGCAGGGTTTCTTCTGGCCCACAGCCCTCCAGGATGCAGCTGCGCTAGTAACTAAGTGTGAAGCGTGTCAGTTCCATTTGAAGAAGCTTCATCAACCAGCTCAAGCCCTTCAAACAATCCCTCTCTCCTGGCCATTTTCGGTCTGGGGGCTCGACATACTGGTCCCCTTCCCCCATGCTATCGGGGGCTTTGAGTACTTGTACGTCGCAATCGACAAGTTCACAAAGTGGCCCGAAGTGGAAGCAGTAAGGAAGGTGACAACACAGTCATCCGTCAAGTTGTTCAAGGGGTTAGTTTGCCGTTTTGGTGTGCCGAACAGAGTCATCACCGGCAACGGCACACAGTTCAAAAGCCGCGCCTTCATGCAATACATTCAGGACCTCGGTAGCAAGGTCTGTTTCGCTTCAGTGGCACACCCACGGAGCAACGGCCAGGCAGAGAGGGCAAATGCTGAAGTACTACGAGGCCTGAGGACAAAGACTTTTGACAGGCTGCACAAGTGCGGAAGGCGCTGGATCGATGAGTTGTCGGTGGTTCTTTGTTCGATCAGAACGACGCCGAATCGAGCCACCGGCCAGACACCCTTTGCCCTGGTATACGGGGCAGAAGCAGTTCTCCCCACGGAACTCACATATGGATCACCTCGAGTGCTCGCTTATGTCGAGCTTGAGCAAGAGCAGTTGCGGCAAGATGACGCGACGCTCCTTGAGGAAGATCATATTCGCGCTGCTGTGCGAGCTGCACGCTACCAGCAGGCCTTGCGCCGCTACCATAGGCGCAAGGTTCATGCCCGAAGTCTTGAGGAAGGCGACCTTGTTCTTCGGCGCGTTTAGTCGGCCAAGAATTCCAACAAGTTGATGCCAAAGTGGGAAGGCCCTTATCGGGTATACGAGTCACCAGGCCCGGCGCAGTCTGCCTGGAGACCGAAGATGGTATCCCTGTGAGCAACTCCTGGAACATTGAACATCTTCGTAAGTTTTACCCATGAGGCGCAGTTGCCGGGCCTCCTGGCAAGCCACCTTTTGTACGAGCCTTGCCAACAAGGCATGTAACCCTTTGTACAAAGCCAGGCGCAGACCCTGAGCATATATAAATGAAGCACTGGCGCCCTAAGTTTTAGCATGCATGCTAGGCTAAGTCTCTCTTTGGTAGGGTTGATAGTGCCCGGCGGCATCTAACCCCTAGCATAGAGGTCGGGTGTGTGTCTTTCCATCCTTTCCAGTCTTTTCTTTGGTTCGCAGGCTGCACAAGCGTTCCTGCCATGCCATTTAAGGGCGGGAGGACAGATCGACATCCCCGACCCCGGCAAGCCATTGGCGGGGGGCTGCAGATTCAAGCACCCGACCACGGCAAGCCAGGGTTGCCGGGGGCTGCAGATCCAGATAAGTCCTTTATCCCCTGTTATGCACTTCCATATGGAATTGGGACTTATGAAGCCTCGTTCATTCCTGGACCACCGTGCTCCCCCTTTCCTGTGCCCACGAACTATTCCCTGGGCCGGAACTTGGTTGTAGTTGCGGTGACAAGGAAGCAAACGAAGGGCCTAACCCGACTTCGCCCTGCCTCCGCCGAGAGCGTGCGTATGGTCATAGATGAAGTGAGGGGATAATGTTTATCTTAAAAATAACAAGGATTCATTCCTTGGCACGGGCCTCGCTCATGCACAAAGAACCCGACAAGCACCCTTTTTCATTAATACGTTCCAAACAGGTATAGTTCGTACGGAATGCAAACATGAGCAAGGGGATTACAAGGTTTAAATCTAATAGGAGCCCGCAGGCTTAAAAACTAAAAAAGATAAGTGCCCCGTGATCCCCGTTCTTGCCCCTTTCCTCCCAGGTGCGGCAGGTGAAGGCAAAAAGGAGGCGAGGGGGAACACGTCGATGGAGAGCTTGACGAGGAAGGCCCTCGGCAGGGCGCGTGCCCCCGGGGGGGGGGGGGGCGGTGGGGGAGGGGCGACGCGGTCAGTCGGAGTCAGAGTCGGCGTCCTCCCGCTTGGTGCCCTCGTCGTCGCTTTCGCTCTCCTCCTCGTCACTCCCGCTCGAGGAGGAGTCTTCATCATCGGAGGAGCTCTCCACGCAACACTTTAGGCGAGTTCCAAAGTCCCCAAAGACCTTGATGGAGAGCAGGCCGTTCTCCATTAATTTGAAGTAGAGAACGAGCCCCTCCGATAGGCTGTGGGCACGAGCGACAGTCTTCCATCCGCGACGAAGATACATGACATGAGGGGCGGGGAAGTCAACATCGACCCACATGCTACCATTCCCGTAGCCCCTCATATGCAACCTCAGAGCCTGTGGCAGGTCGAGCTCCATCTCCCGAGCGAACGGAGTAGTGAGACAAAGACAACGACGCACTGGCCGGTGTAGCCTGATGATGAACTCACGGGGCTGGTCTCCTACGTGGTCCTCCATTCGAGGAGGGGCCGCTGGCGGAGGCGAGGCCAGTGCGCTGCCCCGTCCTCCTCTTCCCCGAGCGCCACGGCGGCCTCGGCCTCGCCCCCCTTCCTCTCACGGCCGGCTCTGCCGCCACGAGCTTTGAGAAGGAGGGGCACGCTGTCGAGCAGAGACCCTCGTCGCCGCCATCGAAGTGTCGGCGCGCCCTCTCGCCATAGAAGAAGAAAGGAATGAGCCAAGGTGGAAGGAGATGAATGATGAAAAATTGAGGGGTACCATCCCCCTCCCCTTCTTATAAAGGGGCTCGGCCGGGGCTCGGCCGCCCCACTTAACCAATCCAGCCACCAGGGCGCACTACTAGAAAAAGGCCTACTAGTGGTGCACCAGTTTTGCCTACTAATGGCGCACTACTGGTGCGCCACTAGCATCACGCCACTAGTAATTTTTACTAATGGCGCAAGCGGTGCGCCATTAGTATCTGGTATACTAATGGCGCACCAGTGGTGCGCCATTAGTATATGCCACGGTGCGCCATTACTATCTGACTTAGTAATGGCGCACCACATAGAAGTGTGCCATTAGTAACAATTTTTTTTCAAATATTTTTTCAGAAAAATTTTCAAAATTTTTTTCCAAAATTTTTTCAGAAATATTTTTTCAATATTTTTTCGTTTTTTCCTTAATCTCGGGGTCACTATGGCTTAATCTCAAGTCAAATCGCACTAAGTGGTCAAACTTCCCGAAAGGTCACCCATCCTCACACTACTCCAGCCCGAGCACGCTTAACTTCGCGGTTCTATCCAACCCCAGCACCACCTCACTTAACAGCCACTTGTTGATATATCTATCATATCAATCCTATTAAACCTTGTTGATGTCTAGGACTTTGTTCATATTCATGAGTATGATGAAATTTTGAAAAATATTTCAAACTTCCCTATCATATTACGAATCATTTTTTGAAAAAAAAATCCAAAAAAATAATTCAAAACCAATATTTTTTTCTGTTACTAGTGGCGCACCTAGCAACCGGTGCGCCACTAGTAAGTTTGAAATTTTTTGAATTTTTTTGCCTCTAGATCTTGAAAGCCCCGTATCTTTTTTTCTGTTAGGTTTTTGAGGATTTTGAAAATGTTTAACGGGGTTCCCCCAATTAAATTTGGATGTAACTTTTTGAGTAGATGATTTTTCATATAAAAAACTTTTTCATCCGAGTTCGTATGCAAAAGTTATGCCCATTTTAAGAAATTCCAGAGAGATTTTGCAAATAAAGTCGAAATTCATATTTGTTAATTTTCCCAACAACTAGACCACATATCACATGGGAAACTTATTTTATTTTATTTTTTGACATTTCCATCATTTTCTTTTATTTTTTTTAAAACTGAAAAGGCGATCACTAGGGGGGGGGGGTGCATTCGGTGGAATGGGCCAAGTTACTAATGGCGCACCGTGGGGGTGGTGCGCCATTAGTAGTTCAACTAGTAATGGCGCACCACCCCAACCATGCGCCATTAGTAGTTTTTCAAAAAGAAAATTTTTTGAAACAAAATTTGTAACAAAATTACTAATGGCGCACCTGTGAGTGGTGCGCCATTAGTAGTTCAACTAGTAATGGCGCACCGTGGGAGTGGTGCGCCATTAGTAGTTTAAAAAATAAAAATAAAAAAAATTTGAATTTTTTTTGAAACGTAATTACTAATGGAGCATCGTGGGATGGTGCGCCATTACTAGTTGAACTACTAATGGCGCACCATCCCACGGTGCGCCATTAGTAGTTTTGAATTTTTTTTACTAATGGCGCACCGTGGATGTGGTGCGCCATTAGTATTTTCACACTAATGGCGCACCAACACATGGTGCGCCATTAGTATTTAGTAATGGCGCACCACATGTACAGTGCGCCATTAGTGTCCATATTGGCTATAGCTGTTTTTGTAGTAGTGGCGCAGGGAATCGCGACCGACCCGCTGCTCCAATCAGCGACGACCCGATTTCCCGCCGCGTCATACAAAGCCCGTGCCCCCCCCGCTTCCACCGCCCACCATCTTCGAGGCATGGGGGACACGTGGCGAGCAAGCTGGAATCAAGGAGACAAGTGAGGCGACCGTTTTCCACCCCGTGATCGTGGGGCACGAGCGCCTTGAAGGTCGCGACTCGAGTCCACTTAGTAAATGAGCCGCGCCCCTACGTCCTCCTCTTTTTTATGGGGAAGGCGCGAGCCGCCTCTTTACTACGATGTGACAAATGAGGGCAGCGACCGCCCCACGCATGACCACCACGTCACGCACGAACCCCACGTCGCGCATTCAATGCGGGTCATGGGGAAACGCAGTGGGCGGGGGAGTTACTGCGGTAAAAACTCTGCCGCACGCGTGCCCGCGCACCGTTCTGGGCCTGGCCCAATAACGCCCCGAGCTTATATGTGGCCCAGGCCCGGGGGCTCCTGTCGGTGTACAAAAATAGGGGTCCATTTTTGCAACCCTTTACTTATGCGCGGGCAGTCGCAGCCCCACGCCCCTGGCCACCCTTCGCAGGGCAGAAGAAGCAAAACTACAAGACAACCAGAGCAACGCCAAGACAGAAACACAAAGAGCAGAGGGGCGAGGTGGACTCCCCGGCAAGGCCCTTGCCGGGGCGAACTCCACTGCCCCGGCAAGAGCCTTGCCGGGGCAACTGTCAGGACCCCGGTCCAAGTCACATCGATCTAGCCGGTAACACCTCATATCACTTTGCGGCCTCACGCACGGTATTCCCACGGGTGTCGCCTTACCATGGCCCGGGACCGTTTGCGCCTTTTGGCTCACGTATATGATAGTGTCGCTAGCATCCATATGACAGAGAACCCGGGCCGACATGACTAGTCGTGAACCCAAAGTGGCACTAACTTACGGGGACAGGCATACATGAATCAACATCGAGCATGTCGGTTAGCAGCGTGCGAATCTGGGCTGTAGCACTGGGCTAACAGGACTCCGGTGAACCGGGCTGTAGCAGGCTAGGCAGGACTCCGGATGTCACCATGTGACATTTCCCTGAAGGGACAGACACAGGAACGAAGTGAATCACATGCCGGCCAGTCAAGTGTTCTGGAGCAGTAGTGCTGGGCTAGCAGGACTCCGGTGAACCGGGCTGTAGCGAACTACTATGGCTCATGGAAGCACAAGACTACATTTCCCCATAAGAGAGGCTACCAAGGATAAACAACTAGGTTGTCGGATCCCACACATACCAAGCATTTCAATCATACACACAATATGCTCGATATGTGTAAATACAACATGGCATCACAACATAACTCTACGACTCAAGTATTTATTCATTAGGCTCTGAGGAGCGAGATATTACAAACATGGGTCTCATGACCCAACATTCAGAGCATACAAGTCAAAGCACATGCGGAAGCTTAACATGTCTGAGTACAGACATCTACAAATGAAAAAGGCTGAGAAGCCTAACTATCTACCAGATCCTGCCGAGGGCACAAAATCGTTGCTGAGGTATCAAGCTAAACGTCGAAGTCCACTCGGAACTACTAGCAAGACTGACGTCTCTCTGCAAAACATAAAATAGGCAAACGTGAGTACAAATGTACCCAGCAAGACTTACATCAGAACTAGCTACATATGCATCAGTATCAACAAAGGGGGTGGTGGAGTTTGACTGCAGCAAGCCAGCTTTGACTCAGTGGCTAACCTAAACTATGATGGCAAGTAACTCTTTTGAGGTGGCGCACACGAGTCCACATATTCACCATATCAATACACCACTATGGATCCGCTCCCGTCTCCCTACGAGAAGGCCATCCATAGCACTCATGCTTATCTTGCGAGTTTTAGAGTATCCACTTCCACTTGTCTATGAACTGTACAGGCAACCCAGAAGTCCTTTACCGCGGACACGACTATTCGAATAGATCATTTAAAACCCTGCAGGGGTGTACTTCTTCACACATGTTTCCACCACTTAGCGTCTGCACACGACATGTGCTCGACAGACTTCAAGCGAAAGCCGACGTGGGAGTAGACCACGACCTACCTAAACACTCAAGTCTCTAGTCCACGTTTATCGCCTATCCAGGTTCCATCTGCAGGGAGGCCGGCCGAGGTTTCCACATACGGCCCCGAACGATGTGTGCAGGGTTCCCGAGACACCAAACGGGCGCCCAGTACACCGTGCCACGTGCCTACCGCATCACAGCCCACCCCTCGGGTCAGCGCTGCACACGGCCTCCAGCATACTACAAACACCAGAAACTACTTGCAACTCCTAGACAAAGGACTAGGGTGGTTAAGAAGTCGAGCGGGGTCATATTTTAGGGCCCAACGTGTGGTAGTAGCTGTTTCATGGATCACAAACACAGAACTCAGTTCCTGAGGACGGCTTCAATGAGACAACCCACCATGTACTCCTACATGGCCTCTCACCGCTACCTTTACCAATTCGTGTTCACACACTTAGCTCACACAGTAGGACATGTTCACAACTTTCCAATTCATCCCCGATGAATCAAACCTTACACAACTCTAAGTAATAGCAGGCATGACAAACAACCATGAATGAGTAGGCACATCAGGGCTCAAACAACTCCTACTCATGCTAGTGGGTTTCATCTATTTACTGTGGCAATGACAGGTCATGCAAAGGAAAAGGGGTTCAACTACCGCACCAAGTAACAGATGAATCGTTGTTGTCCTAATGCTGTAAAAGAGAGCAGGAGCGAGAGAGTGGGATTGTATCGGAATGAACAAGGGGGTTTTGCTTGCCTGACGGAGTGGTAGTAGGATACTGCCCTTCAGTCGGATATTCGTGGGTATCCTCGGAGGCAGAACCTACCACGAAAGACACTTCGGAACACAATCATCACATGGCAATATGCAACAATATGATGCATGCTATGACATGGCAATATGGGTGGTGTTTTGGCTAATGCATTCTAAAACAGGTTGGTTTGAGTCCATTTGAATCAAAGATTCAAATGAAAGCCCATGATATGAAGTCATATGAATGCATTAGCTTGTTTCACTTAAACAGCAAGGTTAAAGTGTTCTGACATGCATGAAACCAGTACATATGGAAAGATTGGATTTTTCTGATCAAATTTCATATATAAATCTTTGCATTTGGAGTTACAGATTAATTTCTATGAATTTTAGAAGTTTTGGGCATTTTCTGGAATTTTCTGATTAATAATAAATCCAGAAAATGTATTACTGCGTCAGCATTAGGTCATGCTGACGTCAGCAGGTCAACAGGTGCCGTCCAGGTCAAACCTGACCAGTGGGTCCCACTGGTCAGTGACTCAGTTAGTTAACTGAGTTAATTAGGGTTAAACTAAATCTAATAAATGTCAGCAGGGCTGGGCCCACATGTCAGTGGCTCAGGGTTAGTTTAGCGAGGGGATTAACACCTAACAGTGGTGATTAGCACTAACTAACACCTAACCAATCCAGTTAGGGCCGGCCCACATGTCAGGACTCGGGTGGGGCCCAGCCGGGGTCAAAGTGGGTCAAGCCCACCGGCGTTAAGCTGCCAGCGAGGCCAGACGCGGCGGAGGGCTGCGGGATTGTATCTCCGGCGATGAAACCAACGGCGGAGGCCATCTACGTGACGAGGAGGCTCGGCCGCATCGACTAGTGCCATCGGTTTTGCCGGAGGTGGCCTAGAACAACAGTGGCGTCCACTCCCGCGGCGGCCAGAGTTCAGGCGAGGTTGGGAATTGTGCTGTGGGGCACGGCGGGGCAAACGACCAGGTGCTATGGCCTCCTGGTGATGTGCTGAGCACGGTGACGCGCTCGGTTGCGGCTATAGGTGATGGTGGCCACGGCGGCGACATGGCCGGCGGAGCCAAGCTCCCGGCCGTGATGGCCAACGGGGTTAGGGGTAGCTAGCGTGACGTGGCTAGGGGGAGAAGGAAGAGAAGCTCACGGGGAGTGCTGGAGTGGCCTCGGCGTGCTCGGGGAAGCACCGGAGCGAGCGGAGCGGCGAGGGGGATCTCCGGCGGCCGGCGACGCAGATGATGAAGATGGCGACGGTACAGGGCCTCCAGCGGGGCGTGGATGGACGGAGAGGACGAGGGACGCGCGACGATGCTTGTGGACACGTCGGGGAGGCGAGGGTAGCACGGAGGCTGCGGCTACGGCGTGCGGCGGCGACGAACCCGTTCGGGCATGAGAGGGAGAGAGCGCAGAGGAGGGGGAAGAGCTCGAGAGGGCGAGAGGGGGATCCAGATGGCTCCAGGGGTCGCGTGGCATCTCTAGGGCGTCGAGGGGGAAGCGACAGGAAGCAGGAGGTGGCCGGGGCGCGTGGGCGTGCACGGCGGTCACACGGCTCTCGTCCTACTGGCGAGAGGTGGGAGATGACCGGCAGCGGCGCTGGGCTGGGCCGGCCAGGTGGGCTTCCTACTGGGCCGTCCAGGTAAGCCAGGTAAGTCTCTTTCTCTCTTTTATTTCCTGTTTTCTATTTTGCTGCAACTTTGTGGCTTTTCTAAAAATACTTAGGCATTTCCAAAAATCACCAAACTGCACATGCCCACTATTTAGAACATACCCAACATGGAACATTTCAATTTGGGATTATTTGGACATTTAAAATATTTAGTAGCATTTAAATGTCCAAATGCAAATAGCATATGATTTAGTCCAGTGACCTTAAGATGACCTAGAAAATTGTGAACCCATTTTGCCAGAGGTTCTAACCCAGGACAAAAATGATGGACATTTTAGAAGGGCATTTCAGGTTCATTGAAAAAGATTTTAGTAAACCCTAGTTGTTTTCAGGGGGGTGCTGGGGGTTCTGTCATCCCCATTTCAACTTTCTGTGAAAATTAAACATGATGCAACACCAGATGCTAGCACTAGGCATTACTAGAACTAGGGATGTGACAGCAACTTGCCCGACACCCGCAGAGCCGCCACCCTTGAGCCCGAGGGTTCCAACGCCATCAACCACGTTGGAACCAAGGCTCGGGAGGCGCCTTCGTGGTGGCATGCAGATCTTTGTGAAGACCAGAAGCATACAAGACTAGATGAAGAACTAGAAGACGACGATCCTCGGCAAGATCGTTGCCGAGGAAACCAGGATCTTGCCGGAGACGACCGCGACGCCGCGGCAAGACTCTTGCCGGGGCCCCGGCAAGCCCCTTACCAAAGACATCCGGAGGGCCACAGCCAAGCCCACATCTGCCAAGATTCCACCGCCATTCCCATGTAGCTGCCAGCCCACCAACTAGGCGAACACCAGCGTGGCGACGTGCGGCCTCTAGGCCAACTCAGCAAGCACCTGCGTGGTGGCATGCAGATCTTCGTGAAGACTCTGCCACCGCACCAACTTAGCAGCCAGCCAGCCAGCGTGGCACTACACGCCTCGTCAGTTCAGACGAGCGTCGAAGCCAGGCAAGGCGGCGACGGCTGGGATGAGCTTCCTTGCCGTCCCTGATAAAGCAAGAAGGGCACGTCGGCAGCGCATTAAATGCGTTTGTCCTATGGTGCCAGAGGATAGACTCAACCACTGTATACCTTTCCACCTCCTGTGTGCCACTGTGGCAGCCCCTTTTGTCTATAAAAGGAGGCCCGCGGCGTACTGGGAGAGGATTCAGACTTTTTGGACCCTGCACGCCTTGTAGCTAGTCCAAGAACACCAGATAAACAGAAACAAGCAAGAGTAGGGTATTATGCATCACTTGCGGCCCGAACCTGGATAATCCCCCCCGCGTTGATCTCTCAATCCCGCTCTTTCCACAGCCCCGCGCCCGCCAACCGTAGAAGGGATTCCTGTGATCCCATAGGTGTCGTTTCCCCCAATAAGGCGCCAAGTGAACATCCCTCCCCGGCTATCACCCGAAGAGGCTGGTGAAGACGGTGCCGAGGATTGAGGGGAAGAGGAGAAAGACGAGGCGGCAGGTTAACGGTCAGAGGCGAAGGCATCCACGACATCGTACTCCGACCTGACCCCCTGCCACCCGCCTTCTCCATCTTCCCTCGCTTTCTCCTCACCACCGGGTCTCCCGGGAAGCGCCAAGACCCCGGTCCGACGCCTCCAACGGAGAAACAGCAAGCAGCCGGAGCTGCCGGAGGGCCCGAGGCGCGACGCACCCCTCCTTGGTGGGCAGGAAGGCGCGCCTCTCATCGACAACGGCCCCAAGACCTCCGGGAGGGGCGATGCTGGGATTACCAATGATCTCCAGCCCCGCCTCCCGGCCGAGCCTCGAAGAGACCAAGAAATTCACCACGCCAAGGACCAGGCTCACTCCCCGAGCGTCGGCACCGGCATGGGCAACGATTGCCCCAAATGGGAGCCCGGGGGCTGGCCCCAGGCTCTCCTCTTCAACATCACCAGTGAAAGCACAGAACAAGAAAGGAAGTAGGAGAGAAGTGCAGCAATGGACGACTTCCCCCTCCTCAGCCCCTCCTTTTATAGGCCGAGCGGGGAAGGGCAACCGCTCCATCAACGAGTGACCACCGCCCTCCCCCGCCAATTCAAGGCAGATGGACCCACCTCAAGATGCTCTCCCGCGCCACGCGCCTCCGTTACCTACCCCGCGCGATGCATGCAGCATACGTGGCTGAGGATAAGAGCGCGCTGTGGGAAGAGTAATTTGGCGGTTTCTACCCCGTGCGTTAAAGTCATTCACGGGCCATCACTACCGCGGCCCCAGCGCTATTGGCTTTACACCACGCGCGGGGAAATCAGAAACCGCCCCCAAGATCAAGACTAATGAAGTAGCGAAGAAAACCTCAAGGAACCAACTTCTTCAGCAATTCTGCCTGTGCACTTATTAGGCCCTACCCCGACGACGCTCAGCAGCACGTTCGGGGCAGGCCCGGGGGCTTCTGTTGGTGCAATAGACCATGGGTATGTTGCCCAACTGTGCATAGGCACAAGATCAAGATTGAAGCACCGGCTCAAGTCAGAGGTCGAAGAGCAAAGAGACTTGAAGAACCAACATGCAACTCAGAAGGGCCAGGATCAAACCAGGAGATCAAGATATCAGCAAAAGAAGGACCTCCCTTGCCAGGCAGGTGAGCCCGGCAAGGGGCGAGGCCACCACCAGAAGCAAGCAACCAAGACTCCCCGGCAGAGCCTACCGGGGCTCGCGGGGGCTGAACCACCCCGCCAACCACTCAAGCGCGACCCACGTCGCCAATCAGTGCGGTGTCAAGCCGCAAGATGACTAAGTGGAAGCCATTCGCCACATGGCAGCCATTCCCTACAGGAGAAACCCACAGATGACACCCGTTCTGCGACGTGTCAAGGGAACAGGCGCGGAGCTGACAAGAGAGACCTGCAGGCCTTGCCGGGCAACCAGTGATGTGACACTAAGAGGTGCATTTAATGCACCCTATCACTCCACAGAGTTAGGTATGATAGCACTATTTGCTATCATATCAGTGCATAATGACCACTTTGCCACTGTGGTGACCCCTTAATCTATAAAAGGAGGCCCATGGCACTCGTAGAAGGGGTTAGAGGGTTGGAAAGTTGACAAACCCAAGCCACCATACACGCGTAGTCACAGCGGCCCCGAGGCAAACCTTGCCGGGCAAGTGTACTACGCACCACCACACTCATTCCGCCATCAATCCACCAAAGGAGGAGTAGGGTTTTATGCCTCGCGGCCGACCGAACCTGGGTAAATTGCTTGCGTGCTCTCTGCCGTGCTGCCGTGCACTGATCTGTTCTTTGTGCAACGCGACGTCCCCCCGCCGAACCAGCAAGGGGCCGCCCTGTCCCATAGGTGGCCGCGGATATCCCGCGACACTAGGTACAATGCATAAAATTGAAAACGAACAATACTGAAACTAATAATCCCTCCTGGGGGTAGTATTCCGGCAGCCCCTCACTAGCAGCTCCCCGGTGCGCGGCGTCTTCCCAGCGCGGAGGCAGTACTCCGCCTCCTCCGCCTCGCAGCACTTGACGTACCGATCCGCCTCTTGCTGGCGAACGGGCGCGAACGATCTTGCCATTTCGTTGGGCGCCCACCAGAGCTCCTCATCGGTGGAACCCTAGAGCTTATTGGCCCACCTCCACGAAGCGATGAGGCGCCTAGCGCCTTTGACCTTCCTCGCGAAGTACCCGTCTTCGTACACCTCCTCTGCACGACGACGCGCCCGCCCGAAAGCTCCACTGCCTCCTTTTTCTAGGCGGCATCACGGGCTTCACAGGCCGCTTGGTACCTTGCTTCCTCCTTCGCCATCTCCTTCTTGAACGCCACTTGCCTGGCTTTCTCAGCCAGCGGCAGTGACTTCCACAGACAAAGATTGTACTGCGCCCAAACCAATCCAAATTTGGGGGGTCTGGCGCAACCTCGTCCGGTGGCGCGTAGGGGTCCTCCTCGTCACCGCTCTTCTACTGAGCATCCTCGGGGGGGCGGCCTCGTCGGCGTGTGGGCAGATCAGCGACGCCCCATGGTAGAGATTTGAGAGAGACAGAGAGATGGCGAGCGAGGGGAGGATGTAGATGGGAATGTAGGCGGGATAACATGAGAAAGGTAGTATTTATTGGCGACCGGAATCTAGATCGATGGGAACGGTACACACGCCGATCGCCAGAATTTACGAGTACTGTAGTTTGAATTACACATGATTCCCGCAGAAAAATCCGTGTGTGAACTTAATAGCTGAAGGTTTCCAATACAGAACCGTGTCTGATTAATAACCCCCACCACTCACCTTCCAAACCCCGAGGCGCGAAATAAATTGCCAATCGTGTGGGGCCAGTTTTCTTGCCAGATCTTTACATTTTCTTTTTTGAACACCAGATATTTACATCGTCTGATGATTTTTTAACTCGCACACAAGTACACAAAAATATGTTTTTTCAAACCGTTATGGTCAGCAGTTGCATGTAGATGTAGTTCAAATTTGAATTACGGTCATTAAATGGCTAGAAAGTCACTTAAATGTCTTTAAAAGGTCAAATCACCCCTACAATTTTCCAAATTTTTCACATGACAGTTGTATTAGTGCACAATAAATGTAGAAAAAAATTTGAAGGCCATAAGAGGAAGCTATCTCCCATTCGTCATCAAACATGCATTGTTCCCTCTCAGAACCAGGAGCCTTCTAGTGAGTTGCTCCGGTTTGTGAGGGGTGTGTGTCCAAACTTTCGTAAAACAGGCCAATTTTATTACTACATTACATAAAGAAAAGTTTCATGTTTTTTTGATCATTTTTTTATTTTTTGGAATTAAAATGCCATGGCACTCCATGCATGTGTCACGCCGTGAGACCAATATGTTTGAAAATTCCTTCTAATTTACTGCACATGGAATTAACTTGCACACAAGTACACAAATATGATTTTTCAAACTTTTATGGTTAGCTGTTGCATGTAGATGTAGTTCAAATTTGAATTATGGTCATTAAATGGCTAGAAAATCACTTAAATGTCTTTAGAAGGTCAAATGACCCCTGAAATTTTCCAATTTTTCACATGACATTTGTATTAGTGCACGTTAAATATAGAAAAAAATTGAAGGCCGTAAGAGGAAGCTATCTCCTGTTCGTCATCAAACATGCATTGTTCCCTCTCGGAACCACGAGCCTTCTAGTGAGTTTGCTCCGGTTTGTGAGGGGTGTGTGTCCAAACTTTCGTCAAACAGGCCAATTTTTTCACCACATCATCTTGGTGGTATGAAATTACATCAAGCAAGGTTTCATGTTTTTCTGATAATTTTTTAATTTTTTGGAATTAAAATGCCATGGCACTCGATGCATGTGTCCATGCCGTGAGACCAATATGTTTGAAAATTCCTTCCAATTTACTGCACATGGAATTAACTCGCACACAAGTACACAAAACATGACTTTTCAAACCGTTATGGTTAGCTGTTGCATGTACATGTAGTTCAAATTTGAATTACGGTCATTAAAAGGTCAAATGACCCCTGAAATTTTCCAAAATTTCACATGACAGTTGTATTAGTACTACAAATTTTCTCATACATTTAAAACTCCATCTGTTGCCACTTTACTCCAAATTCGTCTTTCACAACTAATATAAAATATCAACAACATCACACACAGTTTTTTGTAGGAAACGTTTGCGATGAAAATTCCTGGGTCTATTTAAGTCTGCCTCCTTAAGCTTCGCCGGCTCGTCTGCTCTAGTGTCGGCAACTCCCGAATCCATGAATCCCGATCCCCATTCCCGCAGCCCCTTCTTGCAAAGATGACGCCGTGTAAACGCTTCGTGAAGGCCCATACAGTGGTTGCGTCCTCCCCGAGCGCCGCCTCCTGCGCCGAGAGCGCGGCCGCCTATGCCGAGAGTGCCACTGCATCCGCATTGAGCGCGGCCGCATTCGCCGAGAGGGCGTCTGCGGCAGCCGACAGGGCAGCTGTAGCAGCAAAGACGGCTACAACTGCTGATGCGACGACGGCTGCAAACGCTGAGAGCGCTCGAGCTGCCGTTCGTGCCGCCGATGTTGCCCTGGCCTGGGTCGAGGCCATCCATGCCAAGATCGAGGACGCACACGCTAAGATATTCCAGGCCACCTCGAAATCTAGCATGAAACCCATGTCCAAAAAGCCAACGGTGGCCATGAAGCACCTGCTTCCTCATGAGATCACCGAGCGGGAGCTGGAGATGCAGGAGGCGGTGGAGATCGATCAGTGCCTAGAGGAGGAGTTGCGCGTGGCCGAGGTCGAGGTAGAGATGAGTCTGTCCGTCGAGGAATCGGCGGTGGATTACCAACGCGAGCTCTGGCGCAGCCACTACTATGAGTACTACAACCTTGAGGGCGACGCCGAGGACGAGGACGAGGACACGGTCGACTTCAGCAGGGGGACGCAGAGTCCACCAACGGCGGCATTTCACCAGGACAAGTCATCGACGTCTCATCTCACACTGGCGATGCATAGGCCGGCGCAGCGGTGGATTTGTTAAAATTATGCGTACTTAGGCTTTGTTTTTAATGCTGTTCTTTTGTTAGAGCAATGTTTAGGTCAACTGGCTCTGTTTAATTACTAAAATTGCTCAATTGTGTAAGTGTGGTCTGTGTGTTATACGCTCTTTTGTGTGCCGAATTAGCAAGCGATGTTAAATTATGCAATGACGTGGAAGAGGACAGTACCCGGGGAAATTTCCACCAAAATTTGAATTATCAAACTCATCCCATGCGCATAAAGCAGAAGAATCGTTTGCGATGCACGCAATCGTTTAATGTGAATGGTGTCCGACGGCACAGCGCGCAAAGTTTCCCTCCACATTTCGAAATTTTTGTCCTACCGCCGAAATATCTGCCCCCGCCCCCTTCCCCACCGCCTTTTCTCCCCGACCACAAGTCACATTTCCCCTGTTTCCTCCTTCTTTCCTTCCTTCCTAAGCTATAACTGCTTCCTCGCTCTCGCCGTCTCGCATCCTACCGCCGGGGTCACCATGGTCTTCTTCAATGACCTCTCCAGTGGTTCCTCCTCCTCCTCCGACTCCCTCACCACTCGGGTATGCCTCTTTCTCTCTCTCGGGCTATGACTTGGAATGAAGAATTTTAACCCGACGGTCGATTTGAGTCAATTCTTCCTCTTGTAGCTCCCTCGGACCATCAGTTGCAATGAATGGAGCGGGCTGGCTGAAGATATGTCTGCTCGTTGTCACTGATACGTCTCCATCGTATCTACTTTTCCAAACACTTTTGCCCTTGTTTTGGACTCTAATTTGCATGATTTGAATGCAACTAACCCGGGCTGATGCTGTTTTCAGCAGAATTGCCATGGTGTTATTTTTGTGCAGAAATAAAAGTTCTCGGAATGACCTGAAACTTCACAGAGAATATTTTTGGAATTTATAAAAAATACTGGTGAAAGAATCAAGGACAGGGGGCCCACACCCTGTCCACGAGGGTGGGGGCGCGCCTACCCCCTGGGCACGCCCCCTGCCTCGTGGGCCCCCTGGTGCCCACCGCCGTCAACTCCAACGCTATATATTCACGTTCGGGGAGAAAAAAACAGAGAGAAGGATTCATCGCGTTTTACGATACGGAGCCACCGCCAAGCCCTAATCTCTCTCGGGAGGGCTGATTTGGAGTCCGTTCGGGGCTCCGGAGAGGGGAATCCGTCGCCGTCTTCATCATCAACGTTCCTCAATCACGTATTTCATGATGCTCACCGCCGTGCGTGAGTAATTCAATCGTAGGCTTGCTGGACGGTGATGGGTTGGATGAGATTTATCATGTAATCGAGTCAGTTTTGTTAGGGTTTGATCCTTAGTATCCATTATGTTCTGAGATTGATGTTGCTATGACTTTGCTATGCTTAATGCTTGTCACTAGGGCCCGAGTGCCATGATTTCAGATCTGAACCTATTATGTTTTCATGAATATATGTGAGTTCTTGATCCTATCTTGCATGTCAATAGTCACCTACTATGTGTTATGATCCGGCCATCCCGAAGTGACAATAATCGGGACCACTCCCGGTGATGACCGTTGTTTGAGGAGTTCGTGTATTCACTAAGTGTTAATGCTTTGGTCCAGTACTCTATTAAAAGGAGGCCTTAATATCCCTTAGTTTCCAATAGGACCCCGCTGCCACGGGAGGGTAGGACAAAAGATGTCATGCAAGTTCTTTTCCATAAGCACGTATGACTATATTCGGAATACATGCCTACATTACATTGATGAATTGGAGCTAGTTCTGTGTCACCCTATGTTATAACTGTTGCATGAAGAATTGCATCCGACATAATTATCCATCACTGATCCAATGCCTACGAGCTTTTCACATATTGATCTTCGCCTAGTTACTTTTCCGTTGCCACTGTTACAATTACTACAAAACTGCTACTGTTACCTTTGCCACCGCTACCGTTATTTCCATACTACTTTGCTACTAAATACTTTGCTGCAGATATTAAGTTATCCAGGTGTGGTTGAATTGTCAACACAACTGATAATACTTGAGAATATTCTTTGGCTCCCCTTCTGTCGAATCAATAAATTTGGGTTGAATACTCTACCTTTGAAAACTGTTGCGATCCCCTATACTTGTGGGTTATCAAGAGTATTTTCTTGCGCCGTTGCCGGGGAGCATAGCTCTATTCTTTGAGTCACTTGGGATTTATATCTGCTGGTCACTATGAGGAACTTGAATGACGAGAAAACCAAAATTTATCCCTCAACTACGAGGGGAGGTAAGGAACTGCCATCTAGCTCTGCACTTGATTCGCCTTCTGTTTTGAGTAAACTTGCGACACCTAAACCTACTTCTGCTATTAATTCTGATATGTCGCATGTTATTGATGATGCCACTTCTGCTATGCATGATACTTATGATGAAACTACTTCTATGCTTGATAACACTGTGCCATTGGGTGAATTTCTTGATGAACAACTTGCTAGGGCTAGAGAGAATGCAATTATTAAAACTGATAATATTGATGAAAGTGATGATGAAGATTCTCCCCCTAGATACGAATTGCCTGTTGTGCCCGAGGGTTATGTTATGGATGAAGAAACTGCTAGTGATTTTCTTGCTTGCAATGATAGATATGATCTTACAAAATTATTAGCTAAGCTGAAAGAAAAATCTTTGAATGCTAGAATGAAATATGGCCCTGCTTTTGCTACTTCACCTATCTGTATTACTGAGAAGGATTATGATTTCTCTGTCGATCCTGAGATAATTACTTTGGTTGAATCTGATCCTTTTTATGGCTATGAATCTGAAACTGTTGTGGCACATCTTACTAAATTAAATGATATAGCCACCCTATTCACTAATGATGAGAAAACTCGCTACTACTATATCCCTAAATTATTTCCGTTCTCATTAAAGGGTGATGCTAAGACATGGTTTAATTCTCTTGATCCTGGTTGTGTGCATAGTCCCCAGGATATGATTTATTACTTCACTGCTAGAAATTTCCCCGCTCATAAGAAACAAGCTGCTTTAAAGGAAATATATAATTTTGTGCAAATTGAAGAAGAGAGTCTCCCACAAGCTTGGGGGAGGCTTCTCAAATTACTTAATGCTTTGCCTGATCACCCTCTAAAGAAAAATGAAATACTTGATATCTTTTATAATGGACTAACCGATGCTTCCAGAGACCACCTGGATAGTTGTGCTGGTTGTGTTTTCAGGGAAAGAACAGTTGATCAAGCTGAATTGCTATTGAATAATATGTTGACTAATGAAAATAATTGGACACTTCCTGAACCAACTGTTAAGCCAACTCCGAAGAAAAGGGGTATTCTATTTCTCAGTCCCGAAGATATGCAAGAGGCAAAGAAATCTATGTAAGAAAAAGGTATTAAAGCTCAAGATGTTAAGAATTTACCACCTATTGAAGAAATACATGGTCTTGATAACCCGACACAGGTAGTAAAGGTAAATTCTCTCTATAGATTTGATGAAGGTGATATTCCTCGTTATAAGTCTGCCAGCCAATGCTTGGATGAGTTTGATAATTTTATTGTTAAACAAGAAAACTTCAACGCTTATGTTGGTAGACAATTGAAACGAAATGCTTATATGATTGAACACTTGAGTGATTATATGTCTAGAGTTAAAGGTGAACTTAAACTTATTTGTAAACATGCTTCTATGGTTACCACTCAAGTAGAACAAGTGCTTAAAGCTCAAAATGATTTGCTCAACGAATTGAATAATAAGAAAAATGATAATGCTATTAGAGTTGTGACTAGAGGGGGTAGAATGACTCAAGAACCTTTGTATCCTGAAGGTCACCCTAAGAGAATTGAGAAAGATTCTCAGAGAACTAATGTTGATGCATCTAGTCCTTCTAAAAAGAAGAAAAAGAAAAATGATAGGACTTTGCATGCTTCTAGTGAACCTGTTGTTGACACATCTGAGAATCCCAATGATATTTCTATTTCTGATGCTGAAACACAATCTGGTAATGAACATGAACCTAGTGATAATATTAATGATGATGTTCATGTTGATGCTCAACCTAGCAATGGCAATGATGTAGAGATTGAACTGGCTGTTGATCTTGATAACCCACAATCAAAGAATCAACGTTATGATAAGAGAGACTTTGTTACTAGGAAGAACGGTAAAGAAAGAGAACCATGGGTTCAGAAACCCATGCCTTTTCCTCCTAAACCATCCAAGAAAAAGGATGAGGAGGATTTTGAGCGTTTTGCTGAAATGATTAGACCTATCTTTTTGCGTATGCGTTTGACGGATATGCTTAAAATGAATCCTTATGCTAAGTATATGAAAGAAATTTTTAGTAATAAAAGAAAGATACCTGAAGCTGAAATTTCCTCCATGCTTGCTAATTATACTTTTAAAGGTGGAATACCAAAGAAACTAGGAGATCCAGGATAACCAACTATACCATGCTCCATTAAAAGAAACTATGTTAGAACTGCTTTATGTGATCTTGGAGCCGGTGTTAGTGTTATGCCTCTCTCTTTATATCGTAGACTTGATTTGAATAAGTTGACACCTAATGAAATTTCTTTGCAAATGGCCGATAAATCAACTGCTATACTTGTCAGTATTTGTGAGGATGTGCCTGTTGTGGTTGCAAACGTTACTATTTTAACGGACTTTGTTATTCTTGATATTCCCGAGGACGATAGTATGTCGATTATTCTTGGTAGACCCTTCTTGAATACTACAGGGGCTGTTATTGATTGCAACAAAGGCAATGTCACTTTTCATGATAATGGTAATGAGCATACGGTAAACTTTCCGAGGAAACAACCTCATGTCCACAGTATCAATTCTATTGGAAAAATTCCAACAATTATTATTGGAGGTTTTGAATTTCCTCTTCCCACTGTCAAAAAGGAATATGATATTCTTATTGTTGGGGACGTGCATATCCCCATTCAGGTAACCTAGTGCTATTCGAAAATTCTCCGGTTTCATGCGATTCAGAATGAGTTTGTTAACAAGACTTGATCAACCTTCTTAGTGGATTCCTTTTGATGAGCATGAGACGCATGAAGTTAGAAAGCACAACTCTCTGTACTCTCCTTTTACTTTCTGTTATTTAGATTTAATAAACAAAAAATAGTATTTTCTGTCTGTTTTATGAATTATCCATGCAATAAAAAATTACCCCAAAAATAAAAGTTCTCCAAATGCCCTGAAATTGAAATATGATTTTTTTTTCTAGAATATTTAAGAATATTTGGCATTGAGAACACATCAGGGGGAGCCAGCACCAGGCCACGAGGGTCCAGGGCGCGCCCACCCCCCAGGGCGTGCCCCTGCCTCGTGGGCCCCTGGTGGGCCCCCTCCACTTATTCCAGCACCCACACACTTCGTCTTCCTCCAGAAAAATCCCCACCTAGCTCATACTCGTGTTCTAGCTTGTTTTGCTGTGATTTTCGATCTCCTTGCTCAAAGCTCCACTCACAAAACTGCTTTGGGGGATAGTTCTTCGGTATGTGACTCCTCCAATGGTCCAATTAGTTTTTGTTCTAGTGCTTTATTCATTGCAAAGTTTTGCTGCCTAGGTGACCCTGTTCTTGAGCTTGCATATCAAATTTATATGGTCCCAAGTAGTTCTAATGCATGATATAGTCTCTAGGCACTTGTGGGAGTAGTTGCTATCAATTTTGTTGAGTTTGGTTCACTTTTATTTTGAGTTACTAAAATTTCAGAAATTTTCAGAAAATGATGAAGAGATTGTTGAGGGGCTCTTCGAGCCGAAGCTCGAAGGATAAGCAAAGTGAAGAAGATAAGAATCCCAAGTATAATCTCCCTCGCACCGCGGAGGTTCGGCCGTGTGAATGGCCTTGTGATGATTTCTTGAGGGCAGCCGGGATTCATGATGATTTTTATTATTTGGCTAAGAATGCATGACTCACCGACTTCCTCCGCGACCAGCACGAACAACACATACCTCATCCTGCCGGAGGCCGTTTATGCATATTGGAGCCTGACAACAGTTCCAGAGCCTAAGCCGGAACCACCACTTGACCCTTATCGACAGTCTGTTTATCAGTGGGATCCGGAGGAGATCGCCAACCAGTGGCACCCAGATGACACTCCTCCGCACACGGGAGAGGGTTACTTCGATCCATGGGCATAGACCAACTTAGGCCAAAAGCCTAAGCTTGGGGGAGTACATATTTCTCACCGACATTACATTCATGTTCACACACTCATTCCAGTTGTCGGTGCTCATACTTCTTCATTGTACTATCCATGCTAGTTTATTTTCCTTGTTTATGCTTTCTTCTTGTGTGTTTGATTAACCTTAAAGAAAAACCAAAAAAATTAGTTGTAGCTTTTAGCTAGTTTACTTTTCATGCTGGTAGTAGTAATAGTTAAAAGAAAACCCAAAAAGATTTCTCGTTCTTCTTTGGCTTGTTGGGAGCTTTCCTGTGTAAATAGTTTTACTTTATTTCCTTTTCTTTGGGGGTCAAGAGGAGAAGACCATGATGAAAAGTTTGAAGTGGCTCTTATATGCATTATTGTTGATTTAACCAAGAGCCCATATTGCCTTGTCTTCTCCCTTGTATTAAAATGCTTGCAGATTCTAGCTTAGTCCAATGCACGTGCACTATTATTATTATCCACACCGTTCGGTCGTGCAAGTGAAAGACAATAATGACGATATATGATGGACTGATTGAGATGAGAGAAGCTGGTATGAACTCGACCTCTCTTGTTTTTGTAAATATGATTAGTTCATCATTCCTGATTCAGCCTATTATGAATGAAACATGTTTGCAATGACAATTAGAGATTATAGTTGCTTATGCCATGCTTAATTAGCTAGGAGTTTATAATGGTTTACCTTGCGTGCCAACATGCTATTAAAATGGTTGTGATGTGGTATGATAGGGCGGTATCCTCCTTTGAACGATTCGAGAGGCTTGACTTGGCACATGTTCACACATGTAGCTGAAAAAAAATCAACATAGCCTCCACGATATTTATGTTCATGGTGGACTATATCCTACTCATGCTTGCACTCAATGTTTATTAATTTTAATGCATGTTCATGACTGTTGTCGCTCTCTAGTTGGTCGCTTCCCAGTCTTTTTCTAGCCTTCACTTGTACTAAGCAGGAATACTGCTTGTGCATCCACTTCCATAAACCCCAAAAAGTTATTCCATATGAGTCCACCATACCTTCCTATATGCGGTATCTACCTGCCATTCCAAGTAAATTTGTATGTGCCAAACTCTAAACCTTCAAATGAAATTCTGTTTTGTATGCTCGAATAGCTCATGTATCAACTAGGGCTGTCTGTATCTACCATGCTAGGCGGGTTATTCTCAAGAGGAGTAGACTCCGCTCCTCATTCACGAGAAAATGGCTGGTCACCGGGATGCCCGGTCCCATGCTCAAACCAAATTAAAATAATTGCAAACAAAAATCCCCCAGGATTGTTTTTAGTTGGAGGCACCCGTTGTTTCGGGCAAGCCATGGATTGATGCTTGTTGATGGAGGGGGAGTATAAACTTTACCATTCTGCTTGGGAACCGCCTATAATGTGTGTAGCATGGAAGATATCGAGATCTCTCAGTTGTTATGTTGACAATGAAAGTATACCACTCAAAATATTATTTATCTCTATTTCAAAACCGAGCTCTAGCACCTCTACATATCCCTGGTTCCCTCTGCGAAGGGCCAATCTATTTACTTTTATGCCGAGTCATCATCCTCTTATTAAAAAGCACCAGTTGGAGAGCACCGCTGTCATTTGCATCCATTACTATTAATTTATATTAAGTATGACTATGACTGGATCTCTTTTACCATGAATTACAATGTTTAGTCAGTCCTTGATCTTCAGAGGTGCTCTGCATTTATGTTTTGCGGTCTCAGAAAGGGCTAGTGAGATACCATCTTGTTATATCATTTTATGATTGTTTTGAGAAAGTGTTGTCATCCGAGATTTATTATTATTGCTCGCTAGTTGATTATGCCATTGATATGAGTAAACATGAGACCTAAATGTTATTGTGAATATGGTTAGTTCATATTCTTTTCTGAAAGCTTGAATGCTGGCTTTACATATTTACAACAACAAGAGCAAACAGAGTTTGTAAACGTTTTTCTTTATCAATTTCAGTTTGTCAACTGAATTGCTTGAGGACAAGCAAAGGTTTAAGCTTGGGGGAGTTGATACGTCTCCATCATATCTAATTTTCCAAACACTTTTGCCCTTGTTTTGGACTCTAATTTGCATGATTTAAATGGAACTAACCCGGACTGACGCTATTTTCAGCAGAATTGCCATGGTGTTATTTTTGTGCAGAAATAAAAGTTCTCGGAATGACCTGAAACTTCACGGAGAATATTTTTGGAATTTATAAAAAATACTGGCGAAAGAATCAAGGCTAGGGGGCCCACACCCTGTCCACGAGGGTGGGGGCGCGCCTATCCCCCCTGGGTGCGCCCTGCTACCTCGTGGGCCCCTTAGTGCTCCACCGACCTCAACTCCTACTCTATATATTCACATTCGGGGAGAAAAAATCAGAGAGAAGGATTCATCGCGTTTTACGATACGGAGCCGCCGCCAAGCCCTAATCTCTCTCGGGAGGGCTGATCTGGAGTCCGTTCAGGGCTCTGGAGAGGGGAATCCGTCGCCGTCGTCATCATCAACCTTCCTCCATCTCCAATTTCATGATTCTCACCGCCGTGCGTGAGTAACTCCATCGTAGGATTGCTGGACGGTGATGGGTTGGATGAGATTTATCATGTAATCGAGTTAGTTTTGTTAGGGTTTGATCCCTAGTATCCATTATGTTCTGAGATTGATGTTGCTATGACTTTGCTATGCTTAATGCTTGTCACTAGGGCCCGAGTGCCATGATTTCAGATCTGAACCTATTATGTTTTCATGAATATATGTGAGTTCTTGGTCCTATCTTGCAAGTCAATAGTCACCTACTATGTGTTATGATCCAGCAACCCGAAGTGACAATAATCGGGACCACTCCCGGTGATGACCGTAGTTTGAGGAGTTCATGTATTCACTAAGTGTTAATGCTTTGGTCCGGTACTCTATTAAAAGGAGGCCTTAATATCCCTTAGTTGACAATAGGACCCCGCTGCCACGGGAGGGTAGGACAAAAGATGTCCTGCAAGTTCTTTTCCATAATCACGTATGACTATATTCGGAATACATGCCTACATTACATTGATGAATTGGAGCTAGTTCTGTGTCACCCTATGTTATAACTGTTGCATGAAGAATTGCATCCGACATAATTATCCATCATTGATCCAATGCCTACGAGGGTTTCACATATTGATCTTCGCTTAGTTACTTTTCCGTTGCCACTGTTACAATTACTACAAAACTGCTACTGTTACCTTTGCCACCGTTACCGTTCTTTCCATACTACTTTGCTACTAAATACTTTGCTGTAGATATAAAGTATCCAGGTGTGGTTGAATTGACAACTCAACTGCTAATACTTGAGAATATTCTTTGGCTCCCCTTGTGTTGAATCAATAAATTTGGGTTGAATACTCTACCCTCGAAAACTGTTGCGATCCCCTATACTTGTGGGTTATCAGTCACCATCAATCTCCATGCATGAAGCTAGTTGCGTTTGAATCTGTGGACAATGGGAGGAAGTTTCTGGCATGTGCCGAGAAGTTTAGCCCATCTTTCGTTGTTACAAATCATTTGTTAGATGTGACTCAGACACTATCACGGTCCCAACCCATTCATACCACACCTTCAACCAAAGGCATCCTAAGACAGTGTCATAGTTCTTCCCTAGTATCTAAAAATGTTGCCATCTCATCAGCGGTGTCATTAGAAAATTATTTGGCACCGCCTCAGAAGTTTGTGCAGCCAACTTTTGTCCACACATCCGAGCAGCCAAGCAGTAAAATACTAAATCTTTATGGCATGAAGGAACTGGGTATCGGAGCAACTAGGGTCTCCGGAGTCCGGGTCCCTGATTTTATCCGCAGCATCGGCTCGCCAGTGCAGGGCACCGGTGCGAGATGTAGTAACAGTTGTCTTTACACCGGTTTTGGCATACATAGTGGACGGCCTTAGTGCTATTAGTTCTATGTTACTAAATTTGTGCATGTACACACCTGTTAGTATCAATTAGCTGTCATCCAAACACTGTCGCTATGTTGTTGTAGTTATATTTAGCTTCCTCATAAAATGTTCTATTTGTTATTTATAGTACATGAGTAAGAACTTGTAGTGTTGTTGTAGTTAATTATAGCTTCTGATGTTTCAGAATTTGGTTGTTGTCTCAGTGGCAATTAATTCATTTGCACATTGGTCTTTTTGAGAAGATATGTCATAATTAACCTGTTTCTTCAGTTTTTCAAAATAAGTATTGGTGATTTTCTAGGTTGCTATAAACCCATTTCCCCTACAATTGTTACTGATCTAGTTTTAAATATTATAGGATGAACGGAAGTGTTCTTACTTGGAGTGGGTTGATCAAGAGTGGCCATAGTCTTTGAAGATGTGCCTAGCAAAGCTCTAGAGCATGTATGAGGAAGAGAACAGAGTAAAACGAGGAAGGTGGAAAATGAGGTCAGAGTTTTTAAATCAGACTTTGCTAAGATGGTGTGGGCGAAGGAAGAGGCACTTTCCCAGATGGTGTCACACCCTGATTTTCATACCACAACACTTAAGCTAATAAGTCATGATAAAATGTGGTTTGACAAAAACTTTTGAGTGTTTTGGACTTTGCTTGATTGGATTTTTTGTTTGCTGTTTGAAACTACTCTAAAAATCAAATAAATCCTCCAACTCCTATACTTCATCTCCTTGATCCAAAACTTTTCACAATGATCATGCCATGTGTATAGGTCATAATAGTATTTTCTTACAAAAATATTTTGGCCAAGAAGAATTTTCTAAATTTGGTTGTCCAGAAACCCCTGAATTTAGGATTGCACTTCAAGTACTTAATTAATGGCAGTAAAAATCTTTCAAAAGATATATTTCACTCCTATTAGCTATAGGGCCCCCATAAACCACAAAAATTTAATTTTAAAAGTTATTTTGATATTTTATTGAAAGGCTTTTTCTTAAGGCCAGAAATGGTCTTTAATAGGTTAAAATTATTTTGAAGCTTCAAAAATAATTGAGAAAATTGAGGGAAACCCAGTGGACATATATTTTCCATATATATGAGTTTCAACACATGTTCGTGTTCAAAATATTGGACAAAACCCTCCAAATCCATTTCTGTCCATTTCAAGTATTTGAAATATTTCTATAAGAAATATTTTCAAATAAATCCAGGAAAATTCTAGCAAGTCACATATGCATAATGTGATGATCTTGCAAAGTTTCATCTCAATCAAAATCATTTTGGTCGACAAAAGTGCCCCCAAACCCTCTGTGTCTAGAACCAAACTTGAACAACTCCACATTGCTAACTTTCTCCATTTGATCCCAAACTTTGTGGACATGCTCAAATACCCAAATAATGTCACTACACCAAGTGGTGCATCAAGTAGAAGAGATTTGATTAGCTAGATCTAAGAAAATCCATTTATGTTGATTTCTAGGGTTTACAAAAGTTACATTGTGAACTTTATCCAAATGAACCCAAATTTTTACCAGAGCTTCTCCTACTCCTACTCTACCTCCAGTAACAATGGCAAGTTTATAGATCAATCATTGGGGGTAAAACCCAGCTCTTTCTCTCTCTGTTCACCCATGGCAACACAAGAGGACATGCCCTGGCCTATTAAAAAAGGCCATGCCAGCCATTTGCACGCTCCAGAGTGCGCTAAAGTGCGCCAAGGCACTGTAGCCGCCCTCTGCCCAACGCCCCCGGCCACTTCGGCCCTCCCCCGCACGCCCGACGATGCACCTTGACGTCTGCAGCATGCTATGCCTCGGTCCCCCTCTTCCTTCTCCCTCCTGCCGCCTCCCTCGCAGGCGCACCATGGCCGCCTGAGAGCTCCAATAAGCACGCTCGCACGCACGATGCCCTGACGCTCCCCCGATCCTTCTCCCCTTCTTCTGGGCCTAGACCACCCCTACAAACACCTCGGACACGCCCACGTGAGCCCCCATGACCTACAGCGACGGCAACAACCTCGCCGGCGCACTGGTCCACGATGAGCCATGGGCCGGCCATATAAAGCCTCCCCGAGCCCTGCTCTCCTCGCCACTCGGTCCATCTCACTCCCTATTAGCCCCATGCACCACCCACTCCTCTCCAGAAGCGCCCGAGCTCGAGATCAAACTCGAGCTCCGCTGCCTCGACTCGTCGGCGTCCGAGCTGTACAGGCCTCCCCAGCCCTCGCTTGGCCTTGATCTGGAACCGCCTCACCTCACTGATCATTTCCCCTCTCTTCCCTACTCCTTTTGCAGCCGGAAACGGCCAGAACCATCACCGCCCGAAGCTCCTCCACCGTGTGACCTCGTTGCCGGTAAACCAGGCTGCTCTGGCGACCACCTCCACCACCACCCGAATGACGACACGACAAGGAGTCCAGCCGTGCCATCAGCTCGCCCCGCCGTGCCCGTAAACATCGCCGGTGAGCTCGCTGACCCCTCTGGTCGCGAGGTTGGATATGACAGGCAGGCCCCGCCTGTCATCCTCACCTCTCTCTTGCCCCCACTCTCTCTCACTAGCAGCTGCGCCCCGCCCGTTAGGTTTAAAAACCCGGCGCACGCGCGCGCCGGCTCGCCCGGGCCTCCTCTCCCTCTAGGCCTGCTGCATTGCGGCTGTTCTGGCCTAGTAAGCACAGTGCCCTTTTTCTTTTCTTTTTCTTTGCATCTAGCAATATTCCACAGGATAAAATATTTATCCAAATGCAATAATTGAAACTCCTAAATTCTTGTAAAAATCCCACATATTTAATGGTGTGACTTTCATAAGTATCCATCAAACTTTTCTGCACTGTTCAAATTTAAATTCAAAATTGAGCATTTATATTCCCCTATGAAGATCCATTTCTCCTATTCTACAACTCCAAATCCAAAACTAAGAATTTTTGCATTCTTAGTTTTCATCCTACTATTTAACAAAAAATAGGTGGACATTTTTATGAGCACTTTTATGTTTCTATTGCCTTATTTTCTCGTTGTTACTTTGTGACGCATAGATCCCGTGTTTGACGAAGTAGTTGGAAAAGAAGAACGAGAGGGACTTGAAGATTTTGAAGACCAAGCCAACCAAGGCAAGGAGCCCTTTGACCATGATACCCCTCTCTTGTTCATCGATGAAAGTGGTAGTTATCGACTAGAGGGGGGGGGGTGAATAGGCGATTTTTATGAAAGTCTTCAAAACATGGGGCTTTGAAGACAAACAGTAGAAATGAACCTATTGATATGCAGCGGAAGGTACACTACACTAGACAAACCATAGTCAAGTAAGCAATGAAGCGAAAGAACAAAGACTATCAGCAGCTTGGTAGTATGGATCAGGATGGAAGATAGTATGAAGCCAAACATCAAACAGTCTTCACATAGTGAAGCCAATCAGTTCAAGCAATCAGGCAATGACTTAACGAAGACAAAACTGTAAGTAAAGAGAGGTATGAGATAGAACCAGTTGCTTGGAGAGGACAAGGATTTGTTGGACCAGTTCCAGTTGCTGTGACAACTGTACGTCTGGTTAGGGAGGCTAAGATTTAACTTAGAAAACCGTGTCTTCACCTTATTCCCCTTGAGCTAAGAACACTTAGTCCTCGCCCAATCAGTCTGGTAAGACTTCAAGGTAGACTTCCAAACCTTCACAGAATTCGTTCACCGGCAGTCCACAATGACTCTTGGATGCTCAGAACGCGACGCCTAACCGGCTGGAGGATTCACACTCCTCAAGTGTAACAAGTCTTCAGATCACGCGGACAGAAAGACTTCAGTGATTCCTAACACTCTTTGGCTCTGGGTGTTTTGGGCTTTGTCCTCACAAGGATCTCTCTCTCAAATCCTTCGGAGGTGGGTTGCTCTCAAATGAAAAAAGCCGTGCACTAACTCTAAGCAGCCACCAGTTTATGGTGTAGGGGTGGGCTATTTATAGCCAGGAGGCAACCTGACCTGATTTATCTGAAATGACCCTGGGTCACTAAGGAACCGACACGTGTCCAACAGTCAGATTTCAAACACACGCGACAGCTTGACTTGGGCTACAAGTAAAGCTGACTCATCCAGCTCTGGATAAGATTTTCTCTCATTGTCTTCGCTTGAAGACATAGGATTTTGGTTGAGCATCACATCAGTCACTCTGACTTTGTTCACTTGGACCCCACTTAACAGTACGGTGGTTCCTATGAGTCAACAAAGAAGAAAAGGAAACTACGAAACAACTATGTCTTTGCACCCCATAATCTTCACGTGAATGTCTTCTCAAGTCATAATCTTTGTTGCGAATATCTTCACAGACCACCATTGTCTTCACTGTCTTCACACATTTTTAGGGGTCATCTCTGGTAGCTAAACCGAATCAATATGGGACTACTACCTGTGTTATCCTGCAATTCTCACGAACACATTAGTCCCTCAACCAAGTTTGTCGTCAATACTCCAAAACCAACTAGGGGTGGCACTAGATGCACTTACAATCTCCCCCTTTTTGGTGATTGATGACAAACTGGTTGAAGTTTTCAACGGGAATAAAAGTATGTGAAAGTTTAAGGATTAAGACATTGTCTTCATAAGTAGCAAAAGGCTCCCCCTGAGGATCTGCATATTAGTAGTTTGCTTTTGAATGCAAATGCACATGGCGGGTTTTACTTTGTGGAGATCCTCTTCAACGTATGAAGACAATTCATCATGCATATAAACATATAACGAAGATAATGACATGCATAATTAATAATTGACATCTGCGGAATGACTTCATGCGGAATTTATCATCGCATCACAGAGTAGCAGAAAAAGTAGCAGACAACCATCAAGTTTAAGTGTTACAACCCAAAGAACCAAATGTATCAAAAGACAAGAGTTGTAAACACTTGGCAAAAATAGTGCAACCACCCATAAGGACCCGCTTGAAGACTATCAACTCATATGCTTCTCCCCCTTTTGTCAGTAATGACCAAAAAGGTTTGAAGACATAGACGATCTACTCGTCCCCATTAGGAGTAGATGAAGGTGCAGGGTCTACGCTGGAGTTCGGTGGTGTAGAAGGGCCTGGTGCAGTGTCGAGATGCAGTGCAACCATGGTTGGTGAAGTGGCGTCGTCTTCTTCATCGACGACTCTCGCAACAACAGTTGTAGCCGAAGATGAATACTCAGAATCTTCTATTGATGGAGTGCAGCGCCAGCTTGCATTGCGTGGAGGTCTGGAATCAAATTTGAAGCCATCCGGGAAGCCATCTTCGCGAAGATCTTCTTCAGGGCATAGTAGTGTGAGACTCTTCCAAGACCGCCGACATGCTTCATGGGCTACGAATGAGTTTTTGGTGGCCAAGTTTCTGATGTGATTGACGTCCACCAAGATACTCTGCATCTGACACTTTAGCTAGTCATGGTGCTTGTCCTGCTTTTGATGTAAGGCCACAAGAAGCTCTCGGTCATTGAGTACACGAGAACGCTTCCGAGGCCTTTGGGCGATTGTATAGCAGTGGCTTCAGTGTTGGAACGATGTGGCTCACGCATATTGCCAGCCAGAGGATAAGCAGTAGTAGCAGCATTGGGAACATGAATTCTTTCTATTGTTAGCGTGAAGCTTTGACGATCAACATTGTGAAGATCTAGAGGCTCCTTGGCAGGACCAGGGTAGATGGCTTCAACGGACAGATCGACCTCAGGCAGAAAAACCAGATGGTTGCGCGCTGAGGGCTGATAGACAGCAGAAGAATGGAGTTTGATCAGGCGCATCACCCATGGAGCATAAACCATCAAGCCAAACAGATCAATCCCAGATGCAGCAAGTTGTCTGATGAAAAAATCCTGGGAATTGAATCTGATGCCATTGACAATATAGAATACCAAAGTCTTCATGGTTCCTTCAAGTTTGGCTTCAGAACAATATCCCTTGATTGGCCATAGAGTACGCCTTAGAATGTGATACACTGTGCGGGGCAAGTACTCGAGGTCTTTGACGAAGAATTCATTGGGAAATTCAGCATCTTGAGGCAATGGCTTCATCATGCTGAGCATCTGGCTCATATTCGGCTCAGGCTTCTGAAAGATACTTTGCAGCTCATTTCTGTGTAGCTGACAACCAGGCTCATACAACTCACCTGGAGTGGGCAGGGAAGTGAGCTGGATGATGTCTTGAGCTTTGGCTTCATGATGCACATCCCCTGTCATCCACTCAAGGATCCATGTCTTCGGATCCCTGTTGTAGCCGCGAATGTGAAGTGTGGCATAGAACTGCAGCAGAAGCTCTTCATTCCAGTGCTCTTTATCAGTTACGAATTGGAGCAGACCAGCATCCCTAAAGCAGTCCAGTGCATCTTCAAGACAGGGCAGCCCAGCAATAGCTTCACAATCAAGACGCATGTGAGGAAAGATTCTCTCTTGATTGTATAGAATGCATCAGTAATAGCTGCGTTGCTAATAGCTCCATAAGCGATCAGAAGAGATCTTTGGCTTCGTCTATGGATTCTTGGCGCTGTCGAAGAATGTGTTGTGTGCCCTGAAGCTGGTCACGCTGAACAATCCTGGCGATGTGGTAGCACCTGGAAGCCTTGGCAGCCTGGGCTTTGGCTTCGGAACTTGAGGCCTCTACTCAACATGGTAGTCGTACTGTGGTCCGGGAGCAGTTGGAGGAACCAAAACGGGCCATCTCACTTTGACAAGCTTGCCACGATTATAGGCCTGTTCAATGGTGTGAGGCCTTGGAGGTGGAACAGTGGCTTCAGCATTCACAGTGGCATCATGTTGTTCTTGAGCTTCAGGCACCACATTAGCTTCAGGCTCCACATTGTCTTCGGCCATGACAACGTCATTGGCATCAATAGCGTCATTTGTGGCAGCCTCAGTGGTTTCAACCTCCGTTTCTTCAATAGCAGGAGGGTCGGTGTCAGGACCCCGATTCTAAGTCACATCGATCTAGCCGGT
The DNA here is from genome assembly GCF_018294505.1 of Triticum aestivum. Classification (NCBI taxonomy): domain Eukaryota; kingdom Viridiplantae; phylum Streptophyta; class Magnoliopsida; order Poales; family Poaceae; genus Triticum; species Triticum aestivum. The sequence continues at coordinate 205,209,332 of NC_057802.1, read as the reverse complement.
AACACCTCATATCACTTTGCGGCCTCACGCACGGTATTCCCACGGGTGTCGCCTTACCATGGCCCGGGACCGTTTGCGCCTTTTGGCTCACGTATATGATAGTGTCGCTAGCATCCATATGACAGAGAACCCGGGCCGACATGACTAGTCGTGAACCCAAAGTGGCACTAACTTACGGGGACAGGCATACATGAATCAACATCGAGCATGTCGGTCAGCAGCGTGTGAATCCGGGCTGTAGCACTGGGCTAACAGGACTCTAGGAACCCGGGCTGTAGCAGGCTAGGCAGGACTCCGGATGTCACCGCGTGACATTTCCCCGCAGGGACAGAGACAGGAACGAAGTGAATCACATGCCGGCCAGTCAAGTGTTCCGGAGCAGTAGTGCTGGGCTAGCAGGACTCCGGTGAACCGGGCTGTAGCGGACTACTATGGCTCATGGAAGCACAAGACTACATTTCCCATAAGAGAGGCTACCAAGGATAAACAACTAGGTTGTCGGATCCCACACATACCAAGCATTTCAATCATACACACAATATGCTTGATATGTGCAAATACAACATGGCATCACAACAAGACTCTACGACTCAGAGTATTTATTCATTAGGCTCCGAAGAGCCAGATATTACAAACATGGGTCTCATGACCCAACATTCAGAGCATACAAGTCAAAACACATGCAGAAGCTTAATATGTCTGAGTACAGACATCTACAAATGGAGAAGGCTAAGGAGCCTGACTATCTACAAGACCCTGCCGAGGGCACAAGATCGTAGCTGAGGTATCAAGCTAAACGTCGAAGTCCACACGGAACTACTAGCGAGACTGACGTCTCTCTGCAAAACATAAAATAGGCAAACGTGAGTACAAATGTACCCAACAAGACTTACATCAGAACTAGCTATATATGCATCGGTATCAACAAAGGGGGTGTGGAGTTTAACTGCAGCAAGCCAGCTTTGACTCGGTGGCTATCCTAAACTACGACTACAAGTAACTCTTTTGATTTGGCGCACGCGAGTCCACATATTCACCATATCAATACACCACTATGGATCCGCTCCCGTCTCCCTACGAGAACGCCATCCATAGCACTCACGCTTATCTTGCGCATTTTAGAGTATCCACTTTCACTTGTCTATGAACTGTACAGGCAACCCAGAAGTCCTTTTCCGCGGACACGGCTATTCGAATAGTTGATCTTAACCCTGCAGGGGTGTACTTCATCACACACGCTCTCGCCACTTACCACCTTGTACACGTCGTGTATCTCGGCAACCTTCAAGCGGAAGCCTGGCGAGGGAGTCGGCCACGACCTGACTAACCACACAAGTCTCTCGTCCAGGTTTATCGCCTATTCGGGTTCCATCCGCAAGGAGATCCGGCCGGGGTGTCGCTCACGGCCCCAAACGATGTGTAGAGGGTTCCAAGCCCACCAAACGGGCGACGCTTGGCATACCTGGCCACGGTGCCTAGTCTGTCCCAAGCCCACCTGTACCGGGTGCCACTTGGTAGACTACTAACACTACCTACAAACACCAGAAACTAGTTGCAACTCCTGGACAGAGATCATGTTGATTAATAAGTCGAGAGGGGTCGAGTTACCGGAACCCAATGTGTGGTAGTAACTGTTCATGGATCACAAACACATAACTCAGTTCCTGAGGACGGCTGTAATGAGACAACCCACCATGTACTCCTACATGGCCTCTCACCGCTACCTTTACCAAAACGTATTCACACACTTAGCTCTCAACAGTAGGACATGTTCACACACCTCTAATTCATCCCCGATGAATCAGACCTGACTCAACTCTAGGCAGTAGCAGGCATGACAAACAAGCATGAATGAGTAGGCACATCAGGGCTCAAACAACTCCTACTCATGCTAGTGGGTTTCATCTATTTACTGTGGCAATGACAGGTCATGCAGAGGAAAGGGGTTCAGCTACCGCAACATGTAACAGTTGAAACGTTGTTGTCCTAATGCAGTACAAGAGAGCAGGAGCGAAAGAGTGGGGTTGTATCAAATTGAACAAGGGGGTTTTGCTTGCCTGGCACTTATGAAGATAATATAGTTCTTCATCGGTGTCATCGAACTCATCGTCGGAACATACGCCTACCGAGGGGGAACAACGACCGGCAAACACAGAAAGAACACAATCAATGCAATGCACAATATGATGCATGATCATGACATGTCAATATGCTGTAATTTGAGCTAATGGAGCTAAGAACGAAGGGTTTGAGTTGGTTTGAACCAAAGGTTCAAATTCAAATTCAAACTAAGAACTTATAAAGTGCATTATCATGTTTTGATCTAAACAGCAAGGTTAAGTTGTTTAAACATGCATGAAACCAGTACAAATGGATAGATTGGATTTTTTTGATCATTTTTCATATATAATTTATTTGATTTGGAGCTACGGTTGATTTACTATGAATTTTAGAAGTTTTAACTATTTTCTAGAATTTTCTAAATTATTTAAAAATCCGGAAAATCACTTACTGCGTCAGCATTAGGTCATGCTAAAGTCAGCAGGTCAACAGGCGCCGTCCAGGTCAAACCTGACCTGGGGGACCCACTGGTCAATGACACCACTAATTAACCGAGTTAATTAGCACTAAGTTATATGTTAAACTAAGTTAATTAGGGCCTGGCCCACGTGTCAGTGTCTAACTAACAAACTTAGGTTAATTAGCACTAAACCAGATTAGTTAGCGAGGTGCCCCCCACACATCAGTGACTCAGGCGGTCAAACCTGGTCAAGAAGGGGTCAACCTCGCTGGTCAAACCGGTCAACCCGCCGGCGTTTAGCCGCCGGCGAGGCCAGATGTGGCAGAGCGCGCCGGGATCCACCTACAGGGGCCCTTTTGGCACGCAGATAGCAGCTACGGGAAGAGGGCAGAGTGGCGCATCCAACGGTGGCGGTGGCGGGAGCTGGGGTGGCCGGGAGCAGCGCCGGCGACGAGGTTTGCGGCGGCCGGAGTCGGCAGCGAGCGGGGACGCGGTTGCGGTGGCCGTGGCGATGTGTGTTTAGCACCTACGGCGTCTACGTAGTGCGGTGAGTACGATGGACGCATGCCCGGGACCAAATGGTCACCGGAGCAGCACCGGCGACGAGCACGGGCGACGGCGGGTTTCGGTCTCCGGCGGAGCGACGGCTACAGCGTGCAAATGGAGCGCAGAGGAGGGGGGTTCGGGTCAGTGGCTCACGGCGAGTCGGACGAGCAGGTCGGCGAGCTCGGAGACGGTCCGGAGCGGGCGGTGCGGCGAAGGCGATCTCCGGCGGCCGAAGGTTGAAGAAGAGCTCGGGTCGTCGCTTGGGGCGTTCGGCGTCGCGTGCGTCGACGGAGATGGCGATGGCGATGAGGCGGAGCTTGGGGGCACGTCGGAGAGGCAAGGGGGTGGCGGTGGGCGCGGTGGCAGTGAGCGGCGGCGACGGACACGTTCGGGTCCGAGGTGCGGAGCGAGAGAGGGGGGAACGGGGACGCGAGCGAGAAGGTGGGTCTTGGGAACGTGCGTGGCGTCCCTAGCCAGCTCCACGCGGTCGGCGGCAAGCAGGAGGAGGCGTGGCGCCTCGCGCGCGCGTGCGCTGTCCCACCTCTGCCTACTGGCAGAGGTTGGGGATGACTGGCACCAGGCCAGGTGGGCTGAGCCAGCACAGGTGAGGCCCAGGTGGATTTCTCTCTCTCCTTTATTCTGTTTCAGTTTTCTATTCTATTTCTCTGTTTTGAATTAGTAAAAATACTAATTCATTTTGTAAAATCCTGAGAATAATTGTGGGCACTTTTGAAAATATTTCCAACAACCCTCAACCACTTCCAGAATTATTTGGGCATTTAATATAGCTATAGCATTTAAATGCCCAAATTCAAATATTTTATGATTTAATTCAAAAATCCAAATTGATCTAGAAATATATGCACCATTTTTGTCAGAAGTGCTGGACCAGTTCAAAAATGATGAACATTTCTAAAGGGCATTTTGGGATCATTGAAAAGATTTAAGTTTGAACCTAGTTGAATTTCATTGGCTGCTAGGGTTTGTCATCCCCCATTTCAAGTTTCTGAGAAATTTAAAAAGGATGCAGACATGAAGGGCTAGCCTAGTGCATACCAGAACTAGGGATGTGACAACTCACCCCTACTAAACAAGAATCTCGTCCCGAGATTCAAGACGCGAGGTAAGAAGACAGAGGGGACACAAAGCTAGCACAATCTTCACGATCCAGGTTGCACTTCATAAGAACGTTGATTCGATCATCATCTTTGTCTCAGCGTGTTGCTCTGAGAACTCCATCTAACATGACAACGAGAAGAAAGGGAAACCTCTAGAAGAATCGATCTTCTCAAAGATCGAGCAGCTCAAGATCAACTCCTGGAGTGAGACATTGGGACATCTCTCGAGCTGAGACACAAAACACACATCGAGAGGGAAGGAGAGAACCAGATGACAAGGGTTCAATTTGGCAGGCTACAATTCCACACTTGAGTAAGATGGAGCATGAATTTCAAAGTAGCAAGGAGATAATTGCCATGATTCTGTAACGTGACACCTTAGGGAAGGTGACTCGTAGAATTATTCCGCTAAGTGGCAAAAGAATTGCTTTTGATACATGGATCATTGAAACTCTTCTCACCAGCCTGAGGCAATTTACGATCGACCATTTGACAGAGTTCGGGAGAACGACACACTCGGCTAGAATGGATGATGTGGACTACCTTGTTGAAGACAACGCAATGGATGATTTTGCTTGCGCGTGCTCTCAAGAACTTGAGCATTTCCATACTCATCAAGGTCTGACCAACATCCGTGTCAGGGATCCTGGTAACACATCATACTACCATGATGAAAAGTGATGGACAGTGCAGATGTAAAGGAAGACAACACTTTCTCAGATTTCACCTTAGCGAGGCCAAGGGAACGAAATCTAGATGATCGACCGAGAGACATTTAGCACTCCGCTTCTAATGTTCTCCTTGATGTACTAGCGTAACCCATTCGATATGGTTTGATATCTTGAACATCAAGTAGAAGGTCGTACTTCGGGAGCGCAAGAATCCATAAGGAATAACTACGGAAGTAAATCCTACGGAATCCTTATGGGGAAGATGGTCGAATTGCTCGTTCAAGATACTACAATAATAGATCTTCCGGCTAGGTGTGTCGGCCAGAACATCAACCTCGTCGGGACCTACATCATAGATCTTGGAAATGTTCCAGCCATCATATCTGCCTGAGATTCAGATCTGGCTGGTAATAGGATTTTTCAGACAACATGTCTAGAAAAGAAAGGTTGCAACACAAGTCGACGAGATAACGTTGCGAGACTCTCGGGAGATGAACTACGATAGCAAGCTCCCAAACATGAGCTGGTTCTGCTACACACATGTGAACAGGTTGTCCAAGACAAGCATGACCACAGAGTAGTCTTACAATAAAACACTACCAAAGTTCAGGTGAGGAACCATCATCGAGGATATCGAAGTCCTTACACAAGTCCGGATTAGCTCTTATGAAGGAACTTCTTCTCCTTGAACAAATCAATCAATGGCTTGGTGTGCTAGGGAATACATATGGAGTGGAGGTAATTAATCTACCAAACCATAGAATACTTCGCACGTATGCATGACTGATTTGGGATGATTCCAGAGGAAACAAAACAAACCTTTCTCAAATTCATGGCAGCAACTTACACCTAATGCACGTGAACTTGGAGAAAGTCACTTCTTTCACCAAAACATATACTTCATGAGCGGGGGATGAAGAAATGCTTACAAAAGTTTCCAACACAAACTTAGATGTTCAACATGAATCATGGACAAGATGAAATGTTGATGATGAGCTCAACAACAATCATCGAGATTTACATGAAGATGGAATTCCAGAACTATGTGAACAAGGTTATAGCATTGGTCAGACCAAAAGATGTAATGGTGTATGCTCGAGGGATCAACCACGAGTAAGACAAGATTATGAACATCGTTGGTTCTGATTTGATTTGAGGATAGCCCACACTCAAATCAAAGTTTTGGACAAGACAATAGATCCAACAATTGATCACGAGGATCAATCGATGAAGATATCACTTTTCTTCAACACACACATGCACCAGATATCCCTTTGGAGTGAACTAAGTGGATTAAGCTTTTATCTTCCAACTCTCCAAGTTGTTGTTTAGCTCAACCAACTAGCTCAGGGGTATCCAACACAGATTCTTGGAGAAAGGGTGGTTTACCAGAAACCAACTTGATCACGAGCTCAACATATCAGTCAGGGGACAACCTGGTAATACTTCCGAGAAGATATTCGAAAAATCACGAACCACCGATATGTTACTAAGCTCGAGAACAACCTTGCTTTTCAGGGCAAGATGATATGATCAAAAGAGTGAGGGATTGACACAATCCTAACTCTTGATCGAAGGGTGCACCAGGGAAAATGGACTAGGTAGCACGATCCATCTTAGAATGATGGTTCAGTAACCAACACGCTAAGAATGATATTAATGTCCATTAACTACCAAGCAACACGGTTGCTAGGAGTATTGATTTCACACATCATGGTTCACTTGTCGGCATCCGGTTGCGACAACACGGGACCGAGGAATGAAAATGATGGCAAGAAGTATCACTGCATCAATAATTTGCAAGAGGCTGTGGAATTCTCTCGTCATTCTTGATAAGAAAGAGGGTGACACTCCACGGTAGAACAGAGCAAAAGCTGGAGTGTCATTTTGCCCTGCGGAGCACAACTACTTTGACCCAATCCTCTAAATGGACAAGGTACTGCAGTTTGTTTCTCCTAGTCATTCTGAAATAGAACGGCTTGACGGACCACAAGAATAATAGGCATCGATGGACTCGAATGCACACATACCCTTGACTATCAAGTGATAGACAAAGGCCGGAATACAACTAAAGAGGGACAACTCAAAAGAACATATGTATGTCGAGCAAAGTTCAGCATTTCTTCCGGATAACCCATGCAGAAAGGTAGAACTAGCAGATTCACAATGTAGAATGGAGAACTCATCAAGAGCACTCTAGTTGTGATCTTTTGATACAACAGAACTTCTGCCATAAGCAGTTCATGATATTTGGAAAAGGATATACCATGAACCTCGAGGACTATCGCAAGGTTACTAATATCCTACAGGAACTAGCAACACTATCAACATGAAGTAAGTAGGGCAAATCTCAAGTTCAGAAACCCAGCAGTAGAATAACTATTACTAAGTAGCATCACGGGATGCTTTCGAGAATGATGGCCAGAATCATCACACTGGGAACACAAAACATCGCTAGATTACTAGGTGACTCCCTAGAACACCTAGGGTCATAATAATAGCTCCAACATATATGTCGAGGCAATAGAGTACCTCAACTCATTGATTAGTGTGGTTAATCTGGCCCAAAGGAACATCGGAAATGGAAAGAAGGAATTTGCAAATGCTTCAGACTGTTTAGAAACCTGGGATGACTCGGACAACATAACGGCTGTAAATGCTCAAAACGATTTGGAACATTCTGCAAAAATGGTAGCATAACCACTCAGAAGCACAATATCAAGGTTTCGAGATCAACAGTTAACATACGGAAGTAGTAGAGACTGAACTGAGGCTTGAAACCAACAATCCTATAAGTCTACGAATTAGTAACACGCGATCCTGATAGAAAGATGAGAAGCCTAGTTCTTAATCCCCGCAAAAAAGAAGAGGCTGACTCAGATCAGAAGGGCATAAGGTATAAGGAGTAAAAAGAGCCTTACGTTCCCTTCCACAATCAATTCCCTTGCATAACTAAAGCATTTCTAGACTCAACTTCGACCAGTTTGGCTTGGTAATCCTACAGGCAGTCAGGCTCTGATACCAAAGCTGTCAGGACCCCGATTCTAAGTCACATCGATCTAGCTGGTAACAGCTCATATCACTTTGCGGCCTCACGCACGGTATTCCCACGGGTGTCGCCTTACCATGGCCCGGGTCCGTTTGCGCCTTTTGGCTCACGTATATGATAGTGTTGCTAGCATCCATATGATAGAGAACCCGGGCCGACATGACTAGTCGTGAACCCAAAGTGGCACTAACTTACGGGGACAGGCATACATGAATCAACATCGAGCATGTCGGTCAGCAGCGTGTGAATCCGGGCTATAGCACTGGGCTAACAGGACTCCGGGAACCCGGGCTGTAGCAGGCTAGGCAGGACTCCGGATGTCACCACGTGACATTTCCCCGAAGGGACAGACACAGGAACGAAGTGAATCACATGCCGGCCAGTCAAGTGTTCCGGAGCAGTAGTGCTGGGCTAGCAGGACTCCGGTGAACCGGGCTGTAGCGGACTACTATGGCTCATGGAAGCACAAGACTACATTTCCCATAAGAGAGGCTACCAAGGATAAACAACTAGGTTGTCGGATCCCACACATACCAAGCATTTCAATCATACACACAATATGCTCGATATGTGCAAATACAACATGGCATCACAACAAGACTCTACGACTCAGAGTATTTATTCATTAGGCTCCGAAGAGCCAGATATTACAAACATGGGTCTCATGACCCAACATTCAGAGCATACAAGTCAAAGCACATGCGGAAGCTTAACATGTCTGAGTACAGACATCTACAAATGAAAAAGGCTGAGAAGCCTGACTATCTACAGATCCTGCCGAGGGCACAAGATCGTAGCTGAGGTATCAAGCTAAACGTCGAAGTCCACACGGAACTACTAGCGAGACTGACGTCTCTCTGCAAAACATAAAATAGGCAAACGTGAGTACAAATGTACCCAGCAAGACTTACATCAGAACTAGCTACATATGCATCGGTATCAACAAAGGGGGTGGTGGAGTTTAACTGCAGCAAGCCAGCTTTGACTCGGTGGCTATCCTAAACTACGACTGCAAGTAACTCTTTTGAGGTGGCGCACACGAGTCCACATATTCACCATATCAATACACCACTATGGATCCGCTCCCGTCTCCCTACGAGAACGCCATCCATAGCACTCACGCTTATCTTGCGCATTTTAGAGTATCCACTTTCACTTGTCTATGAACTGTACAGGCAACCCAGAAGTCCTTTTCCGCGGACACGGCTATTCGAATAGATGATCTTAACCCTGCAGGGGTGTACTTCATCACACACTCTCTCGCCACTTACCACCATGTACACGTCGTGTATCTCGGCAACCTTCAAGCGGAAGCCTGGCGAGGGAGTCGGCCACGACCTGACTAACCACACAAGTCTCTCGTCCAGGTTTATCGCCTATTCGGGTTCCATCCGCAAGGAGATCCGGCCGGGGTGTCGCTCACGGCCCCAAACGATGTGTAGAGGGTTCCAAGCCCACCAAACGGGCGACGCTTGGCATACCCGACCACGGTGCCTAGTCTGTCCCAAGCCCACCTGTACCGGGTGCCACTTGGTAGACTACTAACACTACCTACAAACACCAGAAACTAGTTGCAACTCCTGGACAGAGATCATGTTGATTAATAAGTCGAGAGGGGTCGAGTTACCGGAACCCAATGTGTGGCAGTAACTGTTCATGGATCACAAACACAGAACTCAGTTCCTGAGGACGGCTGTAATGAGACAACCCACCATGTACTCCTACATGGCCTCTCACCGCTACCTTTACCAAAACGTATTCACACACTTAGCTCTCAACAGTAGGACATGTTCACACACCTCTAATTCATCCCCGATGAATCAGACCTGACTCAACTCTAGGCAGTAGCAGGCATGACAAACAAGCATGAATGAGTAGGCACATCAGGGCTCAAACAACTCCTACTCATGCTAGTGGGTTTCATCTATTTACTGTGGCAATGACAGGTCATGCAGAGGAAAGGGGTTCAGCTACCGCAACATATAACAGTTGAAACGTTGTTGTCCTAATGCAGTAAAAGAGAGCAGGAGCGAGAGAGTGGGGTTGTATCGAAATGAATAAGGGGGTTTTGCTTGCCTGGCACTTATGAAGATAATGTAGTTCTTCATCGGTGTCATCGAACTCATCCTCGGAACATACGCCTACCGAGGGGGAACAACGACCGGCAAACACAGAAAGAACACAATCAATGCAATGCACAATATGATGCATGATCATGACATGTCAATATGCTGTAATTTGAGCTAATGGAGCTAAGAACAGAAGGGTTTGAGTTGGTTTGAACCAAAGGTTCAAATTCAAATTCAAACTAAGAACTTATAAAGTGCATTATCATGTTTTGATCTAAACAGCAAGGTTAAGTTGTTTAAACATGCATGAAACCAGTACAAATGGATAGATTGGATTTTTCTGATCATTTTTCATATATAATTTATTTGATTTGGAGCTACGGTAGATTTACTTTGAATTTTAGAAGTTTTAACTATTTTCTGGAATTTTCTAAATTATTTAAAAAATCCGGAAAATCACTTACTGCATCAGCATTAGGTCATGCTATGTCAGCAGGTCAACAGGCGCCGTCCCGGTCAAACCTGACCTGGGGGACCCACTGGTCAGTGACACCACTAATTAACCGAGTTAATTAGCACTAAGTTAAATGTTAAACTAAGTTAATTAGGGCCTGGCCCACGTGTCAGTGTCTAACTAACAAACTTAGGTTAATTAGCACTAAACTAGATTAGTTAGCGAGGTGGCCCCCACACATCAGTGACTCAGGCGGTCAAACCTGGTCCAGAAGGGGTCAACCTCGCCGGTCAAACCGGTCAACCCGCCGGCGTTTAGCCGCCGGCGAGGCCAGATGTGGCAGAGCGCGCCGGGATCCACCTACAGGGGCCCTTTTGGCACGCAGATAGCAGCTACGGGAAGAGGGCAGAGTGGCGCATCCAACGGTGGCGGTGGCGGGAGCTGGGGTGGCCGGGAGCAGCGCCGGCGACGAGGTTTGCGGCGGCCGGAGTCGGCAGCGAGCGGGGACGCGGTTGCGGTGGCCGTGGCGATGTGTGTTTAGCACCTACGGCGTCTACGTAGTGCGGTGAGTACGATGGACGCATGCCCGGGACCAAATGGTCACCGGAGCAGCACCGACGACGAGCGCGGGCGGCGGCGGGTTTCGGTCTCCGGCGGAGCGACGGCTACAGCGTGCAAATGGAGCGCAGAGGAGGGGGGTTCGGTCAGTGGCTCACGGCGAGTCGGACGAGCAGGTCAGCGAGCTCGGAGACGGTCCGGAGCGGGCGGTGCGGCGAAGGCGATCTCTGGCGGCCGGAGGTTGAAGAAGAGCTCGGGTCGTCGCTTGGGGCGTTCGGCGTCGCGTGCGTCGACGGAGATGGCGATGGTGATGAGGCGGAGCTTGGGGGCGCGTCGGAGAGGCAAGGGGGTGGCAGCGGGCGCGGTGGCAGTGAGCGGCGGCGACGGACACGTTCGGGTCCGAGGTGCGGAGCGAGAGGGAGGCGGGGAACGGGGACGCGAGCGAGAAGGTGGGTCTTGGGAACGTGCGTGGCGTCCCTAGCCAGCTCCAGGCGGTCGGCGGCAAGCAGGAGGAGGCGTGGCGCCTCGCGCGCGCGTGCGCTGTCCCGCCTCTGCCTACTGGCAGAGGTTGGGGATGACTGGCACCAGCCAGGTGGGCTGAGCCAGCACAGGTGAGGCCCAGGTGGGTTTCTCTCTCTCTCTCTCCTTTATTCTGTTTCAGTTTTCTATTCTATTTCTTTGTTTTGAATTAGTAAAAATACTAATTCATTTGGTAAAATCCTGAGAATAATTGTGGGCACTTTTGAAAATATTTCCAACAACCCTCAACCACTTCCAGAATTATTTGGGCATTTAATATAGCTATAGCATTTAAATGCCCAAATTCAAATATTTTATGATTTAATTCAAAAATCCAAATTGATCTAGAAAAATATGCACCATTTTTGTCAGAGGTGTTGGACCAGTTCAAAAATGATGAACATTTCTAAAGGGCATTTTGGGATCTTTGAAAAGATTTAAGTTTGAACCTAGTTGAATTTCATTGGCTGCTAGGGTTTGTCATCCCCCATTTCAAGTTTCTGAGAAATTTAAACATGATGCAGACATGAAGGGCTAGCCTAGTGCATACCAGAACTAGGGATGTGACAGTCGGGCATAGTTACATTCTCCTCGAGAATGATTGGATCAGTAGCAGGAGGTGTGGAAACTCTTTCTTCTTCTCTTGTTTCTTAATCTTCATCGGCTGATGCAGCCAGAATGTCTTTAGCAACTTTAGCTGCAGACTCAGAGACATTCGCAGTAGGGGTGGCTTCAGGAAACACTTGACGTGCTACTGAGCTTTGTTGCGCTTCCCCTTCCGGAATGCTCGACATGGTGACCTGTGGCCTAGGGCCTTTGCGAAGCCTGCAGAAAGCGGGCGACGCCTGTGGTGATGGAGTGGTCTGCACCATGTAGTTGTCGTCATCAAGCACCGGAGTGGTGACTTGAGGTGGTGGAGTTCTGGGTGTCTCATCATGAATGGGGGTGTCTTGTTGAGGGCGATCTGCCTATGAATCATCCTGAGCAATTGGTGTCAATGGATGATCAATGCTGATGAGTTCGATGTTCGTAAGAACAGGCGATGATACCAGTTGGTGCTCGAGTTGAGGAAGGACCTCATCATCTTCAACATTGTCTTCACGACCAATGTCTTCAGCTGTGATGGGGTCAACAGCTAGAACTTCTTCATCATCATGAGCCTCTATGAAAGCAGGCGTGTGGATCACAATGCGACGCTCTTGGTTGGTGGAAGCTGGATGGGCAACAGAAATAGGCTCAACGACAAGGGGCTCTGTGGCAGCAGCGCGCTCTTTCTTTGAAGACTTTGTCTTTGACTTCTGTCGGGTGGTTGGTGCGACATATGCCAAGGGATGGCTTATCATTGTGGGAACCAATAAAACGTCGCCGGTGCCGGGAAATGGGATAAGGCGAAGACATGCACGCCGGCGAATCTTACCCAGGTTCGGGGCTCTCCGAGGAGATAACACCCCTAGTCCTGCTCTACGGGGTCTCCGCATGATCACTAGATCGATAAAGGGTAGCTACAATCGCTCCTAGAGCTGTTGGGTTCAAGGGAGAAGAAGAACAAGGCTAGCTCTTGCTTCTCTCTATCTATGGTGTGTGTGTGTGCTATGCTTAGAAGCAAACTCTGCTGAGGTGCCAACCCTTTGCATGGGTGCTCCGGGGGGTTTATATAGGCCTACCCCCCGGGGATACAATGGTAATCCGACTGGGATCTGGTCCCAGCCGTCAGTGTCTACACTCGCCGGCTCCTCCGCTGGCTGCTGGGTCCCGCCGGCTGGTGGGTCCCGCCGGCTGCCGGCTACTTGGTCGACAGGCCGGTCCCACCGCCTAGGGTTTTGTCGGCGGCTGCTTACTGTAGCCGCGCCTCTGATGATGAGGGCTTTATCGAGGTGAGCGTGGCTACAGTGGGCCGCCTCGGGGGCTATCACTGTAGCCTCACCTCGTCTTGTCTCCTTAATGGGGGCTCCTGCTTCGAGGAAGGGAGCGGCCGGCTTCTGGAGGCCGGCTATGCTCTTGGCCGACTAGGAAGAGCTGGGCCGCCTTCACGCCTCTCTCTGGCTGAAGGGGCCCGCAACCCTTGGGCCGTACAGGAGTGGGTCGTGGATGACGTCGAGGCTAGCGTGGCTACAGTTCCGAGCCGCACGGGGGACGTCCCTCCTGTATGGCCTCCTGTAGCCATGCCGGCCTCGGGCTTCGGGGGTCGTGGGCCGCACTGTGGCCATACCCCGTCAGGTCGCCGTTATGTGGAGTGGTTGTGGTCTTGGCCGGCTCCTAGGAGTCGGCGTCCTTCTTGGCCGGCTTCTTGGAGTCGGCCACCCCGTGGTCGTCCTGGGGAGGAGTCGGTGAGGCTGGGCCGCTTTCCGGGAGTCGGCTTGAGTGGTAGCCGGCCATGGAAGGCGGCCCAAACGCTTGGAGCGCTTGAAGGCCCAAAGGCCTGATAAATATCTTGAAGAGCCAGGGGTAGTCGGTTAGGCTACCCGTGGCCATTTACCCCGACAGTAGTCCCCGAAGCTGATTGGGCTTCGAGGTGGAGTGGGGTTCGAGAAGCTCGATCAGCTTCCTATCGTGACAAGCCGGCAGCTGGGAGCTGGCTTTGGTCAGGCGCGCCGCTTTAGTCGAATTTTTCTAGAGTCAGGGGGCGGGAACCCGCAGGGACGTGCACCGGGCCGCGGGCCGGCCTCGGGCCGTTGGCGTGCCACTTGGCCGGAAAGCCTGCCAGCCCACGTGCTTGACGGGACGTCGCCGCAGGGAGGGGGCCCGCCACGTCCGCACCCCGGCCCAGGCGCGGATCCTTTGCATCCCGAAACCGCCCGCACGTCCCGTGCGGCAGTTTCGGCTCGCACTTATGCGTAATAAACGCGAGATGTGGGGGGAGTTGGCGCGGTTAATCCCACGTCTCCCCCCACGTCCGGCCTCTTCGGCCGCGTGAGGCTATAAGTAGGGGGAGGTGGAGGGCGGCAGACCCTCGCACGCTCCTCCTACTTCCTTCGTCTTCTTGCCTTGCTCGTTCTTGCGACAGCGCCTCGCCGCCGCGCTCTTCCTCCGCACGCTCCTCCGCCGCCGTGCTAGCTTCCGCTATGCCTCCCCACATAGAGCAGCTTGGCGGGGATTGGGATGGCTCCATCGTCCACAACGACCACATCGACTTCCTCCGCGACACCCGGCGTCTGCCCAGCACGGACAAAGTGGAGGTCCGCCTTGCGCCGGAGAAGGAAGTCAGGCCGGTGCCGCGGGATGGCGAGCGGGTGGTCTTCCGCTCGCACTTCCTGCGTGGCTTCGGCCTGCCAGTGAGCGCCTTCTTCCGCTCCTGGCTGGAATTCTATCAGCTCTAGCCGCACCACCTCACCCCCAATGCGGTGGTGCTGCTGTCGGCCTTCGTTAGCCTGTGCGAGGGCTATCTTGGCGTCCTCCCCACCCTCAAGCTCTGGGGGGAGTTCTTCCAGTCGAAGCTGGGCACGCGCGTGCGGGGTGTGCCGGCTCAGACCGGCGCCTTCATCGCGTCGTGGAGATCAGGCGCCGACAACCCCTTCCCCGTCATCACGCTGATCCAAT
Source organism: Triticum aestivum (assembly GCF_018294505.1). NCBI lineage: Eukaryota > Viridiplantae > Streptophyta > Magnoliopsida > Poales > Poaceae > Triticum > Triticum aestivum. The sequence goes on along the minus strand of NC_057802.1, from coordinate 205,194,290 downwards.
CGGTGAAGAAGTGGCAGAAGTCATACTTCTACGTGCGGAGCATCGCTCCCCGGGGCGACTACCTCAACCTGCCGGCTTACGTAGCCGGCCCACCGGCGGGGAGGCTGCCCCAGTGGTCCTTCCGGGCGGTGACGCTGTCGCAGGGAGGAAACGCCGCCATCGCCCGCCTGCGGGTGATGGTCTAGTCGGAGGGCCTGACGGGGCCCGACCTCCTGGCCGCGTTCGTCACGCGCCGGGTCCTTCCGCTCCAGAGCCGGCCTCATCTGATCTGTCAGATGAGCGGCCCGCTCGATCCGAGCCGGATGTGCACCAAGGAGATGCCGCAGCCCGACGCCGCCGACATGGTGAATTACCTCGCCAACTGCCAGCTTTCCGAAGACTGGCAATTCGGCAAGGAGCCATACAGCCGCGCCAATCCTCCTCCTATGGTACGCTCCCCTCGTGTCTTTTTCTTTCTCTTTCTCAGCTTTGTCGCCGAGTTCCTCTGGGCCGACTCTAACTCAGTCGGCTTGCTCTTTGGACAGAGTCCTCTGCTTCGGCCGGCCGGCGGGGCAGACGTGGAGCGCCGCTTCGTCCCCGACCGGACCGAACACGACCAGGAGGACCCCGACCTGGGGGCGGTCCATATGGAGGACGCCGCCGAGCCGGCCGGTGGCCAAGCCGGCGGCGAAGCAGGCGGCTCCGGGTTCACCGCTACCTTCAACGACTGGCCGGACGAGGACGAAGCCGAAGCCGTCCCGCACCGCCAGCCAGCATCCGGACGCGGCGCGGGCTCCTCCGGCACGCAGCCTGCTCAGGGTAGAGGCCAGAAACGTCGCGCCACCCAGGGCATGTTCGGTAGCCGGACGAAGAAGCCCAGGGGTGGGGCGGCGGCCACCAGGCGGGAAGAGGCGGCCGCGAAGGCGGCTCGCTTCCGCAAAGTGGTGAAGCAGCCGCAGACTGTGTCGGCGTAAGTTCTTTCTTTCTAGGTACTGTCCATCTTTCTTTCCTTTGGTGGTTCTTGAGTCTTTGCCTTCTTTTTCAATGGTCAGAGCTCCGCTATCACTTGAGCGGGCGGCCGCCGGCTCCGTCATCGAGTCGCCAGGGGGCTCTGGGAGCACCACCCGCCGCGTGGATCCCCGCGCCACCCTCCTGGAGGCGACGGAAAGGAACGCGCGGGAGGCGCGGGAGGAGCAGGAAGCGCGGGAGGCGGAGGCACGGAGGGCAGCCGCCGCCCAAGCAGCTCGGGAGGAGGAGGCGGCGAAGGCGCTCGCCGAGGCCGCAGCCAAGGCCCAGGCAGAGGCCGAGGCCGAAGCGGCGGCAGGGGAGGCTTTGATGGTCACCCCCCTGCGCACCATGGCGCCCGGAGACGTGGATCCCTCGCCAGGGGGAGCCAGCGGTTCCCAGCCGGGGCTGGGAGGAAGCGGCGACGACGTCGTCATCTTGGGGGAGGCGCCGGGGCCGACTCCTCCGACTAGGGCGACCCAAGGCCGCCAGCCTGAGCCTGCGCCCGCTCAGTCGGCGGAGGGCGAGCCGGCCGCGGGGGCTGAGGTGGCGGTCCGGGTTCCGCCAAGCCGGCGTGCAGGGAGGGCCGCGTCTGAACCGCAGAAGGCTGCGTCGGAGCCACAGCCGGCTGTGGGCTCCAGCTCGTCGGCCCGAGACGCAGAGGCGGCCAGCGCTACCTCGGGGTGGACGCCGGGCGGAGGGTCAGCCGTGGTGAACGTCGCTGCGCAAGACGTCCGGACCCGGCTGCAAAGCCAAGCCGCGGCGCTGAGGCAGTTCACCGACGAATTCCTCGCCACGCGGGCAGCCATCCGGGTTAGTATTCTCATCTTGTTCTTTCTTGAACTTGATTTCTCTCGTGGGGGCGCGTCAGCGCACCCACTGGGTGTAGTCCCCGAGTTCCGAGCCGGCTGCTGAGCAGGCGGCTTGGAACTTCTTGGAGATTTTGTTTTTGCTGCTTTTGTTCTTACGTCGGTCTTCTGTCCGTCTTGCAGGACTACCACAACCTCCGAGCGGCCGCCTTCAACTCCCAGGCTCGGGAGCTGACTCAGAAGACCACCAATCTCACTGAAAGCCGAGGTATGTGACTTGATCTTTTTCTCATGTGTGGGCGCGTCAGCGCACCCACTGGGTGTAGTCCCCGAGATTCGGGCCGACTGCTGAGCAGTCGGCTCGGATCTTCCTTGATGATTTCTCATTGTTCTTCTTCTTCTTCTGTCTCTGCAGCGGCCAACGCCAGTCTGAGGGCACAGCTGGGGGAGTCCCAGACCGCTCTTCATGCTAAGGATGCGGAGCTCGCCGCCTTGGTGCAGGAGCGCGACCGCCTGGTCAAGAAGCTGGCCGACCAGGAGGAAGGCCACAAGGCTGCGCTGAAGGCTGCGCAGGATCGCGAAGCCACCCTCCAGGCCGAGTTCGAGACGGAGGCGGCCAGCTGGGCAGAGGCCAGGCAGACTCTGGTCTCCGGCTACGGCCAGATTGAGGACCTGGTTGACGGTAAGTCGTCTACCTCTTCATCCTTTCTTGCCATCTGCCACTTCGGCTTGTTTTTCTGATTCTAGTGCTCTTCTTTTATTTTCTCCTTCGCGCAGAGTACTTCCCCGGCTATTCCACTGCCGCCAACCAGGCCATCGAAGCTCGTCGCCAGGCGAAGAGGCAAGCCGGCTTCGAGATCTCGCCAACCGCCGGCCGCTTGCTGGAGGAACAGCTCCTGGTGATCCAGGCTCGCATCCAGCCGGCTCACAGGCTGCTGCGCCGGCTTCAGCGCGCGGGATCGCAGGTCTTGGCCGCCCTCTGGCCCGGCCAAGTGGTCCCTCGCACCCCCAGTCGGACCGCCGACTGGCTGGAGGTGGCAGTCGGCCGCTTCGAGGCTTGGAAGGCGTCAGCGGCTCGCTCCGGCGCCAGGCGGGCGCTGGAGTTCGTCAAGGCTTGGTATCCCGGCCTGAACCTGGACCAGCTGGCGACCTGGCGGCAGCAAGCCGATACGGAGTTGGAGCCGGCGCGGCCGGCCATCATTCGGCGGGCTTCAGCGATCGCCGATTACACCGACACCAACGTCTTCGCCCCCGAGGTGGACGACAATGGAGTCGCCCAGCCGGAAGATTGGTTTGGGCTGGACCCGGCGCACGGCAAGGACTCGGCGGAGGAGATCGACTCCAGCAACGAGGGCGAGGAGGAGGAGGAGGGTGAAGACGCCGAGCCGGCTGGTGGAGAAGCCGGCCAGCCTGACCGCGCCTCCAGCACTACGTCGCGTGCGAGTGCGTCTCCTGCCGTGGGAGGTGGTGAAGCCGGACCAGCTAGGCGTCCACTCCTTCAGCCGGCGGGCTGCCTTCACCGACCAGCTCGGCCCCCAAGTCGCGCCTTAGTCTTCTTTCTTTTGTTTTCCTGTCTTGTTACTTTTGAACAATGTTTGGTTAAGTCTGCACAATTCTACCCACTGGGTGTATTCAAACTTAAGTCTGTTGCCGGCCTGTGGGCGGCTTTATGCATATAAGTTATGCAATCGGTCTTTCCTTGTACTTTCGCTTTTTGTCCTTCTGCTTTTTTCCTTTGCCGCCCTCCCTTGGTTGCCGCCTCCCTAGTCAAACAGTTGCTCTGCAATCTGTAGCCGGGGAGTTCCCGGCCGATTGGGGAGGGGGAAGTACTTTTAGCTCTCCCGGACTTAAGCTAAGTTTTTAGGAAGCCGGCCAGCCGGCTGCTGTGACAGCCGGCAGGCATATATGGAGGCCGTCTTTTTGCTATATAGGTTAGTTGTTCCTTAGCCGTTTTTCGTGTGGGCGTCCTTTCTGTCTTCTCTCTTGCTAGTCGGACAGTCAGTTCTTTGAGCTGCGACTTTCAACAAGAGAGGACTTGGGAGCCGGCGCACTACTTTGCTGACTTCGGGAAGAACTTAGAATATAGCTCAAGGCGGCCAGTCCCCGGGCCGACTAGTCGGACCCGGTGCCGGACAAGAATTCAAAATGTAATAATACATTCATGGATATGACACTCGTCATTCATAGATAAATAAAAGGCAGTCCCCGAGTACTGTTCGGGGGGCCTGTTAGTTTGTAACTTAATACAAAGAAGGGGTAGCGTGATACATACTGCTTTTCAGCTGTAAAATCGTCTTAGGAAGTTTGCGTGCCATGGTCGCTCCGACTCCTTGCCGGAGTCGTCTCTCTTGCATGCTTTTGGCTTTTGCGCGTCGATCAAGTAGTAGGAGTCGTTGCCGAGTTCCTTGCTGACGACGAAGGGGCCTTCCCAAGGGGCCGAGAGCTTGTGCTGGCCGGCTATTCGCTGGATCAGCCGGAGCACAAGGTCGCCCTCTTGGAAGGATCTTGGCTTGACCTTGCGGTTGTAGTAGCGGCGCAGGCCTTGCTGGTAGATGGCGGACCGGCTGAGGGCTAACAGCCGGCCTTCTTCCAGTAGGTCGACGCCGTCTTCTCTTGCTTCTTTGGCTTCCTCCTCCGTGTACATGGTGATCCGAGGTGAGTCGAACTCGATGTCTGTTGGGATGACAGCCTCGACACCGTACACAAGGAAGAATGGGAGTGAAGCCGGTTGATTTGTTGGGTGTAGTGCGCAGACTCCAGAGGACAGCCGGCAGCTCTTCGAGCCAGCAGCCGGCCGATCGCTCCAGTGGTACAACCAGTCGGGGCTTGATGCTGGAGAGGATAAGTCCATTTGCTCGCTCGACCTGGCCGTTTGACTGCGGGTGGGCAACGGACGCTAAGTCCAGTCGGATGCCCTGTGTCGTGCAGAAACGTGCCAGGGCGCCTTTGGCGAAGTTCGTGCCATTGTCGGTGATGATGTTGTGCGGCACGCCGTACCGAGTAGTGATGTCGGTGATGAATGTCACGGCAGTCGGCCCGTTCAGCTTCTTAATTGGCTTGGCTTCAATCCACTTTGTGAACTTGTCCACAGCAACGAGTAGATGTGTCAAGCCACCGCGGGCTGTCTTGAAAGGGCCCACCATGTCCAGTCCCCAGACGGCAAAAGGCCAGGTGAGGGGAATGGTCTTGAGGGCAGAAGCCGACAAGTGTTGTTTGGAACTGAAGACTTGACATCCTCTGCAGCTCTTGACTATTTCTTTAGCATCCTCCAAGGCAGTCGGCCAGAAGAACCCATGGCGGAAAGCCTTGGCCACGAGGGATCTTGAGGCAGCGTGATGGCCGCATTCGCCTTGGTGGATGTCTTTGAGGATTGCCACTCCTTTTTTGGCTCGACGCAACGCTGGAAGACTCCAGTGACGCTGCGCCTCACAAGCTCCCTGTTGATTATTGTGTATGCTGCGGCTCGTCGTTGCACTAGTCTTGCTGTGATCTCATCAGCCGGCAGCTCTCTGCTGACTAGGAACTTGAGGATGGGCTGGGCCCATGAGGGAGCTGTGACTTCTTGTGCTGTTAATGTGGCCACCATGACTCGGGTGGGTGGGTTGGGTGTTGCATTGGAGTCGACCATCGTTTCTTGTGTCGTTGCAGTCCCCGGGCCGACTGCTGCAGTCCCCAGGCCGGGTTCTGAAGTCCCTGAGCCGGGTGCGACTACGTCAGTCCCCGGGGCAGTCGTCGAAGTCCCCGTGCCGCCTGCGGGATTTCTTGAGCCGGATCCGGCTGTTTCTGGCGCAGGTGGTACGAAGATGGAATCCGACTCTGGAGACGGCTTGATGGACGGCTTGAGGAGGCGCTGGAGGGAGACGCCAGTCGGTATGGCTTGTCGGGTGGAGCCGATCCATGCTAGGGCATCTGCTTGGTCGTTGTCGGCCCTTGGCACGTGAAGGAACTCGCACCCTTCGAAGTATCCGCTCATCTGCTGGACGAGGAAACGGTAGCTTGCCATGTTTGCGTCCTTGGCGTCCCAGTCGCCAGATGATTGCTGGACCACCAAGTCTGAGTCGCCGTAGCACAGGATCCGGCGTATGCCGAGTTCTTTGGCTAGCCGGAGCCCATGTACGAGCGCCTCGTACTCGGCCACGTTGTTGGAGGCGGCGAAGTGGATCTGCAGCGCGTACTTGAGCTTGTTGCCTTTGGGAGAGGTGAGGACGATGCCGGCTCCCAAGCCGGTGCGCATCTTGGACCCGTCAAAGTGCATCCGCCAATGGGTAGAGTCGGGAGCCGGCGGTAAGTACTGGGTCTCGGCCCAGTCGACGAGGAAGTCGGCCAATGCTTGCGACTTGATGGCGGTGCGGGGTTGATAGAAGATCGTGTAGGGTGCCAAGGCAATGGCCCATTTGGCCACCCGGCCGGATGCATCCCGGCTGCCTATGATCTCGGCGAGCGGGGCAGTGCACACGACCGTGATGGGGTGCTCTTGGAAGTAGGGCTTCAATTTCTTGGCAGCGAAGTACACCCCATAGCACATCTTTTGGTAGTGCGAGTAGTTTTGCTTTGAGCTGGATAGTACTTCGCTGAGATAGTAGACCGGCCTCTGGACGAGCTGGGCTCGGCCTTCCTCCGGGCGCTGGACCACAACAACAGTGCTGACGACTCGGCTTGTCGCGGCGATGTAGAGGAGCATGGGCTCCTTCTCAGTCGGCGCAGCCAGGACAGGCGGAGTGGTCAACATTTTCTTAAACTCATGGAAGGCTTGGTCGGCTTGATCATTCCACTCAAAGTGAGTGGACTTCTTCATGAGTCGGTACAGGGGGAGAGCCTTCTCTCCTAGTCAGCTGATAAAACGGTTCAGGGAGGCTAAGCAGCCGGTGAACTTCTGCACATCTCGCAGCTGGCCGGCTGGCACTCCGAACACGCACTTCTCGGGGTTGAGCTTGACCTGGAATCGGCGCAAGTTGGCAAATGTTTCCTTTAGGTCTTCCAGCAAGGTACCGCGCTTCTTTGTCTTCACCACAATGTCGTCTACCGTGGGCATTTCTGCCGAGTTCTTTCAAGAGACATCTCTGCATGCAACGCTGAAAAGTGGCACCGGCGTTTCTCAAGCCGAATGTCATTGTCAGGTAGCAGAAAGATCCAAAGGGTGTGATGAAGGCAGTCTTCAGGCGGTCAGCCGGGTCCAACTTGATCTGATGATACCCTGAGTTTGCATCCAAAAAACTTAACAGCTCGCATCCGGCTGTGGAGTCTATCACTTGGTCAATCCGTGGCAAAGCAAACGGATCCTTTGGGCAGGCCTTGTTCAAACTTGTGTAGTCTATACACATGCGCCACTTGTTATTTTTCTTCAAAACCAGAACTGGATTGGCAAGCCATTCTGGAAAGAACACTTCCATGATGAAGCCGGCTGCAAGGAGCCGGGCTATCTCTTCTCCCACGATTCTTCGCTTCTCTTCTGATAGTCGGCGGAGGGGTTGCTTGACCGGCTTCGCATCAGCTTGGACATGTAATTTGTGCTCAGCGAAATCCTTCGGGACACCCGGCATGTCCTTTGGGGACCATGCAAAGATGTCTCGATTCTCACGGAGGAAGTCGTCGAGCTCGCCTTCCTATTTACTGTCCAAGTTCGCCCCAATCACGGCGAACCTCTCCGGGTGCTCCGGGTCTAGAGGTATCTTCTTTGTCTCTTTCGCAGGCTGGAAGGAGCCCTGCGCATCACAGTCCTTGGGGTTGGGGGGCAAGGCCGGCTGCTTGCCGGCCATGGCCACAACCCGTTCCAACATCTTCTTCTCTTCGGCCACCACGAGGGACTCGGCCAGCCGGCTACTGGCCATGGCACACTCGATGGACTTCTTGTAGTCGCCGGCTACCGTGATGATCCCCTTCGAGCTCGGCATCTTCATCTTCAGGTAGGCATAGTGGGGCACAGCCATGAACTTGGCCAAAGCAGGTCGGCCAAGTAGTGCATGATAGGGGCTCTCCAAATACACCACCTCGAACCATATTGCTTCCCGGCGAAAGTGATCTTTGTCTCCGAAGAGAACATCCATTTTGATCTTGCCGATTGGAGAGCAAGATAGGCTGGGTACGATGCCATGGAAGACGGTGCGGCTCGGCATGAGCTGCTTTGCTTTGATGTTCAGCTTGTCCATGGTATCGCGGTACAGTATGTTGATACTGCTTCCGCCGTCTATCAGGACGCGGGAAAATCTGGCAGCTCGCCTCTCCGTCCCAAGGGTGACGTCCAAGACCATAGCATAGGAGCCAGGTGAAGGCATCACCTCTGGGTGGTCGGCCTGGCTCCAGCTGATGGGCCTTTCCGACCAGTGCATGAACTCGGCGGTGCTAGAGGCGACTGCGTTTACTTCTTGGTGTTGCCGGCGTCGGCTGCGCTTGTCGTCGACTTGGCTTGTGAAGACGACATAGGCGTCGTGCGCTTCGGGGAACTCGTCTTGGATGGCGCCGACTGCCGGTCGGGCCGCCGGCTGCTGGGGAGCTGGAGGCGGCGGGCCGGGAGGCGGAGGCGGCACCATCCCTTCGCCCTTGGTGATGCGGGTGAGCCAGTGGCATTTCCGTGTCGTATGGTTGGACGGCTTCACGCCGCTGTGGAACTTGCAGGGAGCATCGAGTGCTTGTTCGTAGGAGAAGGACGGCTGCCAGGGCGGCCGGCCTCCCTTCTTCTTGGGAGCGGGCCGCTCCTCGGGCTGCTCGTCTTCAATTGTGGCCACCTGCCGACTGGAGGAAGTCGGCATGGGGCCCTTGCGCTTGTGGTCGTTCTGGTAGGGGCGCCGGTTAGGGTCGCCAGCCGGCGTCTTGGGAGCCGGAGCAACTACCTTCCCCGAGGCGTCCACTCGGAGCTCGGTCTTCATGGAGGAGTCGGCAGTGGCATAATTGTCGGCGGTGATCAGTAACTCATCGAGGGTAGCCGGCTCGTCGCAGAGGAGTCGGTGCTTGAGGAGGGTGCCCTCTCGGCACCCGGCAGTGAAGTACTCGATGGCCTGGACCTCGTGTACTCCCTCGCAGGAGTTGCAGAGCTCGGCCCATCGCGTGAGGTAGTCGCGGGTCGATTCGTTGGGCCCTTGGACGCAGAGGGAGAGCTGGCGAGGCTTGGGAGGCCGCTTGTAGGTGCTGGTGAAGTTGCGGACAAAAACTTCGGTGAAGTCCAGCCAGCTGTTGATGCTGTAGGGCTTGAGGCTGTTGAGCCATGTGCGAGCCGTGCCTTGCAGCATCAAGGGGACATACTTCACAGCGACGCGCCGATTGCCGTTGGCGATGCTGACGGCTGTGGAGTAGTCGATGAGCCAATCTTCCGGCTTCACCGAGCCGTTGTACTTGGGCGTGTCTCTGGGGAGCGAGAACCCTTTGGGAAAGGGCTCGTCGCGGATGCGGGGGCCAAAGCATGGCGGGCCGACATCGTCTTCTTCTTCTAAAGCCAAGGATCGAGCCAGGCGGTCGATCCTGTGGCGGGCGTCGTTCTCGCCGACTCCTTCTCGGCGGCCGAGTCGGTTGCCAAGAGTCGGATGGGTGACAGGCGGTGGAGTGAGGCGTCTTTCTCTTTGAGGCGGGGGAGGAGGCAGGTTTCCTTGGTGTTCAACCGCCCGAGGGTGGCCATCTGCGTCGCGCTCGATAGTGATGCGAGTCCGGCTGCGGCTGGCAGCCGGCTCCTTGTCTTTCTTCTGGCGCGCGCCGCTCGCAGTCGGCGAGCGGGACGTCGCAGCGTGCTCCCGGCGCGGGGGATGGCTATCAGCTCGGGCGCCGGCTTCGTGCCGTTCTACGGCCGCGTCGATCAGCTGCTGGATCCGTCTTGTCATGTAGGGGAGCTCATCGGCTCCCAGCCCATTGAGCTCCTCTGCAGCCGCCTGAGCGGCTCGCAGATTCTCGAGCGGGGTGGCGTAGACGGGGCGATCTGCACCCAGCATGCTGGCAACGGCTGCGCCGCGCTTCTGGACGAAGCCGGCTCGGCTCGGGCCGCTAGGCGGCGGCGTCCCGAAGGCGGCGCGGTCGACTTCGCGCTGGTGGGCCTCGGTGAGGCATCTTATCGAGGCTATCTTCTTGCTCTCCGCGATGAGGGCAAGGCGGCGTGCCTCCAAGGTCTCGGCGTCGGCATCGGCCGGGAGGGGGACGGAGAGGTCGTGCATCGCCGCTTGCTGAGCGTCGCGGGCGTTCTCGCCCGAGTTGGAGACGTGGCTGATGACCAGCACTTCGGTGACAGCGCTACTGCCGCTGTCAGCTCGAGGGAGGGGGTCGTCAAAGACCACCACGTCGGAGGGGTAGGCGTCGAGCGACGCGGTGTCGGAGTCGATGATCATCGGGTCGGTGGAGCCGACCGACTCCATGTCCGCAGCGGGCTCGCTGGAGACGTGAAGTTGGTCGAGGAGGCTGACGAGGCGGCTCTCGGGGTAGTCGGTGCCTGCGTCGGACGCAGGCTCGTCGGAGATGCGAGTCTCGCCGAGCAGATCGGCGAGGCGGCTCGCTGCGCAGGCGTCGTCGACGCCTTGCAGCGCGTCGGGGCAAACGCCATCGGGCGTAGCAGGCTGGCTGCGCTCGTGAGGAAGGAAGAGGGTTCCCGTCCAGAACAGGTCTCCGGACGACGGTGCACCTGGCCCCACGGTGGGCGCCAAATGTCGGGTGGTTGGTGCGACATATGCCAAGGGATGGCTTATCATTGTGGGAGCCAATAAAACGTCGCCGGTGCCGGGAAACGGGATAAGGCGAAGACATGCACGCCGGCGAATCTTACCCAAGTTCGGGGCTCTCCGAGGAGATAACACCCCTAGTCCTGCTCTACGGGGTCTCCGCATGATCACTAGATCGATAAAGGGTAGCTACAATCGCTCCTAGAGCTGTTGGGTTCAAGGGAGAAGAAGAACAAGGCTAGCTCTTGCTTCTCTCTATCTATGGTGTGTGTGTGTGCTATGCTTAGAAGCAAACTCTGCTGAGGTGCCAACCCTTTGCATGGGTGCTCCGGGGGGTTTATATAGGCCTACCCCCCGGGGGTACAATGGTAATCCGACTGGGATCTGGTCCCAGCCGTCAGTGTCTACACTCGCCGGCTCCTCCGCTGGCTGCTGGGTCCCGCCGGCTGGTGGGTCCCGCCGGCTGCCGGCTACTTGGTCGACAGGCCGGTCCCACCGCCTAGGGTTTTGTCGGCGGCTGCTTACTGTAGCCGCGCCTCTGATGATGAGGGCTTTATCGAGGTGAGCGTGGCTACAGTGGGCCACCTCGGGGGCTATCACTGTAGCCTCACCTCGTCTTGTCTCCTTAATGGGGGCTCCTGCTTCGAGGAAGGGAGCGGCCGGCTTCTGGAGGCCGGCTATGCTCTTGGCCGACTAGGAAGAGCTGGGCCGCCTTCACGCCTCTCTCTGGCTGAAGGGGCCCACAACCCTTGGGCCGTACAGGAGTGGGTCGTGGATGACGTCGAGGCTAGCGTGGCTACAGTTCCGAGCCGCACGGGGGACGTCCCTCCCGTACGGCCTCCTGTACCCATGCCGGCCTCGGGCTTCGGGGGTCGTGGGCCGCACTGTGGCCATACCCCGTCAGGTCGCCGTTATGTGGAGTGGTTGTGGTCTTGGCCGGCTCCTAGGAGTCGGCGTCCTTCTTGGCCGGCTTCTTGGAGTCGGCCACCCCGTGGTCGTCCTGGGGAGGAGTCGGTGAGGCTGGGCCGCTTTCCGGGAGTCGGCTTGAGTGGTAGCCGGCCATGGAAGGCGGCCCAAACACTTGGAGCGCTTGAAGGCCCAAAGGCCTGATAAATTTCTTGAAGAGCCAGGGGTAGTCGGTTAGGCTACCCGTGGCCATTTACCCCGACAACTTCTTCTTTGATGGTGCATCATCAAAAGCATTCTTGTGCTTGCGTTTCTTGGCTTCGGCTTCAGCCGCCCTTGTCTTCTTCAGTTCTAAAGCCGCTGAGGGGAACTTAGGCTTCGAGTCTGTCATGCTGGCAGGGAAGACAATGCGAGGTTCTTCCTGCCTTGATGCTACAGCTTGGGCCACAACAAACTTCTTTTGCTTGGCATCTCCGCCTCTTGCTTGGGCCACAGTTGTTCAGTATATCAACATCAAAGAGGGGTAGATTGTTGAAGATCACCGCCTCTTGCTCGCTCTTGATCAGTTGCTCAAGGGCATCATCACCAAGATCTTCATCGCTGGACAGATCAATGGTTTCATCCTCATTGTACAGAACGGCAGCAGGAGTCAGTTCATGTCCAGAAATCTTCTTGGGCTTCTTGGTTTTCTTGGTCTTCTTGGTCCTTTTGGAGACACGAGACAGATCTTCAGATTGCACACTGGGTTCAGGAGGTGCAGTGGCCAATGGCTTCACAATCGAAGCTTTTGGTGTGGCAGAGGGCTTCGAAGCCTTTGTCTTCTTCTTCTACGGCTTTGGTGGTGCTGGCGCTTCTTCAGAGTCAGCGTCATCAGCAGATTGATCCACGGTGGCCCTCTGAGTTGCGATGTGGGAGAGGAGGCCATCGAAGTTATCAAAGGGGCCGATGACATTGGGATTGGCATCGCGTGTGCCATCAGCCCTTGGAGCAGATGGACCAGGGTTGAAGTTGAGGCCAAGATCTTTCTTGTTCTTCAAAGCAGAATCTTTTGCAAACTCATAGTTGCGCTTGAAAAGATTGTCTTCACGACACCATAACATAGATGATGGGTCGGCATTCTCTAGCTTCGGTCCTCGGACCATGCATGGGTAGAAGCCTTGAGCAATGGCTTCATACTTGGACTTGGGCTGCAGATTTCTGTACAGAATATCTCCCCATGGGCGCTTGATTAGCATTCTTCTCTGGATATTCAGGGGTTACAAAGTTGTACTTGAACCATTCCTCTGCCCAATATCTTCGAATCCATTATATTCGAGTCTTGCGCTGACCATAGCTTTCCTCAGGATCGGGTTTGTACATTTCAAATAGATCAGGAGGTAAATCCTTAGCTGTATCTCCATGGCGCTGCCTGCCGCCTTTCCTTCTTAATTTTCCAGTTGCCATTATATTCAAACTGAATGGCTTCAAGACAGTGAATGGCTTCCTTTTGCTGGTCAGACAGGAACTGGCTTCAGGAGAGTTGATGTGACGCTGTAAGAACTCTGCAAATGAATGCAGACTATGAGAACCAAGGGATTCTCCCACGGACATGTACCTGTGACAGCATTAGAGGTGTGGCGGAAGGGGAAGAGGTCATATGCATTCTTAGAAGATTTTGAAGATAAATCAGTTTTGAAGACATTGACCTCATAGTGCGAAGACATTCACTTATTTGATGAGAGTTGGTTCCAGATTTGTATGAATCCATGAATAAGTACAAGTGAGGAATCTAACTAGTTATGAAGCATAAGTGAATATACTTGGCATGATATGAGATGCAGATAAAGGCAGATCCAGATTTGGAGGTGAAGAAACCACTTTTGGCTGAAGTGGATGGATTTGACAAATCAAAAGGGCAGTAAAAAGTAAGTTTTAATTACCGCTGACAAACTGCTAGACGAGGTGGAGAGAGAGGCCGAGTAGTTCAATCTTCCGCGCCCTAACTCGGTGGCGGAAGACACCTACGGCGGTGGCGGAGAGGACGAGGTCCGTGGCCGGTGTGAGGACGGCTTCGAAGAAGTTGCGGAAGCTAAGCGCTTCGTCTCTGGTGTCAACGCGAGCTAGCGGAGGCGCTAGGGTTTCTGCGAGGTGGCGAGGTGGAAGAAGAGATAATGACCGCGGTGAGTGTATATTTATAAGGAGAGGGACAACACAGCGTAATTACGCAGGTGCCCCTGGCGGTTCACATCTGAAGGACACGTGGCATGCATGCAACTTATTGGAAGTTCTTCCATGTTCCCACGCACGCCTGGATTGTCGGGTGGTCGTTCTGGCTTCTCCGGTATTCAGGCAATAAGGATATGGCATTAAAAATAGATTTAAACTTTTGTCTGTTTGTCTTCTGCTGACAAGGATTCAGAAAAGACAATCGACAGGTTTCAATAGAATGCGTATGATATAGGTAGATAGAGTGTGAGGTAGAAGCATAGAAGGGGTTAGGGTCCGATCACATTCACTTAGATCAAGAAAAATTCAAATATGAAGACATAGCTACAAGTGAATGCTGTAGAGGACTGAACACGAATATATGTATATATCAGCATAAGACCAACTCAACATTGTGAAGATAAACATGAAGTCAAATCAATGTTGAAGACAAATCAAATGCGAAGACTATGCAATTATGACGCCAATAGAAACACATCAAACAAGAATTTGGTGGTGGCATTACCCACTGTATAGGAAGTATTAGACCTAGACATGGCGCACAATTATCGTGGCGCTCCGAAGTCAAATTCCGCATTAATGTATTCCCACTTAGAGTGTATGTCTTCATTGATTGAAGATATACGTTACTTCGTGTGTTGCACATCTAAGTCATCAACATGCATAAGCGTTAGGATGTGTGTCCAATTATAGGACATTCAAGGATTCTAAGATATTTAGCTCACACCGCAACTTGCAAAACCTTTTCTCATCCAAGGGCTTTATGAAGATATCTGCCAATTGCTCTTCAGTGTTGACGTGAATGATATCAATATCTTCCTTCATGACATGATCTCTGAGAAAGTGATGACGGATCTGAATGTGCTTTGTCTTCGAGTCCTGGACTGGGTTGTTGGCAATCTTGATGGCGCTTTCATTGTCGTAGTAAAGTGGTACTTGCTTCAGATGGATGCCATAGTCCTTGAGAGTTTGCTCCATCCATAGAAGCTGAGCGCAGCAAGATCCAGCAGCAATGTATTCAGATTCAGCAGTGGAGAGAGATACATAGTTCTGTTTCTTTGAAGGCCCACAAACAAGAGATCGTCCAAGAAAGTGACATGTTCCTGATGTGGACTTGCGATCGACCTTATCACCATCATAATCAGCATCTGAGAATCCAACTAGATCAAACTATGAGCCCTTTGGATACCATAATCCTAGTGTTGGGGTGTAAGCCAAATATCGAAGAATTCGCTTCACTACTAAGTGATGCGATTCCTTTGGTGCCGCTTGGAATCGGGCACACATGCAAACTCTAAGCATTATATCTGGCCTAGATGCACATAAATAGAGTAAAGAACCAATCATGGAGCGATATACCTTTTGATCGAACTCTTTACCATTGTCGTCGGGACCCAATTGACCTTTGGTTGGCATTGGCGTCGTGTACCCTTTGCAGTCTTGCATTCCAAACTTCTTCAGGCAATCTTTGAGGTATTTCTCTTGAGATATGAAAATTTCATTGCTCTGCTGACGGACTAGAAGACCGAGGAAGAATTTCAGCTCACCCATCATGGACATCTGATATTGCTCTTGCATCATGTGCCC
The DNA here is from genome assembly GCF_018294505.1 of Triticum aestivum. Taxonomy (NCBI): domain Eukaryota; kingdom Viridiplantae; phylum Streptophyta; class Magnoliopsida; order Poales; family Poaceae; genus Triticum; species Triticum aestivum. The sequence continues at coordinate 205,179,169 of NC_057802.1, read as the reverse complement.
AAACTCATCACTATATCTCTTGTCAGTGCAGCCGAAGATAATGTCATCCACATAGATCTGGCATACAAACAGTTCACCATCGTATGTCTTCGTGAAGAGAGTGGGACCCAAGGAACCAGGTTTGAAGCCTTTGCTCTTCAGGAAGCCTTTAAGTGTGTCATACCAAGCGCGAGGGGCTTGTTTGAGGCCATACAATGCCTTGTTGAGCTTGTATAACATGTCAGGATGTTTTGGGTCTTCAAAGCCAGGTGGTTGTGCAACATACACTTCTTCTTCAATCTTTCCATTGAGAAAAGCACTCTTCACATCCATTTGGTACAGGAGGATGTTGTGATGGTTGGCATAGGCTAGCAGTATGCAAATGGCTTGAAGCCTACCCACCGGAGCAAATGTTTCATTGAAGTCAATCCCTTCAACTTGAGCGTATCCTTGAGCAACGAGACGAGCCTTGTTTCTGACAACTTGACCATGCTCATCTTGTTTGTTGTGATAGATCCGTTTGGCGCCTATGATATTGTGCTTGCGAGGATCAGGGCGCTTAACCAATTCCCACACATTGTTCAGCTTGAACTGTTGAAGCTCTTCTTGCATAGCTTGAATCCATTCAGGTTCCATGAAGGCTTCAACAACTTTGTTGGGTTCAGATATAGAGACAAATGCAAAGTGCCCACAGAAATTTTCTAGATGTGTTGCTCTTGAACGAGTGAGTGGACCAGGTGCATTGGTGCTATCAATTATTTTCTCAATCTGTACTTCATTTGCAACACAAGGATGAACTGGACGAAGATTTTGCCCTTGCTGATCATTGTCTTCGTCTTCAACATTGGCTTCAGGCTAAGAAGTGTCTTCAGGTTGATTAGGTGCAGAAATGATGATTTCTTCTTCAGCCTGTGCCTCTGAAGGTATGATTTCTCCAGTACCCATAAGCTTGATCGATTCACTAGGTGAGACTGCATCTAGGACATTTGGCAGGTGCACTCTTTGCGAGCCGTTAGTCTCATCGAATCGCATGTCCATAGTTTCAACCACTTTATAGTGAAAGAGCTTTAAGACTCTGTAGGAGTGCGAATCCTTTCCGTAGCCAAGCATAAAACCTTCATGTGCTTTTGGTGCAAATTTTGAAGTGTGATGTGGATCCTTGATCCAGCACCTAGCACCAAATACTCTGAAGTAACTGACATTTGGCTTCTTACCAGTTAGGAGCTCATAGGATGTCTTCTTTAGAAGCTTGTGAATATAAACACGGTTGATGACGTGGCATGTAGTATCAATGGCTTCAGGCCAGAACTTCCTTGGAGTCTTGTACTCATCAAGCATCGTCTGAGCCATCTCAATGAGGGTTCTGTTCTTGCGCTCCATGATGCCATTCTGCTGAGGTTTGTATAGAGTAGAGAACTCATGAGTGATGCCCAAAGTATCAAGATAAGTGTCGAGGCCGGTGTTCTTGAACTCTGTGCTGTTGTCACTTCTGATGTGCTTGATCTTGATGCCATAGTTCGTCATGGCACAATTGGCGAATCGTCTGAAGACATCCTGCACTTCATTCTTGTAAAGGATTATATGCACCCATGTATATCTTGAGTAATCATCAACAATGACGAAGCCATAGAGGCAAGCAGTGGTAGTAGAGTAGTGAGTAGGGCCAGATAAGTCCATGTGAAGTAGCTCGAAGGGACGAGATGTCTTCATGGTTGTTTTCGAGGGATGCTTGGCCCTTGTCATGTTTCCAGCTTCGCAGGCACCACACAGATGATCTTTCTTGAACTTGACGCCCTCGATGCCTACGACATGTTTCTTCTTCGCGAGTGTGTACAAGTTCCTCATGCCAGCATGCCCTAACCTCCGAAGCCAGAGCCAGCACTCTGAAGCTTTTGCTAGAATACATACAACCAACTATGGTCCTGCTGAGAAATCTACCATGTACAGATCATCTTTTCGGTACCCTTCAAAGACTAGAGATTTGTCAGATTCCATAAGAACAAGGCAACGATACTTTCCAAATATCACAATCATGTTTAAGTCACAAAGCATTGAGACAGACATTAAGTTCAAACCAAGGGATTCAACAAGCATCACTTTATCCATGTGCTGATCCTTTGAGATTGCAACTCTACCTAGGCCCAATACCTTGCTTTTACCAGTTTCAGCAAATGTGATGTGACTTTTGTCAGATGGACGTAAGGTTGAGCCCATGAGAAGACTTCGATCACTAGTCATGTGGTTAGTGCATCAACTGTCCATAATCCACTCAGAAGGCTTTGGTATCGTACCCTACAGTGCAGTTAGGGGCATAGGCTTCACCAAGGGAAATGTGAAGCATAAACATCTGACGAACAAGGATATTATCAAAGTTCAGATCCTGGTTAGGGCAGATAGGATGATTATCAAGGAATCTAGGAACAAAATACATAGTAAGACCATTTGGGCATTTTATCTTGCGCCCCACAAGATGTTTTAGGTCCCCAGCATAAGCATCAGACGCCTTTGATTTCCGGCTGGAGACCTTTCTCCCTGCAAAAGAGAGTTAATTTTTATTAACCACCCACATCTTCAGGGGTGGCTTAGAAGCAATGAGTCTAAGTGCAGCATCTGAGAACTTCGGCTTTGGAGCCCTAGCAAATAGCCTTGCAGGTGGTGAATAATACTCATAAGAATAAGCAGAAAAGTTCTTGGTTTTATGAACATAGCGGTTAGAAGAAACACACTCATATTCATAAGTCTGAGTATGGTTTCCCTGCAAAACATTGGCGTTAGGGTGACTCTAGTAAGTCCTCTGTCTGTATGAAGCCTTTGAACCATATGAAGCCTTTGGTCTGGGTTTGTCTTCTTCCTAGGTGGTGTCATGATGACATTCACATGAAAATTCTCAAGACAACTTTTGGGCACCCATATCTTCTTCATAGGTGGCCCATTCCTGCAGTTAGTACCAATATACCTGGCAAACACTTCACCATTCTGATTCTTAAACAGTTTATAGTTTGCATCAAAGGATTCATCAATGATAATCGGGTTAGCACAAGTGAAGCCAGATAAGGTAGACATATCCACTGGAGGTCCCTTTGCAGCAACCCATGTGATTTTGGGATACTGCTCAGGCTTCTAGTAAGAACCATCAACATTCATTTTCCTCTCGAACCCAACACCCTCTTTCCTAGGATTTCGGTTCAGAATCTGCTTTTTGAGGACATCACATAGTGTGATATGCCCTTTGAGACTTTTGTGCATTCCTGTCTCAAGCAATGTCTTCAACCTGGCATTTTCATCAGCAATAGTAGTGGTATCCTCAGTGGAGGGGTTAGTTACCACATCAGCAGTTGAAGATATTGCAACAGTAGCAGCAGTAGAATATTCAGCAATGGAGAAAGCGTTATCACGCTCAAGACATTTTAGACATGGTGGTTCAAATCCTTCCTGAGCGGAACTGATCTGTTGAGCGCGAAGTGACTCATTCTCCTTTTGAAGATCTTCATGAGCCGCTCTCAAGTTCTCAAGTTCTTGCTTCCTTTGAAGATAATCGTAGGAAAGCTTTTCATGAGTTGTTGAGAGCGTTTCATGATGACTTTCAGGTTCCTCGTACTTAACATGAAGGTTTTTGATGTCTTCAATTAAGACTGAGATCGGGTCATTTCCGTGTCCAACAGGTCATTGCTTTTGTCTAGCAATTTTTGAATATGTTCCATTGCATTCTGTTGTTCAGTTGCAATTTTAGCAAGTGTTTTGTAGCTAGCTTTAGATCCACATTCCGAGTTTACCTTGGCACCGCGTGCCATGAAGTAGTAGGTGGGAGTTGAGTCATCCTCATCATTAGCATCAACGTTGGTGATGGGGCCATTGTCTTCAGTGTTGAAGATGGACTTGGCAACATAAGCAGTAGCTAGAGCCAGGCTTGCCATGCCTGAATCGGACTCCTCCTCAGACTCCACCTCTGCCTCCTCAGAAGCAGACTCCTCCTCTGAATCCATCTCCTTGCCAACAAACGCACGAGCCTTGCCAGATGAGCTCTTCTTTTGTGACGAAGACTTTGATGAAGACTTTGAAGAAGACTTTGAGGATTTCTTCATCTTCTTGTCATCAGAATCATATTCCTTGCTCTTCTTCTTCCTCTTGGTCTCATTGTCCCACTTGGGACACTAAGAGATGTAGTGACCAGGTTTCTTGCACTTGTGGCATGTTCTCTTCTTGTGATCACGTGGGAAAGCTGTTGGAAATATGCCCTAGAGGCAATAATAAAATGGTTATTATTGTATTTCCTTGTTCATGATAATTGTCTGTTGTTCATGCTATAATTGTATTAACTGGAAACCGTAATACATGTGTGAATAGATAGACCACAACATGTCCCTAGTAAGCCTCTAGTTGACTAGCTCGTTGATCAATAGATGGTTATGGTTTCCTGACCATGGACATTGGATGTCATTGATAACGGGATCACATCATTAGGAGAATGATGTGATGGACAAGACCCAATCCTAAGCATAGCACAAGATCGTGTAGTTCGTTTGCTAGAGCTTTTCTAATGTCAAGTATCATTTCCTTAGACCATGAGATTGTGCAACTCTCGGATACCGTAGGAATGCTTTGGGTGTACCAAACGTCACAACGTAACTGGGTGGCTATAAAGGTGCACTACATGTATCTCCGAAAGTGTCTGTTGGGTTGGCACGAATCGAGACTGGGATTTGTCACTCCGTATGACGGAGAGGTCCCTCTGGGCCCACTCGGTAATGCATCATCATAATGAGCTCAATGTGACCAAGTGTTTGGTCACGGGATCATGCATTACGGTACGAGTAAAGTGACTTGCCGGTAACGAGATTGAACAAGGTATTGGGATACCGACGATCGAATCTCGGGCAAGTAACGTACCGATTGACAAACGGAATTGTATACGGGATTGATTGAATCCTCGACATCGTGGTTCATCCGATGAGATCATCGTGGAACATGTGGGAGCCAACATGGGTATCCAGATCCCGCTGTTGGTTATTGACTGGAGAGTCGTCTCGGTCATGTCTGCATGTCTCCCGAACCCGTAGGGTCTACACACTTAAGGTTCGGTGACGCTAGGGTTGTAGAGATATTAGTATGCGGAAATCCGAAAGTCGTTCGGAGTCCCGGATGAGATCCCGGACGTCACGAGGAGTTCCGGAATGGTCCGGAGGTAAAGATTTATATATGGGAAGTCCTATTTTGGCCACCGGAAAATGTTCGGGATTTTTCGGTATTGTACCGGGAAGGTTCTAGAAGGTTCCGAAGTGGGGCCCACCTGCATGGGGGGACCCACATGAACGTGGGTAGTGGGGGCAAGGCCCCACACTCCTGGTCAAGGCGCACCAAGATCCCACCTTAGAAGGAATAAGATCATATCCCGAAGGGATAAGATCAAGATCCCTAAAAAAGGGGGATAACAATCGGTGGGGAAGGGAAATGATGGGATTTCTTTCCCCCACCTTTGCCAACGCCCCAATGGACTTGGAGGGCAAGAAACCAGCCCCCTCCACCCCTATATATAGTGGGGAGGCGCATGGGAGCAGCACCCCAAGCCCTGGCGCCTCCCTCCCTCCCGTGACACCTCTTCCTCCCCGCTTGCGCTTGGCGAAGCCCTGCCGGGATCCCGCTACTTCCACCACCACGCCATAGTGCTGCTGGATCTCCATCAACTTCTCCTCCCCCCTTGCTAGATCAAGAAGGAGGAGACGTCCCCGCTCCGTACGTGTGTTGAACGCGGAGGTGCCGTCCGTTCGGCGCTAGGATCATCGGTGATTTGGATCACGACGAGTACGACTCCATCAACCCCGTTCTCTTGAACGCTTCCGCTCGCGATATACAAGGGTATGTAGATGCACTCCTCCCCTCTCGTTGCTAGCATCTCCTAGATTGATCTTGGTGACACGTAGGAAAATTTTGAATTTCTGCCACGTTCCCCACAGTGGCATCATGAGCCAGGTCTATGCGTAGAGTCTATGCACGAGTAGAACACAAAGTAGTTGTGGGCGATGATTTGTTCAATTTGCTTGCCATTACTAGTCTTATCTTGATTCGGTGGCATTGTGGGATGAAGCGGCCCGGACCGACCTTACACGTACTCTTACGTGAGACAGGTTCCACCGACTGACATGCACTTGATGCATAAGGTGGCTAGCGGGTGTCTGTCTCTCCCACTTTAGTTGGATCAGATTCGATGAAAAGGGTCCTTATGAAGGGTAAATAGCAATTGGCATATCACCGTTGTGGCTTTTGCGTAGGTGAGAAACGTTCTTGCTAGAAACCCATAGCAGCCACGTAAAACATGCAACAACAATTAGAAGACGTCTAACTTGTTTTTGCAGGGTATGCTATGTGATGTGATATGGCCAAAAGGATGTGATGAATTATATATGTGATGTATGAGATTGATCGTGTTCTTGTAATAGGAATCACGACTTGCATGTCCATGAGTATGACAACCGGCAGGAGCCATAGGAGTTGTCTTAATTTATTGTATGACCTGCGTGTCAGTGAAAACGCCATGTAATTACTTTACTTTATGGCTAACCGTTAGCCATAGTAGTAGAAGTAATAGTTGGCGAGACAACTTCATGAAGACACGATGATGGAGATCATGGTGTCATGCCGGTGACGAAGGTGATCATGCCGCGCCTCGAAGATGGAGATCAAAGGCGCAAGATGATATTGGCCATATCATGTCACTTTATGATTTGCATGTGATGTTTGTCATGTTTACATCTTATTTGCTTAGAACGACGGTAGCATAAATAAGATGACCCCTCACTAAAATTTCAAGAGATGTGTTCCCCCTAACTGTGCACCGTTGCGAAGGTTCGTTGTTTCGAAGCACCACGTGATGATCGGGTGTGATAGATTCTAACGTTCGCATACAACGGGTGTTGACGAGCCTAGCATGTACAGACATGGCCTCGGAACACAAGCAAAACACTTAGGTTGACTTGACGAGCCTAGCATGTACAGACATGGCCTCGGAACACAAGAGACCGAAAGGTCGAACATGAGTCGTATAGTAGATACGATCAACATGGAGATGTTCACCGATGATGACTAGTCCGTCTCACGTGATGATCGGACACGGCCTAGTCGATTCGGATCATGTATCACTTAGATGACTAGAGGGATGTCTATCTAAGTGGGAGTTCATTAAATAATCAGATGAACTTAATTATCATGAACATAGTCAAAAGGTCTTTGCAAATAATGTCGTAGCTTACGCTTTAGTTCTACTAAGATATGTTCCTAGAGAAAATTTAGTTGAAAGTTGATAGTAGCAATTATGCGGACTGGGTCCGTAAACTGAGGATTGTCCTCATTGCTGCACAGCAGGCTTATGTCCTTAATGCACCGCTCGGTGTGCTGAACCTCGAGCGTCGTTTGTGGATGTTGCGAACATCTGACATACACGTTTTGATGACTACGCGATAGTTCAGTGCGTAATGTTGAACGGTTTAAAATTGTGGCACCAAAGACGGTTTTGAAACGTCGCAGAACATATGAGATGTTCCAAAGACTGAAATTGGGACTTCAGACTAGTGCCCACGTCAAGAGGTATGAGACCTCTGGCAAGTTTCTTAAGCCTGCAAACTAAGGGAGAAAAGCTCAATCGTTGAGCATGTGCTTAGATTGTCTGAGTACTACAATCACTTGAATCAAGTGGGAGTTAATCTTCCAGATGAGATAGTGATGGTTCTCCATAGTCACTGCCACCAAGCTATTAGAGCTTCGTGATGAACTATAACATTTCAGGGATAGACATGATGATCCTTGAGCAACTCGCGATGTTTGACACCGCGAAAGTAGAAATCAAGTAGGAGCATCAATTGTTGATGGTTAGTAAAACCACTAGTTTCTAGAAGGGCAAGGGCAAGAAGGGATACTTCATGAAACGGCAAATCAGTTGCTGCTCTAGTGAAGAAACCCAAGGTTGAACCCAAACCCGAGACTAAGTGCTTCTGAAATGAGGGGAACGGTCACTGAAGCAGAACTACCCTAGATACTTGGTAGATGAGAAGGCAGGCATGGTCGACAGAAGTATATTGGATATACATTATATTAATGTGTACTTTACTAGTACTCTAGTAGCACCAGAGTATTAGATACCGGTTCGGTTGCTAAGTGTTAGTAACTCGAAATAAAAGCTGCGGAATAAACGGAGACTAGCTAAAGGTGAGATGACGATATGTATTGGAAGTGTTTCCAAGGTTGATGTGATCAAGCATCGCATGCTCCCTCTACCATCGAGATTGGGGTTAAACCTGAATAATTGTTATTTGGTGTTTGCGTTGAGCATAGACATGATTGGATTATGTTTATCGCAATACGGTTATTCATTAAAGGAGAATAATGGTTACTCTGTCTATTTGAATAATACCTTCAATGGTCTTGCACCTAAAATGAATGGTTTATTGAATCTCGATCATAGTGATACACATGTTCATGCCAAAAGATATAAGATAGTAATGATAGTACCACATACTTGTGGCACTGCCACTTGAGTCATATTGGTATAAAACGCATGAAGAAGCTCCATGTTGATGGATCTTTGGACTCACTCGTTTTTGAAAAGATTGAGACATGCGAACCATGTCTATTAGTATATATGCATGAAGAAAGTCCATACAGATGGATCATTTGGACTCACTTGATTTTGAATCACTTGAGACATGCAAATCATACCACATGGGCAAGATGACTGAAAGGCCTCGTTTTCAGTAAGATGGAACAAGAGAGCAACTTGTTGGAAGTAATACATTTGATGTGTGCAGTCCAATGAGTGCTGAGGCACGCAGTGGATATCGTTATGTTCTTACTTCACAGATGATTTGAGTAGATGCTGAGAATATTTACTTGATGAAACACAAGTCTGAATTATTGAAAGGTTCAGGTAATTTCAGAGTGAAGTTGAAGATCGTCGTGACAAGAGGATAAAATGTCTGTGATATGATCATAGAGATGAATATCTGAGTTACGAGTTTGGCACACAATTAAGAAATTGTGGAAATTGTTTCACGACTAATACCGCCTGGAACACCATATTGTGATGGTGTGTCCAAACATCATAACTGCACCCTATTGGATATGGTGCATACCATGATGTCTCTTATCGAATTACAACTATCGTTTATGGGTTAGGCATTAGAGACAACCACATTCACTTTAAATAGGGCACCACGCAATTCCGTTGAGACGACACCGTATGAACTATGGTTTAGAGAAATCTAAGCTGTCGTCTCTTAAAAGTTTGGGGCTGCGACGCTTATGTGAAAAAGTTTCAGGCTGATAAGCTCGAACCCAAAGCGGATAAATGCATCTTCATAGAATACCCAAAACAGTTGGGTATACCTCCTATTTCAGATCTGGAAGCAAAAGTGATTGTTTCTAGAAATGGGTCCTTTCTCGAGGAAAAGTTTCTCTCGAAAGAATTGAGTGGGAGGATGGTGGAGACTTGATGAGGTCATTGAACCTTCACTTCAACTAATGTGTAGCAGGGCACATGAAGTTGTTCCTGTGGCACCTACACCAATTGAAGTGGAAGCTTATGATAGTGATCATGAAACTTCAGATCAAGTCACTACCAAACCTCATAGGACGACAAGGATGCGTACTACTTCAGAGTGGTACGTAATCCTGTCTTGGAAGTCATGTTGCTAGACAACAATGAACCTACGAGCTATGGAGAAGCGATGGTGGGCCCGGATTCCGACGAATGGCTTGAGGCCATAAAATCCGAGAGGATCCATGTATGAAAACAAAGTATAGACTTTGAAAGAACTACTTGATGGTCGTAAGGCTGTTGGGTATAGATGGATTTTAAAGGGAAGACAGACAATGATGGTAAGTGTCACCATTAAGAAAGCTCGACTTGTCGTTAAGATGTTTTCCGGCAAGTTCAAGGAGTTGACTGCGATGAGACTTTCTCACTCGTAGCGATGCTAAGAGTCTGTTAGAATTATATTAGCAGTTACTGCATTATTTATGAAATCTTGCAGATAGGATGTTAAAACATTGTTTCCTCGACGATTTTCTTGAGGAAAGGTTGTATGTGATACAACCAGAAGGTTTTGTCAATCCTTAAAGATGCTAACAAGTATGAAAAGCTCCAGCAATCCTTCTAAGGATTGGAGTAAGCATCTCGGAGTTGGAATGAACGCTTTGATGAGATGATCAAAGATTTTGGGTTTATACAAGGTTCATGAGAAACTTGTATTTCCAAAGAAGTGAGTGGGAGCACTATAGAATTTTTGATGAGTATATGTTGTTAACATATTGTTGATCAGAAATGATGTAGAATTTCTGGAAAGCATCCAGGGTTATTTGAAAAGTGTTTTTTAATGGAAAACCTAGATTAAGCTACTTGAACATTGAGCATCAAGATCTATAAGGATAGATCAAAAACGCTTAATAGTACTTTCAAATGAATACATACCGTGACAAGATTTTGAAGGAGTTCAAAATAGATCAACAAAGAAGGAGTTCTTGGCTGTGTTACAAGGTGTGAGTATTGAGTAAGACTCAAGGCCTGACCACGGCAGAAGAGAGAGAAAGGACGAAGGTCGTCCCCTATGCTTTAGACGTAGGCTCTACAGTATGCTATGCTGCGTAGCACACCTGAAGTGTGCCTTGCCATGAGTTAGTCAAGGGGTACAATAGTGATCCGGGAATGGATCACATGACAGCGGTCGAACTTATCCTTAGTATCTATTGGACTAAGGAATTTTCTCGATTATGGAGGTGGTAAAACAGTTTGTCGTAAAGGGTTACGTCGATGCAAACTTTGACACTAATCCGGATGACTCTGAGTAGTAAACCGGATTCGTATAGTAGAGCAGTTATTTGGAATAGCTCCAAGTAGCGCGTGGTAGCTATATCTACAAGATGACATAGAGATTTGTAAAGCACACACGGATCTGAATGTTGCAGACCCGTTGACCAAAACCTCTCTCGTAAGCATAACATGATCAAACCCTAGAACTCATTGAGTGTTAATCACATGGTGATGTGGACTAGATTATTGACTCTAGTGAACTTTGAGTGTTAATCACATGGTGATGTGAACTAGATTGTTGACTCTAGTGCAAGTGGGAGACTGTTGGAAATATGCCCTAGAGGCAATAATAAAATGGTTATTATTGTATTTCCTTGTTCATGATAATTGTCTGTTGTTCATGCTATAACTGTATTAACTGGAAACCGTAATACATGTGTGAATACATAGACCACAACATGTCCCTAGTAAGCCTCTAGTTGACTAGCTCGTTGATCAATAGATGGTTATGGTTTTCTGACCATGGACATTGGATTTCATTGATAACGGGATCACATCATTAGGAGAATGATGTGATGGACAAGACCCAATCCTAAGCATAGCACAAGATCGTGTAGTTCGTTTGCTAGAGCTTTTCTAATGTCAAGTATCATTTCCTTAGACCATGAGATTGTGCAACTCCCGGATACCGTAGGAATGCTTTGGGTGTACCAAACGTCACAACGTAACTGGGTGGCTATAAAGGTGCACTACAGGTATCTCCGAAAGTGTCTGTTGGGTTGGCACGAATCGAGACTGGGATTTGTCACTCCGTATGACGGAGAGGTATCTCTGGGCACACTTGGTAATGCATCATCATAATGAGCTCAATGTGACCAAGTGTTTGGTCACGGGATCATGCATTACGGTACGAGTAAAGTGACTTGCCGGTAACGAGATTGAACAAGGTATTGGGATACCGATGATCGAATCTCGGGCAAGTAATGTACCGATTGACAAACGGAATTGTATACGGGATTGATTGAATCCTCGACATCGTGGTTCATCCGATGAGATCATCGTGGACACATAACCTCTCTCGTAAGCATAACATGATCAAACCCTAGAACTCATTGAGTGTTAATCACATGGTGATGTGGACTAGATTATTGACTCTAGTGAACTTTGAGTGTTAATCACATGGTGATGTGAACTAGATTATTGACTCTAGTGCAAGTGGGAGACTGTTGGAAATATGCCCTAGAGGCAATAATAAATTGGTTATTATTATATTTCCTTGTTCATGATAATCGTTTATTATCCATGCTAGAATTGTATTGATAGGAAACTCAGATACATGTGTGGATACATAGACAACACCATGTCCCTAGTAAGCCTCTAGTTGACTAGCTCGTTGATCAATAGATGGTTATGGTTTCCTGACCATGGACATTGGATGTCGTTGATAACGGGATCACATCATTAGGAGAATGATGTGATGGACAAGACCCAATCCTAAGCCTAGCACAAGATTGTGTAGTTCGTTTGCTCAGAGCTTTTCTAATGTCAAGTATCATTTCCTTAGACCATGAGATTGTGCAACTCCCAGATACCGTAGGAATGCTTTGGGTGTACCAAACGTCACAACGTAACTGGGTGGCTATAAAGGTGCACTACAGGTATCTCCGAAAGTGTCTGTTGGGTTGGCACGAATCGAGACTGGGATTTGTCACTCCGTGTAAATGGAGAGGTATCTCTGGGCCCACTCGGTAGGACATCATCATAATGTGCACAATGTGACCAAGGAGTTGATCACGGGATGATGTGAGTTACGGAACGAGTAAAGAGACTTGCCGGTAACGAGATTGAACAAGGTATCGGGATACCGACGATCGAATCTCGGGCAAGTAGTATACCGGTAGACAAAGGGAATTGTATACGGGATTGATTGAATCCCCGTCATCGTGGTTCATCCGATGAGATCATCGTGGAACATGTGGGAGCCAACATGGGTATCCAGATCCCGCTGTTGGTTATTGACCGGAGAGTCGTCTCGGTCATGTCTGCATGTCTCCCGAACCCGTAGGGTCTACACACTTAAGGTTCGGTGACGCTAGGGTTGTAGAGATATTAGTATGCGGAAATCCGAAAGTCGTTCTGAGTCCCGGATGAGATCCCGGACATCACGAGGAGTTCTGGAATGGTTCGGAGGTAAAGATTTATATATGGGAAGTCCTATTTTGGCCACCGAAAAATGTTCGGGATTTTTCGGTATTGTACCGGGAAGGTTCTAGAAGGTTCCGAAGTGCGGCCCACCTGCATGGGGGGACCCACATGAACGTGGGTAGTGGGGGCAAGGCCCCACACCCCTGGTCAAGGTGCACCAAGATCCCACCTTAAAAGGAATAAGATCATATCCCGAAGGGATAAGATCAAGATCCCTAAAAAAGGGGGATAACAATCGGTGGGGAAGCGAAATGATGGGATTTCTTCCCCCCACCTTTGCCAACGCCCCAATGGACTTGGAGGGCAAGAAACCAGCCCCCTCCACCCCTATATATAGTGGGGAGGTGCATGGGAGCAGCACCGCAAGCCCTGGCGCCTCCCTCCCTCCCGTGACACCTCTTCCTCCCCGCTTGCGCTTGGCGAAGCCCTGCCGGGATCCCGCTACTTCCACCACCACGCCGTCGTGCTGCTGGATCTCCATCAACTTCTCCTCCCCCTTGCTGGATCAAGAAGGAGGAGACGTCCCCGCTCCGTACGTGTGTTGAACGCGGAGGTGCCGTCTGTTCGGCGCTAGGATCATCGGTGATTTGGATCACGACGAGTACGACTCCATCAACCCCGTTCTCTTGAACGCTTCCGCTCGCGATCTACAAGGGTATGTAGATGCACTCCTGCCCTCTCATTACTAGCATCTCCTAGATTGATCTTGGTGACACGTAGGAAAATTTTGAATTTCTGCTACGTTCCCCAACAAAAGCTTCAACATTTCTTGAGTTGGATCTTGAAGACTTTCCGAAGCCTTTCTTCTTGGTGAACTTTTGAAACTTCTTCACAAGCATAGCAAGCTCCTTTCCAATGTCTTCAGGATCCTCGGAACAACAGTTAGATTCTTCTTCAGATGAGGAAACAACCTTTGCCTTCAAAGCGCGAGTTCGGCCATAATTGGGACCATAGATATCTCTTTTCTCAGATAACTGGAACTCATGTGTGTTAAGCCTCTCAAGTATGTCAGACGGATCGAGAGTCTTGAAGTCAGGGCATTCTTGAATCATCAGGGCCAGGGTGTCAAATGAGCTGTCAAGCAATCTCAAGAGTGTCTTGACGATTTCATGCTTGGTGATCTCAGTGGCGCCGAGTGCGTGAAGCTCATTTGTGATATTAGTGAGGCGATCAAATGTAAGCTGAACATTCTCATTGTCATTTCTCTTGAAGCGGTTGAAGAGGTTGCAAAGAACACTAATCCTTAAGTCTATCTGGATTGAGACGCCTTCGTTGACCTTGGAGAGCCAGTCCCAGACTAGCTTCACAGTTTCTAGAGCACACACACGACCATATTGTCCTTTGGTCAGATGACCACAGATGATGTTCTTGGCAGTCGAGTCCAGTTGAATGAACCTCTTGACATCAGCAGAAGTGACACCTTCACTGACCTTGGGAACGCCGTTCTTTACGACATACCAGAGGTCGACGTCAATGGCTGCAAGATGCATACGCATCTTATTCTTCCAATAGGGGTAATCAGTGCCATCGAAGACAGGGCACGCAATGGAGACTTTGATTATCCCTGCAGTCGACATAGCTAAAACTCCAGGTGGTTAAACCGAATCACACAGAACAAGGGAGCACCTTGCTCTGATACCAATTGAAAGTGCTAGTTATCAACTAGAGGGGGGGTGAATAGGCGATTTTTATGAAAGTCTTCAAAACACGGGGGCTTTGAAGACAAACAGTAGAAATGAACCTATTGATATGCAGTGGAAGGTAGACTACACTAGACAAACCATAGTCAAGTAAGCAATGAAGTGAAAGAACGAAGACTATCAGCAACTAGGTAGTATGGATCAGGATGGAAGATAGTATGAAGCCAAACAGCAAATAGTTTTAACACAGTGAAGCCAATCAGTTCAAGCAATCAGGCAATGACTTCACATAGACAAACTGTAAGTAAAGAGAGGTATGAGATAGAACCAGTTGCTTGGAGAGGACAAGGATTTGTTGGACCAGTTCCAGTTGCTGTGACAACTGTACGTCTGGTTAGGGAGGCTGAGATTTAACTCAGAAGACCGTGTCTTCACCTTATTCCCCTTGAGCTAAGAACACTTAGTCCTCACCCAATCACTCTGGTAAGTCTTCAAGGTAGACTTCCAAACCTTCACAGACTTCGTCCACCGGCAATCCACAATGACTCTTGGATGCTCAGAACGTGACGCCTAACCGGCAGGAGGATTCACAGTCCTCAAGTGTAACAAGTCTTCAGCTCACACGGATAGAAAGACTTCAGTGATGCCTAACACTCTTCGACTCTGGGTGTTTTGGGTTTTGTCCTCACAAGGATCTCTCTCTCAAATGCTTCGGAGGTGGGTTGCTCTCAAACGACAAAAGACGTGCACTAACTCTGAGCAGCCACAAATTTATGGTGTAGGGGGTGGGCTATTTATAGCCAGGAGGCAACCCGACCTGATTTGTCCGAAATGACCCTGGGTCACTAAGGAACTGACACGTGTCCAACGGTCAGATTTCAAACACACGCGGCAGCTTGACTTGGGCTACAAGTAAAGCTGACTCATCCAGCTCTGGATAAGATTTGCTCTCATTGTCTTTGCTCGAAGATATAAGATTTTGGTTGAGCATCACATCAGTCACTCTGACTTTGTTCACTTGGACCCCAATTAACAGTACGGTGGTTCCTATGACTCAACAAAGAAGAAAAGGAAACTACGAAACAACTATGTCTTCGCACCCCATAGTCTTCACGTGAATGTCTTCTCAAGTCATAATCTTTGTTGTGAATATCTTCACAGACCGCCATTGTCTTCAATGTCTTCACACATTTTTAGGGGTCATCTATGGTAGGTAAACCGAATCAATGTGGGACTACTACATGTGTTATCCTGCAATTCTCACAAACACATTAGTCCCTCAACCAAGTTTGTCGTCAATACTCCAAAACCAACTAGGGGTGGCACTAGATGCACTTACAATCGGTAACCTTTCATATGCATGATGATGATGTTAATGATGAGATTGTCATGACCATTGCAATAACACCTACCCTTTGATACTTGCATGTTCGTAACTCTACCTTGTGCTTAGAGATACGATAAACACTTGATGTTGTAGCATGATGGTGCATTTATGTCATGATCCTCACTTGGTTACAATCTTTCGAAAACCCCATCGGGTGCCCCTAATGCCCGTGGGTGATGTTGAACTAGGTCACCACTTGATGAAGAAGTGGTGTGCCAAAGTAGTTTTGTGAGTAAAAGATGGATTAGATTTAAGGTGTGACTACCGTCCCAACCAAACACGTACAACCACACTACCTCTTATGCGACGGGGCATTATTGATTACCTTGTTTGATACTAGCATGGTGCCCACACTACTAGTGACGGGGGTTATGTGAGTTCACTCTCGGGACGGGCTCGTGCTTGGATAGGCGGCCATGATTGTTTTTACAAGGCACCGGACACACCCTTGGTCCCTTCGTATAGTTGTGAAAATGAAAGGGCAAGCCCCAAGATCTTTATGATTGTACACGAGGGTCGCGTACCAACGAGTGGACTCTATGTTAGTGTCACCTAGGGAAATATAGTGACTGGGAGCTTACCCCGGGTACTTGAGGTACTACGGGTCATGGATGACACGGAAGCTTCCCGGATCTTGTGGTAAAGTGTCACAACTTGATTTTTGGCCCTTTCTTTTTCTTCCGTTTCTCTGAGATTTTTGCTTGAGTTTTCTTTTTCCGTGGCTTTGTGGTCTGGAAACTGAAGAAGATAACCTCTTCTTTATTTCCAGAGTGGCTTGTCATCCTCAAACCCTTCCCAAGACCTTTCCATCTTGGACCAATCCCAATATTATTTTTCTAGGGAATATTCCTTTTTCCATTAAACGAATAACCCTGTCTGCCCTAGGTTGTGAAGCAACCTATATTTCTATCACTCCCAAAATTCACAAATAATTCTCATAAATTGTTTGGGTCATATCTTCCTTAAATATGGCAAAATATTTCATTGGCCATGTTTCCCATCATGCTCAATTAATTCATTTCCTATTCTGTCCTAAATGGCACATTGTGAAGCAAGTGCTATTTATCTTTGCCCATTTGACCCCAAACTTTTTGGACACCTTTTCCTGTCCAAATAATTGCCTCATGCCAAAATTCAACTTTATTTGCCTAGCCAATCGTCCTCAGTGATTTTTCAAAGTTCCTGTCTGAGGGAAGCCTTTGTGAAGGAAGTGCTAGCTAGGGTTACCCAAATGAGTTGAAATTTTGCACACCCCTTAATGTGCTCACATCATTGACCTCCTCCAATGTTCAGCCCTATCCAATCATCTATTTGAGCACAGGACCAAATCTTTGATTCTGTTAATATTTTCAGGTTGTGAAGCAAGTATATTTTATATTGCTTCGTTAATTCTGGAAAATTACCAGATCATGCTCCTACCCATATAACATCTCTCCACCAAATTTGGGATCATTTCCTCAAGTCATTTCCCTCCAAAATTATTGCAAGTTTCTGTCCAAAGGAAATGTTTGTGAAGCAAGTACTATTTTGGCATGTCCATTTGGTATGAAACTTTTACAGCATCTTCATATGGCCAAATAATCCTGCCTCGCCAAATTTGAGCTCAAGTTGATACTCCATGCGAGTGCATCCTCATGCTCAAGTTTCTGGACCAATTTAAGCAGTTGTGAAGCAACTATGTTAAATCTTGGTCCATTTCCTTCCAAACTCACAGGACTATAGTCCTTCCTAACCTAAACACCCCAGACAACTCATTTGCCTCTTAACCTCACTCTGTTGATCACTGCATAGTGATCAAGATTGATAGAGTAAACTTCAGAGCTCACTTACCATTTAACCACAAATTCTTTAACCGGTCTACCACCGCAGTTGAAGCCTCCCCTAGAAGGACTAACCCCCAGACATCTTTTGGCATAGCTTGTGGCACTGTGTGCACCAGTGCACGCAGTGACCACCGTTTTGGCACGCACTAGCCGCGTCCAGAGCGTCTTCTTGCTCGGGCCCCTCCTCTGCTCGGCGTCTCAGCGAGCACGAGCCTGTCTACCGTGTTCCCAGCATCATCGCCGTCCTCCTGGAGCCATCTCCCCCTCCGTAAGCCTCTCCGTCAGCGCTCATCGCCGCGCGCCCACGGGCGAGCTGTAGCTGACAACGCATTAATGGTGCTCGGCCTCTTCCTTTGCTCCCCCTTGGCTCCAGCCGCTCCATGACCTTCTGTAGCTCGTCCGCTCTCTCCTTCGTCGTGTTCCCGCGCCTCCCCGTGATCGCTGCGCATCGCCAGAGCGTGGCCGGATGCGAGCGGCGGCACCTGAGCCCGTGTCCCTCGTCCCGGTTATAAGTAGCCCTCCCCGCGGCCTCCCGAGCACACGACTCACCTCACCCACCATCCAGAGCCCCGCCTAGCCTCTTGCCCGAGCTCAAGGAGCTCTCTACCCCACCTATGGCCGTCATGGCCGCCGCCCCCTCCGGCCTAAATTCGGTCCATACGAGCCCTCCCTCTTTGTTCTTTCACCACCAGCAGCCTCCCCGGAGACCGTCTCTCCTCCCCACCCCCTCGCCCCCTCGCCGGAGCCCCGCTTGCCGTCATCCCCAAGTCCAGCCGCTGCCCACCCTTCTCTCTATTGATGCGCGGTGCCGCCCCTCCTCTCCTCCCCGGCGCTTGTTTCTCCTCTGGATGGGTGCGGTGGGCCGCGCAACGCTCTCCGGTGGCCTCCCCTTGGCCGGAGTTGGCCGGGGCCGACGAGCCCATCACCGGCCAGGCCCAGCCGCGCCTCTTCCTCACCCCTCTCTCTGCTTCTGTCGGGCGTGAGCGAGGAGAAGGAGCGGGAGGAGAGAGAAAGGAGTAGGACCCCACCCGTCAGCCACACGAGGCGCCAGCTGATACGTCTCCAACGTATCTATAATTTATGAAGTATTCATGCCATGTTTACAATACATTTATATGATTTTGGTATGATTTGATTAGAACTAACCCGGACTGATGATGTTTTCAGCAGAACTACCATAGTGTTGTTTTTGTGCAGAAATAGAAGTTCTTGGAATGCGATGAAAATCAACGGAGAATTTTTCTGGAAAATATAAAAAATACTGGAACAAAAATCTACCGGAGGGGAGTCCCGTGGGCCCCACGAGGGTGGGGGGCGCACCCCCCTATCTCATGGCTGCCTCAGGGAACCCCCTGACTTGTTCTCGACGCCATCCTCTACTATAAATACAGAAACCTTCAGAAAATAACCGAGATCGGAAGTTCCGCCGCCGCAAGCCTCTGTAACCACGAGAAATCAATCTAGGCCCTCTCTGGCACCCTACCGGAGGGGGCCATCATCACCGGAGGCCATGGAGGAGGATGCCCGAGGGGCCATCATCTCCGTGAAGGCCAAGGACCAGAGGGAGAACCTCTCCCCATCTAGGGGGGAGGCCATGGAGGAGGAAGCACAAGGGGGATAACCTCTCCTCCTCTCTCTCGGTGGTGCCGGAGTGCCATCGGGAGGGGAATCATCGCCGCGGTGATCGTCTTCATCAACATCACCATCATCATCACCATCCTCATCTATTTTACGCGGTCCACTCTTGTGGGGACCCCGACTCGTAAGTCGTGATCACCAAATGCACGTGTACAGTGATCCCAGAGATCAATGTTCACTGAACACACAGAAGCTGAATAACAAGAGTCTTACATGCATACATACATACCGTCTTACACAAATTATGACCGTTATGGTCAAGTCTTACATAGATAAGGCCACAAGGGCTGAATACCAAATAAACTTAAATAGCGGAAATCTTCGTTGTTAGGTAGAACCCATGCCATCTGCCTTAACCCTACAGGCACTCTGACTGGGAAACGTGCTAGTTCGCATGTTCGTCTCCGAAGAATTCTTCTTTGAACTCCTGCTCTTCCATGCCTGGCCAATTAAATAACCAGTGGCAAGCCAATGAGTACTTTGAATGTACTCGCAAGCAACCCATGTTTTGGATCAAAGTAACAACGCAAGGTATATCAACAAGTAGGCAACCTACCATCAAGCTAGTTGGGATGACTTATCATCTTGTAAAATTATGCATCAATGGACTCTAGCAACCTTGAGAACAGGTTACAGATATCAACATAATAGAGTTTGGATCAACGCTAGCCCATTCCACACGTCAAGTCAACTGCATTGGCTCAAATGGTTCTCAATCTCACACACATGCACCAAGTTCGTAAAATTTCTGGACATAGTTTAAGTAGCACCACCCAACTGTCCATGACCGTGGACACGGCTATTCGAATAGTTTGACACTCTGCAGAGGTTGCGCACTTTACCCACAAGATCCGGGAAGCTTTCGTGTCATCCACGATCCCGGAGTACCTCAAGTACTCGGGAGAAGCACCCGATCATTATCTTTCCCTAGACGACACTAACATGGGGTCCACTCATTGGTACACGACCCTCTTTTATAAACAAAATATCATGGGACTCTGCCCTTTCACATTAACACGCATACACAAAGGGACCAATGGTGTGTCCGATGCCCTGTGAAAACAGTCATGGCCGCCTATCCGAGCACGACCCCGTCCCGAGAGTGACCTCATGTCACCCCCGTCACTAGTAATGTGGGCACCATGCTAGTATCGGCCCAAGTAATGAATAATGCCCTGTCCCATAAGGGGTAGAGTGGTTGCACATGTTTGGCTGGGAAGGTATTCACACCTAAATCTAATCCATCATTTTACTCTTCACACAAAATCTTTCTCTGGTACACCACTTTGTCCTCAAGTGGTGACCTTAGTTCAACATCACCCACGGGCATTAGGGGCACCCGTTGGGGTTTTCAAAGGATTATAACCAAGAGCTGATCATGGCATAGATGCAACATCATGCATCAATATCAAGTATTTTCCATCGCATCTCTAGCACAAGGTAGAGCTACGAACATGCAAGTACCAATGGGCATGCATCAATGCAACAATTATATCAAGTCCATATTCAACAACGTCATCATGCATATGGAAAATTTATCGATGAACAAGAGGGGTGAATCATGGTCAAAGGGCTGCTTGCCTTGGGTCGCTTGGTCTTCAAAGTCTTCAAGTCCTTCTCCCTCTTCTTCTCCAACTACTTCGTCAAACGCGGGATCTATTCGTCGCAACAAAAACAACGGGAAAATAAGGCAATAATAAAAACAAAAAAGTCAAGGTGCTCAGAAAAATGTCAACCTATTTTTGTTAAATACTGGGAGGAAAACTAAGAAGGGGAAAATCCTTATTTTTGGATTTGGAGCTACAGGGACAGAGCAATAGGTTTTCAAACAAGGATTAATTGCTCAAATTTGAATAGTATAGAAAAGTTGGTTGGGCATGTATGAAGGTTACACCATTAAATAGGTGAGATTTTTACAAGAATTTAGGAACTGGAATTATTGCATCTGGATTAATATCTAATCCTGTGGAATTTTTGGAAAAGGGACAGAAAAGAAAAAGAGAAAGGGCACTGTGCTTCTGGGCCAGATCAGCCGCAGCGCAGCAGGACCAGAGGGGGAGGAGGCCCAGGCGAGCCAGCGCGCGCACGCCAGGTTTTCAAACCTGACGGGTGGGGCCCGGGCGTCAGTGAGAGAGAGAGGGGCGAAGGAGAGGTGAGGATGACATGCGGGACCCGCCTATCATCTTCAACCCTGCGACAAAGGGGCCGGCGAGCTCACTAGCGACGCTACAGTGCACGGCAGGTCGAGCGGGTGGCACCGTTGGACTGAGGGGGATGTCGTCGTTCAGATGGTGGTGGAGGTGGTTGCCGGAGCAGCCTGGTTTGCCGGCGATGATGTGACGCGGCGAAGGTGCTTCGGGCGTCGGTGGTTCTGGCCGTTCCCGGCTGCACAAAGCGCGGGAAAGAGAGGGGAAAGGGTCAGTGGTGTCGCGCGGTTCCAGATCGAGAGAGAACGGGGGCGTAGAAGGCTTATACCGCGGGAATGCCGATGAGCCGAGGCGGCGGAGCTCGAGCTCGATCTCGAGCTCGGGTGGCTCTGGAGACAAATGGGTGGTGCGAGAGGTTGATTAGGAGTGTGGGGGAGTGAGAGAGAGGCTCGGGGTCGCCTTATATAAGTTGGCCGAGGTCCACCGTAGGCGCGGCCTACGGGCGTCCGCGGGATCAGCTCGGGTGGCCATTAGAGAGGGAATGGAGGGCTCGGAGGTGTTCGTGGGAGTGGTCTAGGGTGCCAGGGACGAGCTGCGGGCGGGCCACAGGAGTGGCGCGAGCATTGGTCGAGCGGGGCGGCGCTCTGGCATGAGCTGCAGGAGAGAGAGGAGGGCGCAGGAGCAAGTGGGCGGCCTGCTGGCGTGGAGCGGATGTCGAGGGCATCGACTGGCGCGCAGGGGAGGCTCGAGGTGGTCGGGGGACGCGGCATCAACGGTCGGGTGCTCTGCCAGGCGCTCCAGAGCGCGACTTCGGCCGGCATCCGCAGTTTTCCCACGTCCTCACGCGTCTACTTGCGTCTGGCAGCTGAAGGGGGCGTGGGAAAAAGCTGCGGAGAGCCTTGGATGCTCTGGAAAGCTGAGGGGAGAGAAGGAGGCTGAGAGAGAGAGGGAGGAATCCACTATCCAGAGAAGAAAAATGGGGTTCTCCCCCTTCATCATTGCTTTATCGGGCAGAAAAGCATACAGGTGCTAGAGGGGGTCTAGGAGGGGCTGTGGTAAAACTTTGAGCCCATGGAGATTAGTGGAAGGGGTCAGAATGGTGTTTTTGGAAATGTGGCAGAAGGTGTTTGTTGTTGGTTTGGGCAAGAAAATGAATTACACTTGCCATAATACTTAACATGATGGAATGGCATATAGAAATAGGGTGTTCCACCAAATTTGAGTTCATTTGGGTAAAGTTGCCAATGCAACTTTTGTAAACCCTAGAAATCAACAGAAATGGATTTGCTTAGATCTAACTAAGCTATTTTCTTCTCCTTGATGCACCACTTGGTGCAGTGTCTTTATTTGGGTATTTGAGTGTGCCCACAAAGTTTGAGAGAAAAAGAAGAAAGTTGACAATGTAAAGTTTTTCAAACTTGAATCTGGACAGAGAGGATTTTGGGGGCAGTTATGTGATCCAAAACTATTTGGATTGAGTTCAAACTCTGCAAGGTCATCATATTATGCATATGTGACTTCCTAGAATTTTCTTGGAATTTTTGGAGAATATTTCCTTTGTAAATATTTCAAAAGCTTGAAATATCCAGAAAGGGTTTTTGAGGGTTTTGACCAGTATTTTGAGCATGACCATGTGTTGAAACTCTTATATATGGACAATATATGTCCTATGAGTTTTCCTGAAGTTCCTCAAATATTTTTGAAACAGTTAAATAATTTTAACCTATTAAAAACCATTTCTGGCCTTAAGAAAAAGCCTTTAAATAAAATAGAAAAATTATCTTTTAAAATTATATTTTTGTGGTTTATGGGAGTCCTATACCTAATAGGTTTCAAATATACTCTTTGAAATATTTTTCATACCCCAAATAAAGTGCTTGTAGTGCAAACCTCAATTCAGGGGTTTTTAGAAAACTAAATTTAGAAAATACCATTTGGCCAAATTATTTTTGTAAGAAAATACCATATAGCACTATGCACATGGCATGATCATTGGGAAGAAGTTTGGGGCAAGGAGATGAAGTATAGAAGGTGGAGGTGTGTTGACTTTAATGAGCACTTGAAAATCACAAAGAGAGAACCAACTCCAAAAATAAAAGCCAAATGATGCAAAAGTTTTTTGTTGGTCGAAATTTTCATGCTTTATTAATGCAAGTGACTTGTTACAAAACACTGGGTGTGACAACTCTCCCGCACCCCGCTGTAATCCCTACTTGAACATGGTGCTTTATGCCACATATTATGATCCAATGATGTGTTGCCATCCTATGATGTTTTGAGTAGATATCCTTTGTCTTTCGGTTGATTGATGATCTAGATTGGTACGAGTTGTATGTTTTATTTTGGTGCTATCCTATTGTGCCCTCTGTGTCGTGATTAGCTTATAGGGTGTTCCAATACATTCATGATTAGCTTATAGTGGGTTGCTTGAGTGACAGAAGCGTAAACCCGAGTAAGGGGGTTGTTGCGTATGGGATAAAGGGGACTTGATGCTTTAATGCTATGGTTGGGTTTTACCTTAACGATCTTTAGTAGTTGCGGATGCTTGCTAGAGTTCCAATCATAAGTGCATATGATCCAAGAAGAGAAAGTATGTTAGCTTATGCCTCTCCCTCATATGAAATTGCAATGACGACCACCGGTCTTGTTAACAATTGCCTAGGACAATTCCGCACACCGATCCATCATTATTCTACACTCGCTATTTATAATATTTAGTAATATATTCTAACATTATGGTAACAGCACCTACTTTTATATTTTAGCTCTCCGATATCATGCAAAGTTATCCTCTTCATACCCACAACGTAGTTTTATTTCTCGTTTCTAGTTGGAAGCAAACGTTTGGTGTACGTAGAGTCGTATCTGTGGCAGATAGGACTTGAGAGAATATTGATCTTACCTTTAGCTCCTTGTGGGTACGACACTCCATACTTATCACTTCCACCTTTGGGAATTGCTACGATGATTCCCTGCACTTGGGGATTATCACCAGCTGACGTGGATAAGTGGACACGCCGTTCCGGTGAGTATGTCTTGATGTGCTGAAAGCGTATTCTCTGGGTGCTTCGGCTCAAAGTATGCTTTCACTTTAGGGAAGCGTATTTCCTGAAGTACGCCTTCTGTTTTTCTGCCTAACTCCAGTCTGAGAATCTTTTTATTACAAATGGGTCCTGGTAGAAAAACTGTCACAACTTTTTGCTCGCAACTCCGTTTGAGGTGAATCCAAAGCCCACATCTTCGTTTCATCGAGCCCGTTCTGTTGGTTTCATTTTCACTATGGTTTGACATACCGGAAATGACCACTTTGCCCTTGCCCGTAAACTGCCCCTTCGAGAGAGAACTGTTTCCGGCGAATCTTTCCGCGATCGTTCCACACTTCTCCCCGGAGCCTTCTTCATCCCTAGGCAAGCCAAAACTAAAATTTGCATGATAGCCATGTAGTAGCATTGGCTTTTCCAAATTGAATCTTTAATAATTGTATGATTGTTTTGCTACTACTATAGTTATTTCGGTTATGCTTATGGATCGGTGATTACCGTCATGCTATGTTTTCTTGCACTCTGTTATCATGTTCTACCTGTTAGTATTACTTTGAAATTGGCCATGCTTGGTACCAATGCACGTTGGGTTGGTTTTGTTCTTCGATGCATGACTGTCGTCGGTTACCGAGTACCGTTGATATGCATTGTTCCTTTGCTGTTAGTTGGTCAAGTGCTTACTCGGTAATGTTATTGACGTGTTCTTGCATGGTATTTATTGTTGATGCTAGTGGTCATGTTATGCTATGAGTAGTGTTATACTTGTGATATTCATGCTCGTCATTATGCCCTGCTCAACTGGATATGATTCATTGTTGATATGGTTGATAGTTATGTTGCACCCCCATGCTTATGTTGATATCATGCTCATGCATTGTAATTGCATCATGTTATTTTATCATGGCTCAGCATATTTGCATTCAAGTTTAACCGGATTAAATTGAACTTGAACAACTGTTGGCTGAGTCATGGTGCCACCATATCGAGCTAACAAGTGCAACCACGCTTGCCTTTATGGGAAGGTCCTAACTGGGTCTATTGTCATGCCTCTCACCGGTGCCTCCAATGAGGTAAGGTTATGGGCGTGCGGTACCCTGGCCCGGTAAGCAGACATAACCTTGTGTGCCCGTAGTTGGATGATAAGCGCTTTTGTCCCCGTGTGAAACCGTTTTTGTTTTGCCATGATGGTGGCCGTTTTGCCACGACGGTGGCCGTGATGCCTTTGGTAGGCACGGGGCCACCCAGGACTGAACTCCAAGGGGGTGTTGGTCGGAGTGGCCGGGAGAGTGTCATGGCAGTAGGACGGGTTTTTCGGAATGCCGTTGGTCCACCCGAATGGGAGCGCGAGGCCATGGGTTCCGTGGTGTGGGTACAGTGTACTAACCTCTCCAGAGTGTATATTAAATCTATCGATAGCCGCACCCGTGGATAAGGGCCCAGTTCGTAGTTGGTCACACTATGGGTCAACAGTAATAATAATAATGAGCGTAATATCAACCCCGGTTTGATGATGAGATAAGTTGGTTAGGTGATCCGTGAATGATCATCGTTTGGTTACGAGGTAACCTGTTGAGCCAAGAGTGGTTCCCTTTGTGATCCGTGCATGATCACCATTTGGTTACGAGGTAACCCGTTGAGCCAAGAGTGGTTCCGTTTGTGATCCGTGCATGATCACCGTTTGGTTACGAGGTAACCCATTGAGCCAAGAGTGGTTCCGTTTGTGATCCGTGAATGATCACCGTGGTATCGAGGATACCGAGTTGTTGGATGTTCGTGATGTTGTGTGAGAATCGTGGGTAAAGATCAAGCTCCTTGTGGTCATTTAATGATTACTACGGTATTGTTTATACCAAGCTTGATTTGATCCTGAGATGATCATGTGATGTTCGAGATTGGTAAGTGATGCATGTGATGGTTACGAGGTAACCCGAGCAGAATAAGTTGTGCATATAGTGTCATCATGTTGCATGCTAGTATCGTCAGATTTATATGTTCATGCCATGCTCATATTGTTCTAGCTGTATCATGCTCATGTTGTTCATGCCATGTTATCCTGATGATCCCATGATAATTCCTACTTAACTTGTAATTGCCATGCTGTTGTTTGTCTTGAATGCTTCTGGTTATTGTGAGCTTGCAAGTACATTCAATGTGCTGACCTGGCGTGTCATGCCAGTTTGTAGGTCATGTCAGATTTGATTGCTTGTTTGCCGTGGATTCCTTGTTTGCGAGCTAGGATAAGCGTTCCAGCCAGAGTCCCTGCGGAGTGGAGTTCACCACCATCGTCATTGTTCCGCTGCTAGAAGTTTTTCCGCTGCTTCAAGTTGTTCCGGTGGTTGCATAGAGCAATTGTGGTACGCATAGTGTCGCCGTGCGGATGTAACCCTTGTACCCAAATAGATTGTAATAAAGAGCTGATTTGTTCTATGCTAAGCAGTGTCATATTCCAGAAGACTTCATCTTGATCTCTGGGCTAGAATACGGGGCGTTCCGGTTTCTCTGAGCCGGGGTGCCACATAAATTGTACAACCTCTGTAGAGTGTCAAACTATTCGAATAGCCGTGTCCGCGGTCAAGGACAGTTGGGTGGTGGTGCTACTTAAACTATGTCTAAAATTTTACAAACTTGGTATGAGTAAGCTACCTGGGTCAAGTAAAAACTTGACATATTGATTAAGCTGGAGTTTTTCTAAACTCTATTTATGTTGATATCTGTAACCCGTTCACACGGATATCTAACCCCTTATGATGCATGTTTTTACTAGAGGCTTGATCATGTCATTTCACTCAATCCGGTTTTTTGACAAGTTACTTAGTTATAAGCCATGCATTGTTACCTTGATCCGAAACATGGGTTGCTTGCGAGTACATTCAAAGAACTCATTGGATTGACACTGGTTATTTAATTGGCTAGGCATGGAAGAGCAGGAGTTCGAAGAATAATTCTTTGGAGACAAACATGCGAACTAGGACGCTTTCCCAGTCAGAATGCCTGTAGGGTTAAGGCAGATGGCATGGGTTCTACTTATTGACGAATATTTCCACTGCTTGCGTTTTATCTGATGTTCAGCCCTTAAGGCTTTATCTATGTAAGACTTGACAATAATGGTCATAATTTGTGAAAGACGGTAAGTATGGATGTAAGACTCTTGTTATTCCGCTTCTGTGTGTTCAGTGAGCATTGATCTCTGGGATCACTGTACACGTGCATTCGATGATCACGACTTATGAGTCAGGG
Source organism: Triticum aestivum (assembly GCF_018294505.1). Lineage (NCBI taxonomy): Eukaryota > Viridiplantae > Streptophyta > Magnoliopsida > Poales > Poaceae > Triticum > Triticum aestivum. Next base: position 205,151,277 of record NC_057802.1, on the reverse strand, counting down.
TCCCCATAGAGCTGGTATCAGAGCCATCGTGACTGTAGGAAGCCTTAGTTAGCATGGTCCTTAGTTAGGGTAAAACGATTTTTCAAAACTACCTATACTCCCCTCTTTTCTGAGATTTCCCAAACCTAAGGGATATTTTCCTTATTGACCTCTCCTATTCAACTTTTGTAGACGGCCGTCGCACCCTTGAGACTTCTTATGACAGGATTCCCATCACTCCTAAGAGACTGCTGTCGCAGGATATCCACAGCCACCTATGGGACCGGGTGGCCCCTTGCTGGTTCGGCGGGGGACGTCGCATTGCACAAAGAGCAGATTAGCGTGCGGTAGCACGGCAGAGAGCACACAAGCAATTTACCCAGGTTCGGGCCGCCGCTTGGCGTAAGACCCTACACCTACTTTGGTGGATTGATGGTGGAATGAGCATGGTGACGCGTAGTACACTTGCCCAGCATGGTTTTCCTTGGGGCCGCAGCGACTACGCGTGTATGGTGGCTTAGGTTCATCAACTTTCTAACCCTTCCTCCGAGTGCCATGGGCCTCCTTTTATAGATTAAGGGGTCACCATAGTGGCAAAGTGGTCATTATCCACTGATATGATAGCGAACAGTGCTATCATACCTAACTCTGCGGGTTGACAGGGTGCATTAAATGCGTCGCTTAGTGTCACATCACTGGTCGCCCGGCAAGGCCTGCCGGGCTATCTTGCCAGCTCCGCACATGTAATCTTGACACGTCGTAGGACAGGTGTCATCTACGGGTTTCTTCTGTAGGAAATGGCTGCCTTGTGGCGAATGGCTGTCACTTAATCATCTTGCGGCTTGACACCACACTGATTGACGACGTGAGTCGCGTTTGAGTGGTTGGTGAGGTGGTTCTACCCCCGCGAGCCCCGGCAGGCTCTGCCAGGGAGCCTTGATTGCTTGCTCCTGGTGGTGGCCTCGCCCTTTGCCGGGCTCGCTTGCCCGACAAGGGAGGCCCTTCTCTTGCCGATATCTTGCTCCTCAGGCTCGATCTTGGCCCCTCTAGGCTGCATGCTGGTTCTTCAAAGTTTCTTGGTTCTTCAATCTCTGACTTAAGCTGGTGCTTCAATCTTGATCTTGTGCCTATGCATAGTTGGGCAACAGACCCAGGGTTTGTTGCGCCGACAGAAGCCCCTGGGTCTGCCCCGAATGCGCTGCTGAGCGTCGTCGGGGTAGGGCCTAATAAGTGCATAGGCAGGATCGCTGAAGGGGTTGGCCCCTTGAGGTTTCCTTTGCTGCTTCATTAGTCTTGATTTCGGGCCAGTTTTCGATTTCCCCGCGTGTGGTGTAAAGCCAATAATGGTGGGGCCGCTCCAGTGATGGCCCGTGAATGAATTTAACGCACGGGGTAGAAACTGCCAATTTACTCTTCCCACAGTGCGCCCTTATCCTTGGCCACGTATGTTGCATGCATCGCGCGGGGTAGGTAATGGAGGCGCGTGGCGCGGGAGAGCATCTTGGAGAGGGTCCGCCCGCCTTGAATTGGCTGAGGAGGGCGGTGGTCACCCGTTGATGGAGCAGCGGCCCTTCCCCGCCCGGCCTATAAAAGGCAGGGGCAGAGGAGGGCGGATTCATCCATCTTTGCATTCTCCTTCTTCTTCTCTTGTTTCCTCTTCCACCGGCGATGCCGAAGAGAGGATCCTGGGGCCAGCCCCCTGGCTTCTGCTTGGGATTTCCCTTGGATCTAAGGGGGAGGTTCGGGCGGCGCGGCGTCGACGCCAGGAGTGGCAACCCCGGTGTGCTTGCCGCCGGGTCGCCCGTGGCCTTGACTTCAGTGGGAGGGGACATGAACAACACCATATCGCGGATCAAGATGAGCAGGGTGCGTGGTAGTCGACCACTCCCCATTATCCCTCCTTCTGCGGCAAACGGAAGGAGCCGTAGGAGAGATTCGCCGCTAATGGGGGCGAATCTCGTCGAATAGGAATGCTCCTTGCTTTCTCACACATCTTTAGGACGTGCGGTGACTTCCAACGCAAGGGCTCCCTAGGGCGACCATGCTCTCTGTAGAAGGGCATAGAGAGCATGGTGCCCGGCGTGGTGGTCGTGCGGAGGTCTTTGGGTGGTAGTGATGTGGACGGCAGCGGCAAACCACGACACGTCAAGAACGTGGACGACCGTTTCGATGAGTCGTGTTTGCCGGTGACTCTGTACCTCCCATCTGGTCCTCCGACAGCATCACCATCCACGCCTGCCCTCTGGTTTCATCCTCCATGCTGGGGAGTAGCACCATCCTGATCCTAGGGAGGCGCCGAATCCGAGCTGTACCCGCCTCCGGCCCCTTTGACCTCTTCCTGCAGGGGATGGACAGGGGCAAAGGCGTAACAGGGCACTTATCTTTTTTCAATCTTAAACTAGCCGGCAATTGCCAAATTTTAACTAAAATAATGTAATCTCTCGAGTCCATTTTTTTGTTCTGTAATGCTTGTACTTGTATTAGCATAGAAACGAAAAAGATGAACCTTGCCGGGAACCCGTGCATGTGTAGGTCCATGCAGAGGTGGAGTGCCTCTTTGACAAAAATAAACGAGTTTTTTCCGGCAGGATATCTTGCCGGCACCCTCTTTGTCTGCCGGAGAGCTCCGTCTGCCGGGGAACAGACTGAGGGCCAGCCCCCTGCCAACTCCTTTTTACCAAAGGCTACTGCGACCATCCTGACTAAAACAACGTTCAAGTCATGGATGGGAGCACCTAAGTTTCAAAAGAGAGGCGAGGTTTTCTCATGCAAAGTCATAGCTTTATAGAACACTAATGGACAAGAGGTAAAGTTATCTGTTTGGCTTGCCGGGGATCGCTGTGCCGTGCAGTCTTCTCGTCCCTTATCGAAGTCAAGTTCACTGCAGGAACCTGCAACTCCATGTAGATGAGAATGAATGCAGGATGCAATCCAATCTATATGCATATGTAAATGCTCATGAAATGCTTATGCAGTGATCTGGGTGTGCTCGTGCATGCATGCAATCTTATTTTGGGGCCCCCCTACAACACTTCTTTATTTTCTCTTGCATGGGGTCATTACCCCGGCTTTGTACAAGGGGTTACATGCAGCTGAGGCAAGGCCTGTACAAAAGGGTGGCTGCCGGGCAGTGCCCGACAGCCTCACGCCTTACGGGTAGTACTTATGGAGATGCTCAATATTCCATGAGTTTTGCAACTGAGCGCCATCCCCAGTCTCCAAACGGACCGCGCCAGGTCTGGTGACTCGTACCACCCGGTAAGGGCCTTCCCACTTTGGTGACAGCTTATTTGTACCCTTGGAGGACTGAACGCGCCTAAGGACAAGGTCACCTTCCTCAAAACACCGGGCATGAACCCTATGGCTATGATAGCGACGCATGGCTTGCTGGTAGCGTGCAGCACATGTAGTAGCCCGGAGACGGTTCTCCTTGAGTAGCACAGCGTCATCACGCTAGCACTGATCTTGCGCTACTTCATCATAGGCAAGCACTCCAGGGGACCCATAAATGAGTTCCGTGGGGATAACTGCTTCTGCCCCGTAGACCAGGGAGAAGGGAGTTTGCCAGGTAGCTCGGTTAGGTGTCGTTCTGAGGGACCAAAGAACTACTGGCAGCTCCTCGATCCACCGCCTGCCGTGCTTCTGCAGCATATCGAAAGTTCTTGTCTTGAGTCCACGAAGCACTTCAGCGTTCGCCCTCTGAGCTTGTCCATTGCTCCGGGTGTGTGGCATAGAAGCGAATGAGATCTTTCATCTGAGGGCATGAACGTATTGCATGAAGGCGTGGCTCGTGAACTGGGTGCCGTTGTCAGTGATGATCCTTGCCGGAACTCCGAAACGACACACCAATTCTTTCAAGAACTTGATAGCTGACTGAGCAGTCACCTTTCTCACGGTAGTCACTTCCGGCCACTTTGTAAACTTGTCGATGGCAACGAACAAGAATTCAAAGCCCCCGATTGCTCGGGGGAAGGGGCTGAGGATATCGAGCCCCCACACCAAAAATGGCCATGATAGAGGGATTGTCTAAAGGGCTTGGGCAGGCAGGTGTGTTCTGTTGGAATGGAACTGGTCGGCTTCACATGTCGTGACGAGCTCGAGTGCATCTTGGAGGGCTGTGGGCCAATAGAATCATTGCCGGAATGCTTTCCCAACTAATGCCCTTGATCCAATGTGTGAGCCGCACATTCCTCTGTGAATCTCAACCAGCAGTTCCTTTCCATCCTCCCGGCAAACACACTTCAATTTCACACCGTTGGGCCTCCTTCTGTACAGAGTGTCATCGACAAACTGATACATACTGGCCCTCCGGGCTACTTTCTCAGCTTCATCTGGGCCGCCAGGGAGTTCTCTGGTTTGTAGGTAGTGGACAATGTGCCTTGCCCAAGTTGGAGCCTGGGGCTCGGCAACGAGGATAGCGGCACCTCCTCTGCTGCGGGAGCACCAGCCTCAGTCGCGGGGTCCACAGGCCCGGCTGGAGGGGGTGGTCCGGCAGGCTGTGAGGAGTTGTTTCTGGTAGGGTCTCTGCCGGGAGCGGACGGCTCGACCAGGAGAGGCTTACCATAGTCCAACTTTCTCCTTTTCCGGGCCATTGTGGCTGGTGAGACGGAGGGCTGAGACAGATGGAGAACAAAAGTTCCATGTTCCACAGGAAGCTTCTATGCAGCACACTTTGACAGGTGATCAACTATGCTGTTTTCCACATGGGGTACGTGCTCTATTTGCAACCCATCAAAGTGCTCCTCCAGTCTCCTCACTTCCTCGACCTATGCTTCCATCAATGGGCTTTGATAATCCTTGTTGACTTGTCTCACCACGAGTTGTGAATCTCCTCGAATGATCAACTTCTTAATTCCCAATTCTGCTACAATCCTGAGCCCGGCAAGGAGCCCTTCATACTCAGATGTATTGTTGGTGGCTTCTTCCAGGGCAAAGTGCATTTGGATGATGTACTTCAAGTGCTCCCCGGAGGGGGCAACAAGAAGCACGCTAGCCCCCGCATCTTGTAGGGAAAAAGCACCATCAAAATACATAATCCATTCTTGGGGTGATTCCTTGCTGGGGAGAGCTGTTTCTGTCACTTCCTCACCAGGGGTTGGCGTCCATTCTGCAATAAACTTTGCGAGTGCCTTGCTCTGAATAGTCGATGTGCTCCCAAACTTCAAACCAAACTGGATAACTCCAAAGCCCACTCCACTATTCTGCCAGTGGACTCAGGGTTTTGAAGTATCCTTTGCAACAGGAAATGAGTGACAACCGTGACCTCATTGGTTTGGAAGTAGTGGCGTAGTTTCCTTGAGGCCATGATGAGGCCAAAGATCAACTTTTGCACGGCAGAGTACCTCGACCTAGCCCCTTGTAACAAGAAGCTGACGAAGTACACTGGGTGCTGCACCACTTTCTTCCTTGCCGCGTCCTTAGGGTTGCTCTCGTTTCCATTCTCATTGCTGTTCTGATCCTTTTCTGAGTTCGCCATGATCTGGCCACTTTCTGCCTCATCCACCTCTCGCTGTGCTACCAAGGCCGCACTGAGCACTTGGTTGGTTGCCGCCAAGTAAAGAAATAACGGCTCTTGGGGTTTGGGTGCAACAAAGGTAGGCGCAGATGATAGGTAGGCCTTCAATTCCTGCAGAGCTGCATCTGCTTCTGGGGTCCACTTCATAGGCCCTGCTTTCTTCAAAATTTTAAAGAATGGCAGGGCACGCTCGGCAGACTTGGAAATGAATCTTCTTAGCATGGCAACGCATCCCGTCTAGTGCCTTACATCCTTAACTGTACTTGGTGCTTGGATCTGCTCAATGGCCTTGATCTTGTCGGGGTTGGCTTAGATCCCCTGATGGGACACGAATAATCCAAGTAGCTTGCCGGAGGGAACACCGAATACACACTTCTCCGGATTAAGCTTCAAGTTGATCTTGCGCAGATTAGTAAATGCCTCCTCCAAATCCTGGATAAGGGTGGTCTTACCCTAGGTTTTGACCATGATGTCATCCTTATAGGTTTCTATATTTCTGTGCAACTATGGCTCAAAACCAATCTGGACTGCTCTTGCAAAAGTGGACCCCGCACTCTTTAATCCGAAAGGCATGCGGACAAAGCAGTACGTACCACATGGAGTGATGAACAATGTCTTCTCCTCATCTTATTTGGACATGAAGACCTCATGATATCTGGAAATATGCATCCAGAAAGGAGAGCAAATCACAACCTGAAGTGGAATCCACGATCTGGTCGATGCGCGGCAAGGGAAATGGGTCCTTTGGGCAAGCCTTGTCGAGATCTGTGAAATCAATGCAAAGCCTCCATTTCCCATTCGCCTTCCGGACCACCACTGGATTTGCTAACCACGTAGGATGCAGTACTCATGTAACCAAACCAACTGCGTCTAGTTTCATGACTTCCTCGGCAATGAACTGTTGCCGCTCCAAGGCCTGCTTCCGGACTTTCTTCTTGACGGGTCGGGCATGTGGGCAGATAGCAAGGTGGTGCTCGATTACCTCCCTGGGATCACCGGGGATATCAGATGGTTGCCAGGTAAACACATCGATATTCGCCCGCAGGAAGGCAATGAGCGCGCTTTCTTATTTGTCATCAAGGGTGGCGCTGGTAGTGAAAGTACCATCAACGCCAGCTAGCCCTGCCGGGACCTTCTTCACATGGGGTGCAGTAACCTTGGATCTCTTGCTGTTGGAACACTCCGGCACGTCGTCAACGGGTGTGGTCCATACAGAGGGGGCACGCTTCCGGGACTCCTTGCCAGAGGTCCTACAATCCCTCTTCTTTCCTTTGCTTTCCTTGGCGGGAGCCGCTGCCGCCGCTGCCTCTGCTGCGACTGCATCCCGGTACATCTTGTCCATGTAGATAATTGCATCCTTCTCATCTGGCGGGATAGCGATATGACGCCCCAAGACCGGCGCTGCAGATGCCTTCCATGTTTTGCATGTCAGCTATTTTATTTATTTGTTTGTTGCATTTCATCATCGCATCATTCGCATTGCATCGGCACTCTGTTGCCGTCATTTTTCAAAAATTGCATTCGTTTGTATTTGCCGCTCGTTCGTTGTCTCGGTTGACCTTCTCTCAGATCAACCGAACCGCTATCTGATCTCTCTCTTCTCTCTTGTCTTCTTCGTGGCCTTTCGTCAAACTCTTTGCGCATGTCCGAAACTGCCCCGAACCTGACCCGCTCAGTCATCATCGTTGGATTCGGATCATCCCCCAAACATCCCTAAAATACCTCCGGCTCTTTGTTGGACTTTCCTAGCCATATTTTTCGTCCGCCCGATCCCGATCCGATGATCCAAATTCTCCTTCCTATTTACCTACCTGCTATATAAACAGATGAACCCTAGATCCTAGGGAGCTTGTCCCGTCAGTCCCGTCCCGCCGCCAGCCAACGACCCACTCACCAGATCCACCTCGTTTTCCCCATCCACCCGAGCGCCTCCACCTTGCTTTCAGCGCCGCCGAACCAGATCGTAGCCTCTTTCCCCTCTTGCCGAGCCACAACGCCCGCAGCCTCGCTGCCGCGAGCCTCCTATCCCAACCGCGCAGGCCTCCTACTTCCTCTCCCAAGTAGGAGCTCGCCTGAGGCTCCCGCAGCCACCTCCATCCCGCGCAGGAGCTCGCTCCCGAGCTCAGCTGCGTTCACGCCCGAACCCCGTGCCCATCCTCGCGACCAGCTGCGTCGCCGGCGACCACCTCCAACAGGCCCGTACCACCCCTCTCATCTCTGCCTCCCCTTCCATCTTCCTGTTCTTCTCTCTCTCACCTCCCCTTCTCTGACCCGTCGTAGGTTCTCCATGGGCACCCGATGGAGCACTGCCGCCAGGGAACCTCGTCGAAAACCACCAGATCCGGCTGGCCTCCGTCGCCCTTGCCCGTTTCGGCCGGATCCCACCGGCTGGGCCCCGTCCCCGGCCACCGGTGCCCACGCCGGAGACCACCTACGCCACCCGCCAAGTCCCCTCCTTCACCTGTTGCTGCCTGCTTCATCCACAGACGCACACAGCAACATCGACCCAGCGCATACGTTGACCGCTTCGTCAACTCGGCCTCCCGTGCCAGAACGCGAGGCCCAGCGCGCCTCCTCACCCCAACGGCCTCCTCCCCACCGAACTGGGCCTTGGCCCATGGTGAGGCCACCCCCCAGCACCCATCCTTTTGTTTTTTCTCCTGTTGAGCTAGCCTGCAGTTTTGGCCCGATAGCATTTTTCCTGACCTGCGAATTTGCTAATTATCCAGAGAGTGCAGTTTTACAGAAAAACCCCTAGTATTCATGCATCTAATAACTAATTGATCATGCATCATATGTAAATAATTTATATATGTAAAATTCTTAGAATTTTGTCTAGTTTCATAATATGCTGCTTTAATCCATGTTTAATTTTGCGTAAATGCCATGTTAAAATGATTTATTTCATAACTAAATAACCGTATCTCCGAATTTAATAAACGTTATATGTAAATGGGGTAGAATAATGCATAGTTTAACATGATGCCATTACTTTGCATGTTTAACAAATCTAAAAATATGGTTTAGGGCAGAACAGTACCAAATTCATAATATGCATATGGGGTTTTTCCGGAATTGTTGTTTGTTGTTCCGGCCTCATTTAAACTTGCCTAGATAGGTGGTTTTATATATGCTTCACCTCTTGCCATGCTTAACAACATTTAATATTGTTGGGTACATAAACAGGAGAGAACTAAATAAGTAAATGTGGTGTTTCTTCAATATGCAACTCGTTGCATATTGAGCTCCACTTAATTTGAAGTATTGTTTGTGCACTTTGTCATTCCATGCCTATTTAAACCGGACATGCATCATACTTGATTGTGCATCATGCCATGTTTATGCTTGTGTGTTTACCATGATTTTTGCTTCCTTCTGATTTTCTTCTCTCGTCAGCTTCAGTTTCATTCCAGAGTTGTGAGGATTCGTTCGACTATGTCCGTTTGTCTTCTTCATGGACTCGTTCTTCTTCCTTTCGGGATTTCAGGCAAGATGACCATTACCCTAGATATCACTTCTATCTTTGCTTGCTAGTTGTTCATTCTATCGCTATGTCGTGCTACCTACCACTTGTTTATCATGCCTCCCATATTGCCATGTCAAGCCTCTAACCCACCTTCCTATCAAACCATTGTTTGGCTTTGTTACCGCTTTTGCTCAACCCCTCTTATAGCGTTGTTAGTTGCAGGTGAAGTTGAAGATTGCTCCATGTTGGAACATGATTATGTTGGGATATCACAATATCTCTTATTGTAATTAATGCATCTATATACTTGGTAAAGGGTGGAACGCTCGGCCTTATGCCTGGTGTTTTGTTCCACTCTTGCTGCCCTAGTTTCCGTCATACCGGTGTTATGTTCCTTGATTTCGCGTTCATTATGCGGATGGGGCTATGGGACACCCTTGACAGTTCGCTTTGAATAAAACTCCTCCAGCAAGGCCCAACCTTGGTTTTAACATTTGATTACCCACCACCTATACTTTTCCCTTGGGTTCTGCAGACCTAAGGGTCATCTTTATTTTAACCCCCCCGAGCCAGTGCTTCTCTGAGTGTTGGTCCGAACTGGGCGATGTCCGGCGCCCCCCGAGGCAACCAGGGTCTATGCCAACCCGACGTCTTGCCCATCCGGTGTGCCCTGAGAACGAGATATGTGCAGCTCCTATCGGGATTTGTCGGCACATTGGGCGGTCTTGCTGGTCTTGTTTTACCATTGTCGAAATGTCTTGTAACTGGGATTCCGAGTCTGATCGGGTTATTCCAGGAGAAGGAATATCCTTCGTTGATTGTGAGAGCTTGTGATGGGCTAAGTTGGGACACCCCTGCAGGGTATAAACTTTCGAGAGCCGTGCCCGCAGTTATGTGGCAGATGGGAATTTATTAATATCTGGTTGTAGAGAACTTGACACTTGACTTAATTGAAATGAATCAACCGCGTGTGTAGCCGTGATGGTCTCTTTTCGGTAGAGTCCGGGAAGTGAACACGATTTGTGTTATGTTTGAACGTAAGTAGTTTCAGGATCACTTCTAGCTTCACAACCGTTGCGTAGCTTCTCATCTTACTCTTGTATTCGTATGTTAGCCACCATATTTGCTTAGTGCTTGCTGCAACTCATCCTCATTACCACATCCTACCCATAAGCTTAAATAGTCTTGATCTCGCGGGTTTTGAGATTGCTGAGTCCTCGTGACTCACAGATACTACCAAAACAGTTGTAGGTGCCGATGATACCAGTGCAGGTGATGCTTCCAAACTCAAGTGGGAGTTCGATGAGGACCTTGGTCATTACTATGTTTCATTTCCTGATGATCAGTAGTGGAGCCCAGATGGGACGATCGGGGATCTAGCATTTGGGGTTATCTTGTTTTCATTTGGTTTTGACCGTAGTCGGTCTATGTGTGTATTTTGGATGATGTATGAATTATTTATGTATTGTGTGAAGTGGCGATTGTAAGCCAACTCTCTTTATCCCATTCTTGTTCATTACATGGGATTGTGTGAAGATGACCCTTCTTGCGACAAAACCACAATGCGGTTATGCCTCTAAGTCGTGCCTCGACACGTGGGAGATATAGCCGGATCGTGGGCATTACAAGTTGGTAATCAGAGCCATCCTCGACTTAGGAGCCCCCTGCTTGATCCCGCTGATGTTGTTGAGTCTAGAACAAATTTTTTTGAGTCTTAGGATTATATATATCGGAGAGTAGGATTCTTTTTACTCCTCAGTCCCTTCGTCGCTCTGGTGAGGTCTCCTGACGTAGATGTTTTGTCTTTCCTCTCCTCAAATTTTACTAAATTTTCTTTTAGGATCACGCGGGTATCTTGGGATTGTTCTGATATTCTTGTGACGAGAACATTGTTCTTGGTGCCTCCTGACATTTAGGGGTTGTGGCAGTGTCGCGGGGACTTGAGCTCCGTGGTGTTATCGTCACAATTTTATCGTTGCAGTTCTAGAATACCTGAGTTTCGCCGACATCGAAAAACTCTTTTAATCAGTTGTTGGTGAGATAACCTCGACGCCACCCAGTACTGGGGCGCGAGTTTGGGAGTATTGCCATAGCTCGTATAACGGATGCTTTTTGAAGGTTGAGGTACACGATTTCCGGAGTTTTCTTGGTTATGTGTTGACGGATAGATAGAGCTAGATGTAGGGATTGTTTAGTTTGGGTGAGATATATTGCTTCCCCTGTTTCCCCAACACCAGATTGCATAACCAGAAAGTTTCAGGAGTTTAATAGGTGGGAATTCAAGTAGCTCGTAGGATATCTTTCCAACAGACACATGATAGGATATGGGATCTATCATATGTTTGTTTCCGGCTTATTTTACAAGCCAATCCTTTGTTTTGTTTTGAGTTATGGTATTCGAGTTGCTTTGAAGTCAAGTGTTGATTCCATACCTTACCTAAGAGGTGTTCTCATATTTCTATGTGAGTACTAATCCTTTATTCATGCCGAATGGCCATGCCAATTATTTTCCAACCGATGTGCTTCTCTTCAAGTGGATCCGATCATTTTCAACATCCACAAGATCAATTCTAAGTTTTCTCAACGGTGTTTGTTCCATCTACCCCAAGTTGCCTTTGTTTTCCCGCCCTCCCAGCCTTTTCTTCAAGGACTCAGATTTCTTAACCATGTATCCTTTTATTTTTGAGAAGTCTCTTCACTCTTTTCTTTCAATGTTATTTTCTAGTGATATCCCATGAAGATGCTCAACGGTTTGAAGTTCGTCATCCTTCGTTGTGGTTTCTTCTCCGGTGGATCCAATTCAAGCTTTCAGTGTTGATCATATTCCTCTCCTCATGTCAAATGCTCTCTTCATGTCGGTGCATCTCTTAATCATCCACCTCTTGCTATTCATGTTATCTGGAGTGCTGAAGATATCCCAGAAGATTCAAGTTTCCACTCTTATTCCTTTCGATCCATTTCGAATAAACATGCGATCAAATCAACCAGTGCATTATCTCTTCCTAAGCAATCGTTCAACGGTGTTTTCATTTTAGTGGGCCCTAACCCACAAGTCTTTTTCCAGGATCTTACCTGACTCTTCAAATTTTCCCGGAGCTGTTCCCAAATTCTTTTCAAAGTTTGACATAAGAATGAACTATCATCAATCAAATGTATCCTCCAAGATCGCTTTCATATTCTTTCATCGTTTGTTCAACCTTTCTATTCTTCATTCCGGAGTGCCTCAACAATTCATGGTGGTTCTCATCATCATTCTCAACATGTGAAGACCGAAGAAGTATTTCTCCTAAAATCTTGGTCCATTCTTAGATTATAAGTTCTATCTAATGTCATCCTCTCATAATTGTTTTCGATTGTGAGAATTCTTTTCACCCATCCGACGCATTTCAGGGGTTGCTTTCCTTTCTCGATCATCCAAAGGCCATTATTTCAGAAGAACTCTCGATTCCGAATTGATGTCTCTTCATTCATTCTCCAATGCTTCCGGTGCACTGTTCAGGTATTCTTTAGTCTGCTTGTCATCTCTTCATTCTCTTGTATCTAAATTCTCTCAAGCATCTTCGTTCATTTTCCAATTCTTCCTGGTAATGCGTTCATTTTTTCGTTCGTTCTTTTAATCCTTACGGTGGTTCGTCCAACATTCCTCTTCCGTTGTTATCATACCAATTCATTCGCTCTTTCCAAATCCTACCGGTGGTTCGTGGAAGACCTTATTCAAGTTTACGCTATATCTCTCTTAATCCTTTCTACGAGAATAAGTAGTATGCCAAATCCGTTGCTTGTCATCAATTTAAATTGGTGAAGGATACACATAACATAATTCTTATTCTTGTTTCATCCAAGTGTTTAATTCTTTTCTAACGGAGTTTGTTCGTGATATCAATTTATCAGTTATATATTGTTCATCTTTCTTCTGGAGTTCCAAGTTTTTTCTCGGTTATGTCATCCCGACGCCCCATCTAAATCATTGCAAGCCTTCATTTTTGTTCATTCAATTTTCCTTTCATTGTGATAATCTTGTTATCTATCCGGAGTTCTTTGAGAGTTTCTTCATGCTGGTTGATCGAAGATTTCATTCGTTCTCCAATTGTTCTTCAAGATTTCCCTCAAAGTTAAGATCCGCCAAGCTATCCTCAAAATTAAACAGGGTGCTCAACACATGTTTTGGTTTGAGGAGTTCAAGTATTCTTCATCTTGCATTCCAAAGTGCAATTCTTTCTACCTTATCTTTTGAGAAGGCGTTATATCATTCCTGACAATTTCCATTCATATTTCGCGATTCGCATGTTATCAAGAACGAGATATTTAAACCCATCGTTTCCCCAGCGTCCATGAGTTCTCTCAATCCAACAATTTCTTCGTTGATGTTATCTTGGTATTGATTTCACCTAAAGCCTTCCATTGGGAATGTTGCTATATGTGGTGTTTATCAATGATCCAAGTTTCCTCCTATTCTCGAGGTGAAAGAAGTTTTTCCATCTCTTCGTTCCTCTCAGCTAATCAATCTTTTGGTAGTGGCTGGTTGTCACCTCATAGTTTTGAGATGTCTCCATAAGCCCACGAGGATCATATCATTTCGTATTGATCTTCGAACAACTCCGTTCAATCCTTCTTTTAAGGATTATCTCTCAAATTCATTTGAGTTAGAACATGTTGTTTTCTTTTCCGTTGTTTTGATTCCATTCTTACATTTGTTCCGGAGGCATTATGATGTTGCTCTCTTCGAACCATCATCTCATTTTGTAAATACCATGTTCTTTCCCTTGCTTATCCATTTAACTTGAGTGTTGTGTCATCTCTTCAAGTTCTTTTCATCTTATCAAGTTTTGCTCCTCTTTCAACCGGTGTGCTGCCCAAATCCGTTATTTTGCATTCCTTGTATATCTCATTTCAACTGGAGTGGTTTCAATTCATCCTTGCCCTTGTTTTCTTCTCATGTCTTTGCACGCTTTCAAGGTTCAGTGGATTCACTCGTTTGTCAAAGAAGCAACCTTGTTTTACCTCTTGCTCTTCCGCTTCTCTCCGGTGCCATCCCTAGATCTCGGGGCGAGATCTCTTGCAAGTGGAGGAGAGTTGTGACGCCCCAAGACAGGCGCTCCAGATGCCTTCCATGTTTTGCGTGTCAGCCCTGTTATTTATTTGTTTGTTGCATTTCATCATCACATCATTGGCATTGCATCGGCACTCTGTTGTCGTCATTTTTAAAAACTTGCATTCGTTTGTAGTTGCTGTTCGTTCCTTGTCTCGGTTGACCTTCTCTCACATCAACCGAACCGCTATCTTCTCTCTCTTCTCTCTTGCCTTCTCGGTGGCCTTTCGTCAAGCTCTTTGCGCACGTCCGAAACTGACCCGAACCTGACCCGCTCAGTCATCACCGTTGGATTCGGATCATCCCCCAAACATCCCTAAAATACCTTCGGCTCTTTGTTGGACTTCCCTAGCCGTATTTTTCGTCCGCCCGATCCCGATCCGATGATCCAAATTCTCCCTCATATTTTCCTTCATGCTATATAAACAAATGAACCCTAGATCCTAGGGAGCTTGTCCCGTCAGTCCCCTCCCGCCGCCAGCCAACGACCCACTTGCCAGATCCACCTCGTTTTCCCCATCCACCCAAGCGCCTCCACCTTGCTTTCAGCGCCGCCCAACCGAATCGCAGCCTCCTTCCACTCTTGCCGAGCCACCACGCCCGCAGCCTCGCTTCCGCGAGCCTCTTGTCCCGACCGCGCAGGCCTCCTCCTTCCTCTCCCAAGGAGGAGCTCGCCAGAGGCTCCCGCAGCCACCTCCATCCCGCGCAGGAGCTCGCTCCCGAGCTCAGCTGCGTTCACGCCCGTCCTCGTGACCAGCTGCGTCGCCGGCGACCACCTCCAGCAGGCCCGTACCACCCCTCTCTTCTCTGCCTTCCCTTCCATCTTCCTGTTCTTCTCTCTCTCACCTCCGCTTCTCTGACCCGTCGCAGGTTCGCCATGGGCGCCCGATGGAGCACTGCCGCTAGGGTACCTCATCGAAAACCACAAGATCCGGCTGGCCTCCTCCGCCCTTGCCCGTTCCGGCCGGATCCCGCCGGCTGGGCCCCATCCCCGGCCACCGGTGCCCTCGCCGGAGACCAGCTACGCCGCCCGCCAAGTCCCCTGCTTCACCCGCTGTTGCCTGCTTCATCCACAAACACACGCAGCCACATCGACCCAGCGCATCCATTGACCGCTTCATCAACTCGGCCTCCCGTGCCAGATCGCGAGGCCCAGCGCGCCTCCTCACCCCGACGGCCTCCTCCCCACCGAACTGGGCCTTGGCCCATGGTGAGGACAGCCCCCCAGCGCCCCTCCTTTGTTTTTTTATCCTATTGAGCCAGCCTGCAGTTTTGGCCCGATAGCATTTTTTCCTGACCTGCGAATTTGCTAATTATCCAGAGTGTGCAGTTTTACAGAAAAACCCCTAGTGTTCATGCATCTAATAACTAATTGATCATGCATGATATGTAAATAAATTATATATGTAAAATGCTTAGAATTTTGTCTAGTTTCATAATATGCTGCTTTAATCCATGTTTAAAATGTTTGAACTTGCTGTTTGTTTAATTTTGCATAAATGCCATGTTAAAATGATTCATTTCATAACTAAATAACCATAGCTCCGAATTTAATTAATGTTATATCTAAATGGGGTGGAATAATGCATAGTTTAACATGATGACATTAGTTTGCATGTTTAACAACTCTAAAATATGGTTTAGGGAAGAACAGTACCAAATTCATAATATGCATATGGGGTTTTTCCAGAATTGTTGTTTGTTGTTCCGGCCTCATTTAAACTTGCCTAGATAGGTAGTTTTATATATGCTTCACCTCTTTCCATGTTTAACAACATTTAATATTGTTGGTACATAAACGGGAGAGAACTAAATAAGTAAATGTGGTGTTTCTTCAATATGCAACTCGTTGCATATTGAGCTCCACTTAATTTGAAGTATTGTTTGTGCACTTTGTCATGCCATGCCTATTTAAACCGGACATGCATCATACTTGATTGTGCATCATGCCATGCTTATGCTTGTGTGTTTACCATGATGTTTGCTTCTTACTGATTTGCTTCTCTCGTCAGCTTCGGTTTCGTTCCGGAGTTGTCAGGATTCGTTCGACTATGTCTGTTTGTCTTCTTGATGGACTCGTTCTTCTTCCTTGCGGGATTTCAGGCAAGATGATCATTACCCTCGATATCACTTCTATCTTTGCTTTCTAGTTGTTCGTTCTATCGCTATGTCGCGCTACCTACCACTTGTTTATCATGCCTCCCATATTGCCATGTCAAGCCTCTAACCCACCTTCCTAGCAAACCGTTGTTTGGCTATGTTACCGCTTTTGCTCAGCCCCTCTTATAGCGTTGTTAGTTGTAGGTGAAGTTGAAGATTGCTCCATGTTGGAACATGATTATGTTGGGATATCACAATATCTCTTATGTTAATTGATGCATCTATATACTTGGTAAAGGGTGGAAGGTTCGGCCTTATGCCTCGTGTTTTGTTCCGCTCTTGCTGCCCTAGTTTCCGTCATACCGGTGTTATGTTCCTTGATTTTGTGTTCCTTACGCGGATGGGGTTACGGGACACCCTTGACAGTTCACTTTGAATAAAACTCCTCCAGCAAGGCCCAACCTTGGTTTTAACATTTGCCTACCCACCACCTATACTTTTCCCTTGGGTTCTGCAAACCCGAGGGTCATCTTTATTTTAACCCCCCAGGCCAGTGCTCCTCTCAGTGTTTGTCCGAACTGGGTAATGTCCGGCGCCCCCTGGGGCAACTAGGGTCTATGCCAACCCGACATCTTGCCCATCCGGTGTGCCCTGAGAACGAGATATGTGCAGCTCCTATCGGGATTTGTCGGCAGATTGAGCGGTCTTGCTGGTCTTGTTTTACCATTGTCGAAATGTCCTGTAACCGGCATTCTGAGTCTAATCGGGTTATTCCAGGAGAAGGAATATCCTTCATTGATCATGAGAGCTTGTGATGGGCTAAGTTGGGACACCCCTGCAGGGTATAAACTTTCGAGAGCCGTGCCCGCAGTTATGTGGCACATGGGAATTTGTTAATATCTGGTTGTAGAGAACTTGACACTTGACTTAATTAAAATGAATCAACCGCGTGTGTAGCCGTGATGGTCTCTTTTCGGCAGAGTCCGGGAAGTGAACACGATTTGTGTTATGTTTGAACATAAGTAGTTTCAGGATCACTTCTGGATCACTTCTAGCTTCACGACCGTTGCATAGCTTCTCATCTTACTCTTGTATTCGTATGTTAGCCACCATATTTGCTTAGTGCTTGCTGCAATTCCACCTCATTATCACATCCTACCCATAAGCTTAAATATTCCTGATCTCGCGGGTTTTGAGATTTCTGAGTCCTCGTGACTCACAGATACTACCAAAACAGTTGCAGGTGCCGATGATACCAGTGCAGGTGATGCTACCAAACTCAAGTGGGAGTTCAACGAGGACCTTGGTCGTTACTATGTTTCATTTCCTGATGATCAGTAGTGGAGCCCAGATGGGACGATCGGGGATCTAGCATTTGGGGTTATCTTCTTTCCATTTGGTTTTGACCGTAGTCGGTCTATGTGTGTATTTTGGATGATGTATGAATTATTTAAGTATTGTGTGAAGTGGCGATTGTAAGCCAACTCTCTTTATCCCATTCTTGTTCATTACATGGGACTGTGTGAAGATGACCCTTCTTGAACAAAACCACAATGCGGTTATGCCTCTAAGTCGTGCCTCGACACGAGTGAGATATAGCCGGATCGTGGGCGTTACAAGTTGGTAATCAGAGCCATCCCCGACTTAGGAGCCCCCTGCTTGATCCCGCTGATGTTGTTGAGTCTAGAACAAAAATGTTTTGAGTCTTAGGATTATATATATCGTAGAGTAGGATTATTTTTACCCCTCAGTCCCTTCGTCGCTTTGGTGAGGTCTCCTGGCGTAGATGTTTTGTCTTTCTCTCCTCAAATTTCACTAAAAAAAATTTAGGATCATGCAGATATCTTGGGATCGTTCCGATATTCTTGTGATGAGAACGTAGTTCTTGGTGTCTCCTGACATTTAGGGGTTGTGGCAGTGTCTCGGGGAGTTGAGCTCCGAGGTATTGTCGTCACAATTTTACCATTGCAGTTCTAGAATACCCAAGTTTCGCCGACATTGAAAATCTCTTTTATGCAGTTGCTGGTGAGATAACCTCGACGCCACCCAGTACTGGGGTGGGAGTTTGGGAGAATTGCCATAGCTCGTATAACGAATGCTTTTCGAAGGTTGAGGTACACGATTTCCGGATTTTTCTTGGTTATGTGTTGACGGATGGATACAGCTGGATGTAGGGATTGTTTAGTTTGGGTGAGATATTTTGCTTCCCATGTATCCCCAACACCAGATTGCATAACCAGAAAGTTTCGGGAGTTTAATAGGTGGGAATTCAAGTAGCTCGTAGGATATCTTTCCAACAGACACATTGTCGGGTGGTTGGTGCGACATATGCCAACGGATGGCTTATCATTGTGGGTGCCAATAAGACATCGCCGGTGCCTGGAAACGGGATGAGGCGAAGACATGCACGCCGGCAGATCTTACCCAGGTTCGGGGCTCTCCGAGGAGATAACACCCCTAGTCCTGCTCTACGGGGTTTCCGCATGATCACTAGATCAGGAAAAGGTAGCTACAATTGCTCCTAGAGCTGTTGGGTTCAAGGGAGAAGAAGAACAAGGCTAGCTCTTGCTTCTCTCTCTGTATGGTGTGTGTGTTGTGTTTAGAAGCTAACCCTTTGCATGGGTGCCCCGGGGGGTTTATATAGGCCTACCCCCCGGGGGTACAATTGTAATCCGGCTGGGCTCTGGTCCCAACCGTTAGTGTCTACGCTCGCCGGCTTCTCCGCCGGCTGTTGGGGCCCGCCGACTAGTGGGTCCCGCCAGCTGTTGGCCTCTCGGCCGACAGGCCGGCCCCACCGCCTAGGGTCTTGTCGGCGGCTGCTTACTGTAGCCTCGCCTCTGATGATGAGGGCTTTGTCGAGGTAAGCGTGGCTACAGTGTGCCGCCTCGAGGGCTCTCACTGTAGCCTTACCTCGTCTTGTCTCCTTAATGGGGCTCCTGCTTCGAGGAAGGGAGTAGCCGGCTTCTGGGAGCCGGCTACACCCCTGGCCGACTGGGGGAGGCCGGGCCGCCTTTGCGCCTCTCTCTAGAAAAAGGGGCCCGCCGCCCGCGGGCCGTACAGGAGTTGGTCGTGGATGACGTTGAGGCTGGCATGGCTACAGTGCCGAGCCGAACGGGAGACGGCCATCCCATACGGCCTCCTGTGGCCATGCCTGCCTCAGGCCTCGGGGGTAGGGGGCCGCACTGTGGCCACACCCCGTCTTGTCACCGTTATGTGGGTGTAGATTTGGTGGTTGTGGTCTTGGCCGGCTTCTTGGAGTTGGCGCTCTTCGAGGCCGGCTTCCTGGAGTCGGCCAACCCACGGATATCCTGGGGGAGGTTGCTGAGGCTGGGCCGCCTCCCGTGAGTCGGCTTCGGGGGTAGCCGGCCAGGGGAGGTGGTCCAATGCTTGGAGTGCTTGGAGGCCCAAAGGCCTGATAATTTTTTAGAAGAACCAGGGGCAGTCGGTTAGGCTACCCGTGGCCATTTACTCCGACACACATAATAGGATATGGGATCTATCATATGTTTGTTTCCGGCTTATTTTGCAAGACAATCCTTTTTTGTGTTTTGAGTTATGGTATTCGAGTTGCTTCGAAGTCAAGTGTTGATTCCATACCTTTCCTAAGTGGTGTTCTAATATTTCTATGGGAGTACTAATCCTTTTATTCATGCCGAATGGCCATGCCAATTCTTTTCCAACCGATGGGCTTCTCTTCAAGTGGATCCGATCATTTTCAACATCCGAAAGATCGATTCTAAGGTTTCTCAACGGTGTTTGTTCCATCTGCCCCAAGTTGCCTTTGTTTTCCTGCCCTCCCACCCTTTTCTTCAAGGACTCAGATTTCTTAACCATGTATCCTTTTATTTTTGAGAAGTCTCTTCACTATTTTCTTTCAATGTTCTTATCTAGTGATATCCCATGAAGATGCTCAACGGTTTCAAGTTCATCATCCCTCGTTGTTGTTTCTTCTCCGGTGGATCCAATTCAAGCTTTCAGTGTTGATCGTATTCCTCTCCTCGTGTCAAATGCTTTCTCATGTCAGTGCATCTCTTAGTCATCCACCTCTTGCTATTCATGTTATCTGGAGTGCTGAAGATATCCCAGAAGATTCAAGTTTCCATTCTTTTTCCTTTCTAGCTATTTCGAATCAACAATGCGGTCAAATCAACCGGTGCATTATCTCTTCCTATGCAATCGTTCAACGGTGTTTTCTTTTTAGTGGGCCCTAACCCACAGGTCTTTTTCCAGGATCTTACCTGACACTTCTAATTTTCCCAGAGCTATTCCCAAATTGTTTTCAAAATTTGACATAAGAATGAACTATCATCAATCAAATGTATCCTGCAAGATCGCTTTCATATTCTTTCATCGTTGGTTCAACCTTTCTATTCTTCATTCCGGAGTGCCTCAACAATTCATGGTGGTTCTCATCATCATTCTCAACATTTGAAGACCGAAGAAGGATTTCTCCTAAAATCTTGGTCCATTCTCAGATTCATAGTTCTAGCTTATGCCATCCTCTCATAATTGTTTTCGATTGTGAGAATTATTTTCACCCATCCGACGCATTTCAGGGGTTGCTTTCCTTTCTCGATCATTCGAAGGCCATTATTTCAGAAGATCTCTCGATTCCGAATTGATGTCTCTTCATTCATTCTCCAATGCTTCCGGTGCACCGTTCAGGTATTCTTTAGTCTGCATGTTATCTCTTCATTCTCTTGTATATAAATTCTCTCAAGCATCTTCGTTCATTTTCCAATTCTTCCTAGTGATGCATTCGTTTTTTTATTCATTCTTTTAATCCTTACGGTGGTTCGTCCAACATTCCTCTTCCGTTGTTATCATACCAACTCATTCGCTCTTTCCAAATCCTATCGGTGGTTCGTGGAAGACCTTATTCAAGTTTACGCTATATCTCTGTTAATCCTTTCTACGAGAATAAGTAGTATTCCAAATCTGTTGCTTGTCATCAATTTCAATTGGTGAAGGATACACATAACATAATTCTTATTCTTGTTTCATCCAGGTGTTTAATTCTTTTCTACCGGAGTTTGTTCGTGATATCAATTTCTCAGTTATATGTTGTTCATCTTTCTTCCGGAGTTCCAAGTATTTCCTCGGTTATGTCATCCCGACGCCCCATCTAAATCATTGCAAGCCTTCATTTTGTTCTTTCAATTTTCCTTTCGTTGCGATAATCTTGTTATCTATCCGGAGTTCTTCGAGAGTTTCTTCATGGTGGTTCATCGAAGATTTCATTCATTCTCCAATTGTTCTTCAAGATTTCTCTCAAAGTTATGATCCGCCAAGCTATACTCCAAATTAAATAGGGTGCTCAACACATGTTTTGTTTTGAGGAGTTCAAGTATTCTTCATCTTGCATTCCAAATTGCAATTCTTTCTGCCTTATCTTTTGAGAAGGCGTTATATCATTCCTGACAATTCCCATTCATATTTCGTGATTCACATGTTATCAAGAACGAGATATTTAAACCCATCATTTCCCCTGCGTCCATGAGTTCTCTCAATCCAACAATTTATTCGTTGATGTTATCTTGGTATAGATTTCACCTAAAGCCTTCCATTGGGAATGTTGCTATATGTGGTGTTTATCAATGATCCAAGTTTCCTCCTATTCTCGCGGTGAAAGAAGTTTTTCCATCTCTTCGTTCCTCTCAGCTAATCAATCTTTTGGTAGTGGCTGGTTGTCACCTCATAATTTTGAGATGTCTCCATAAGCCCACGAGGATCATATCATTTCGTATTGATCTTCCAACAACTCCGTTCTATCCTTCTTTTAAGGATGCTCTCTCAAATTCATTTGAGGTAGAACAAGTTATTCTCTTTTCTGTTCTTTTGATTCCATTCTTACATTTGTTCCGGAGGCATTATGATGTTGCTCTCTTCGACTCATCATCTCATTTTGTAAATACCATGTTCTTTCCCTTGCTTATCCATTTAACCAGAGTGTTGTGTCATCTCTTCAAGTTCTTTTCATCTTATCAAGTTTTGCTCCTCTTTCAACCGGTGTGCTGCCCAAATCCGTTCTTTCGCATTCCTTGTATATCTCATTTCAACCTGAGTGGTTTCAATTCATCCTTGCCCTTGTGTTCTTTTCATGTCTTTGCACCCTTTCAAGGTTCATTGGATTCACTCGTTTGTCTAAGAAGCAACCTTGTTTTACCTCTTGCTCTTCCGCTTCTCTCCGGTGCCATCCCTAGATCTCGAGGCGAGATCTCTTGTAAGTGGAGGAGAGTTGTGACGCCCCAAGACCGGCGCTCCAGATGCCTTCCATGTTTTGCGTGTTAGCTCTGTTATTTATTTGTTTGTTGCATTTCATCATCACATCATTCGCATTGCATCGGCACTCTGTTGCTGTCATTTTTCAAAACTTGCATTCGTTTGTAGTTGCCGCTCGTTCCTTGTCTCAGTTGACCTTCTCTCAGATCAACCAAACCGCTATCTTCTCTCTCTTCTCTCTTGTCTTCTCCGTGGCCTTTCGTCAAACTCTTTGCGCGCGTCCAAAACTGCCCCGAACCTGACCCGCTCAGTCATCACCCTTGGATTCGGATCATCCCCCAAACATCCCTATACCTTCGGCTCTTTGTTGGACTTCCCTAGCCGTATTTTTCGTCCGCCCGATCCCGGTCCGATGATCCAATATCTCCCTCCTATTTACCTTCGTGCTATATAAACTGATGAACCCTAGATCCTAGGGAGCTTGTCCCGTCAGTCCCGTCCCGCCGCCAGCCAACGACCCACTCGCCAGATCCACCTCATTTTCCCCATCCACCCGAGTGCCTCCACCTTGCTTTCAGCGCCGCCCAACCAGATCGCAGCCTCCTTCTCTTCCCGAGCCACCACGCCCGCAGCCTCGCTGAAGCGAGCCTCGTGTCCCGACCGCGCAGGCCTCCTCGTTCCTCTCCCGAGCAGGAGCTCTCCTGAGGCTCCCGCAGCCACCTCCATCCCGCGCAGGAGCTCGCTCCCGAGCTGAGCTGCGTTCACGCCTGAACCACGCGCCCGTCCTCGCGACCAGCTGCGTCGCCGGCGACCACCTCCAGCAGGCCCGTACCACCCCTCTCTTCCCTGCCTCCCCTTCCATCTTCCTATTCTTCTCTCTCTCACCTCCCCTTCTCTGACCCGTCGTAGGTTCGCCATGGGCGCCCGATGGAGCACTGCCACCAGGAAACCTCGTTGAAAACTACCAGATCAGGCTGGCCTCCGCCGCCCTTGCCCGTTTCGGCCGGATCCCGCCGGCTGGGCCCCGTCCCGGCCACCGGTGCCCTTGCCGGAGACCACCTGCGCCGCCCGCCAAGTCCCCTGCTTCACCCGCTGCTGCCTGCTTCATCCACAAACGCACGCAGCCACATCGACCCAGCGCATCCGTTGACCGCTTCGTCAACTCGGCCTCCCATGCCGGATCGCGAGGCCCAGCGCGCCTCCTCACCCTGACGGCCTCCTCCCCACCGAACTGGGCCATGGCCCATGGTGAGGCCACCCCCTAGTGCCTCTCCTTTTGTTTTTTTCTCTTGTTGAGCCAGCCTGCGGTTTCGGTCCGATAGCATTTTTTCCTGACCTCCGAATTTGCTAATTATCCAGAGAGTGCAGTTTTACAGAAAACCCCTAGTGTTCATGCATCTAATAACTAATTGATTATGCATCATATGTAAATAATTTATATATGTAAAATGCTTAGAATTTTGTCCAGTTTCATAATATGCTGCTTTAATCCATGTTTAAAATGTTTAAACTTGTTGTTTATTTAATTTTGCATAAATGCCATGTTAAAATGATTTATTTCATAACTAAATAACCGTAGCTCCGAATTTAATAAACTTTATATGTAAATGGGGTGGAATAATGCATAGTTTAACATGATGACATTACTTTGCATGTTTAAAAACTCTAAAATATGGTTTAGGGCAGAACAGTACCAAATTCATAATATGCATATGGGGGTTTTCCGGAATTGTTGTTTGTTGTTCCGGCCTCATTTAAACTTTCCTAGATAGGTAGTTTTATATATGCTTCACCTCTTGCCATGTTTAACAACATTTAATATGGTTGGGTACATAAATGGGAGAGAACTGAATAAGTAAATCTGGTGTTTCTTCAATATGCAACTCGTTGCATATTGAGCTCCACTTAATTTGTAGTGTTGTTTGTGCACTTTGTCATGCCATGCCTATTTAAACCGGACATCCATCATACTTGATTGTGCATCATGCCATGTTTATGCTTTTGTGTTTACCATGATGTTTGCTTCTTTCTGATTTGCTTCTCTCGTCAGCTTCGGTTTCGTTCCGGAGTTGTGAGGATTCGTTCGACTATGTCCATTTGTCTTCTTCATGGACTCGTTCTTCTTCCTTGCGGGATTTCAGGCAAGATGACCATTACCCTCGATATCACTTCTATCTTTGCTTGCTAGTTGTTCGTTCTATCTCTATGTCGCGCTATCTACCACTTGTTTATCATGCCTCCCATATTGCCATGTCAAGCCACTAACCCACCTTCCTAGCAAATCATTGTTTGGCTATGTTACCGCTTTTGCTCAGCCCCTCTTATAGCGTTGTTAGTTGTAGGTGAAGTTGAAGATTGCTCCATGTTGGAACATGATTATGTTGGGATATCACAATATCCATTATTTTAATTAATGCATCTATATACTTGGTAAAGGGTGGAAGGCTCGGCCTTATGCCTGGTGTTTTGTTCCACTCTTGCTGCCCTAGTTTCCGTCATACCGGTGTTATGTTCCTTGATTTTGCGTTCCTTATGCGGTTGGGGTTATGGGACCCCCTTGACAGGTCGCTTTGAATAAAACTCCTCTAGCAAGGCCCAGCCTTGGTTTTAACATTTGCCTACCCACCACCTATACTTTTCCCTTGGGTTCTGCAGACCCGAGGGTCATCCTTATTTTAACCCCCCCGGGCCAGTGCTCCTCTGAGTGTTGGTCTGAACTGGCGATGTCCGGCGCCCCCTGGGCAACCAGGTGATATGTCTCCAATGTATCTATAATTTTTGATTGTTCCGTGCTATTATATTATCTGTTTTGGATGTTTAATGGGCTTTATTATGCACTTTTATATTATTTTTGGGACTAACCTACTAACCAAAGGCCCAGTGCAAATTGCTGTTTTTTTTGCCTATTTCAGTGTTTCGTAGAAAAGGAATATCAAATGGAATCCAAACGGAATGAAACCTTCGGGAGAGTTATTTTTGGAACAAACGCAATCCAGGAGACTTGGAGTGGACGTCAAGGAAGCAACGAGGTGGCCGCGAGGCAGGGAGGCGCGCCCAGGGGGTAGGCGTGCCCCCCACCCTCGTGGGCCCATCGTGGCTCCACCGACCTACTTCTTTCGCCTATATATACACATATACCCCAAAAACATCCGAGAGCACCACGAAACCCTATTTCCACTGCCGCAACCTTCTGTACCCGTGAGATCCCATCTTGGGGCCTTTTCCGGCGCTCCACCGGAGGGGGAATCGATCACGGAGGGCTTCTACATCAACACCATAGCCTCTCCGATGATGTGTGAGCAGTTTACCACAGACCTTCGGGTCCATAGTTATTAGCTAGATGGCTTATTCTCTCTCTTTGGATCTCAATACAAAGTTCTCCTCGATTCTCTTGGAGATCTATTCGATGTAATTCTTTTTGCGGTGTGTTTGTCGAGATCCGATGAATTGTGTGTTTATGATCAAGATTATCTATGAAACCTATGACCCCCCGGTCTATTTTCTAGCATATAAGTTTCCGATCTATTTTATTTTGCAATCTTTCCTTTCCAGTCTATATCATAAAAATACCAAAAATATTTAACTTATTATCTCTATCAGATCTCACTTTTGCAAGTGGCCGAGAAGGGATTGACAACCCCTTTATCGCGTTGGTTGCAAGGTTCTTATGTGTTTGTGCAGGTATAAGGCGACTTGTGTGTAACCTCCTACTGGATTGATACCTTGGTTCTCAAAAACTGAGGGAAATACTTACGCTACTTTGCTGCATCACCCTTTCCTCTTCAAGGGAAAACCAACGCATGCTCAAGAGGTAGCAAGAAGGATTTCTGGCGCCGTTGCCGGGGAGGCTTATGCCAAGTCAAGTCAAGATTTTATCTCCCAGCAACTAGCCATTTCTGGCGTCGTTGCCGGGGAGATCTACGCACAAGTCAAGACATACCAAGTACCCATAACAAACTCTTATCCCTCGCATTACATTATTTGCCATTTGCCTCTCATTTTCCTCTCCCCCACTTCACCCTTGCCGTTTTATTCGCCCTTCTTCCCGTATGCCTTTTTGTTTGTGTTTCCATGTGCCTTCTATTTGCTTGCATCTTTGCTTGCTAAAAATCTATTGATATGGATCCACTTAAATTGTTCTACTTGGATCATCTTCGATCTATTTGTGCTCGTGCTGAAACCCCAACTAGTTTAGTTGACGGAAAATCTTTAGATGAGCATGCTCATTTTGTGCGTCATCGTTTGTCTAAAAAAGGGAAGCTCTTATGGTATCAAATAAATATTTTGCTATGCTATGCTAGGAATCTTAGTGAAATCTATGATTTTACTTGTTGCTCTAAGAACCCTAAAAAACAACTTCCCTACCTATGTGAGTTTAATGATAATGTAATCTTATCTTCTCATGCAAAGGGTGTTTATAGTTACTATGATATCGACCAAATTGAAGAATTTGTCGTTTTTAAGGGTGCTCATGAAGTTGCTTCTTTGATTCAAAAGTATGATATTACTCTCTACAAATCTGAAAATTCCGACATACTTAAATATTGCTATGAAAACTATGCTCATAATGCCTATGTTAAGGAATTTATTGAGAGAATGACCGTTGCTTTGTAAGAAAATAATGATATGCACGGATCTATAGATAATTATGATTCCGATGATTTGATTGAAATATCCCTTGATGAACATGATGCTTGCTATTCTTATGGCCATGATGCCAATATTTATGGAGATGAATTTGCTATAGTTCCTTATGTTAAACATGAGATCGTTGCTATTGCACCCATACTTGATAGTTCCTGGAATCAAAAGCATGATTGCAATGATGTTACTATAAATTCTCTTGATGTCAATTGTGATAATAATATGCAAAACCCTAAGCTTGGAGATGCTAATTTTGCTACCTCTACTACTTGTTGCAATGATCATGATTGGGGTGATTCTTCTTATGATCTTGAAAATTTATTTAAGCCCCATGATGAATATGAGATTGATAATAGTGTTTGCCATATTATTGAAAGTGGGTTTGGAAGAGTGTCAACTTTAGATCCCACATATTTGGAGAATGTTCAATCTTATGAATTTTTTGATAAAAGTGGGTTTGGAGAGGTCATGACTTTAGTTAATGTTAATCCCACTATTTTAGAAGAGTGTCAACTTCGCATGCATGTGGATCGTGTTGAAAAAATTTTATGTGATAGATATTTTGTTGAAATTTCTTATGATCCCACGTGTAATTATTATTAGAGAGGAAAATATGGTTGTAGAATTTTCATGTTACAAAATTACCTCTCGTTATGTTGAGATTGATATTGTTTCATTCCACTTCCTTGCATATGCTAGTTTTTGCTTGCTATGATAATTTGTTTACCTATAAGATGCCTATGCATAGATAGTATGTTAGAATTAGATGTGTTTTTCACGTGTTTCATGATGCTCTCTTTGCGCTTCAATTCTTGTCTTTCATGTGAGCATCATCAAAATCTCAATGCCTAGCTAGGGGCGTTAAACGATAGCGCTTGTTGGGAGGCAACCCAATTTTATTTTTATTTCTTGCTTTTTGTGTCTGTTTAGTAATAAATAATTGATATAGCCTCTGGTTAGATGTGGTTTTATGTTTTAATTAGTGTTTGTTCCAAGTAAAACCTATAGGATCTTCTTGGGTGATAATTATTTGATCTTGCTGAAAAAGACAGAGACTTTCTGCTCACGAAAACAATTGTTAAAAATCATCAGAAAGTGATAAAATACTGATTCCAATTGCAGTAGATCAATAATAAAATTATATAGGTGGTAATATTTTGGTAGAATTTTTTAGTTAAACAAAGTTTGCGATTGATACAGATTACTACAGACTGTTCTGTTTTTGACAGATTCTGTTTTTCGTGTGTTGTTTGCTTATTTTGATGAATCTACGGCTAGTATCGGGGGTATGAACCATAGAGAAGTTGGAATACAGTAGGTTTAACACCAATATAACTAAAGAATGAGTTCATTACAGTACCTTAAAGTGGTGGTTTGTTTTATTTTGCTAACGGGCTCATGAGATTTTCTGTTGAGTTTTGTGTTGTGAAGTTTTCAAGTTTTTGGGTAAAGATTTGATGGATTATGGAACAAGGAGTGGCAAGAGCCTAAGCTTGGGGATGACCAAGGCACCCTAAGGTAAAATTCAAGGACAACCAAAAGCCTAAGCTTGGGGATGCCCCGGAAGGCATCCCCTCTTCCGTCTTCGTCTATCGGTAACTTTACTTGAGGCTATATTTTTTATTCACCACGTGATATGTGTTTTGCTTGGAGCGTCTTGTACGATTTGAGTCTTTGATTTTTAGTTTACCACAATCATCCTTGCTGTACACACCTTTTGGGAAAGACACACATGAATCGGAATTTATTAGAATACTCTTTGTGCTTCACTTATATCTTTTGAGCTAGATAATTTTGCTCTAGTGCTTCGCTTATATCTTTTAGAGCACGGTGGTGGTTTTATTTTATAGAAATTATTGATCTCTTATGCTTCACTTATATTAATTGAGAGTCCTATAAAACAGCATGGTAATTTGCTTTGGCTATAAAATTAGTCCTAATATGATGAACATCCAAGATGGGTATAATAAAAACTATCATATAAAGTGCATCGAATACTATGAGAAGTTTGATACTTGATAATTGTTTTGAGATATGAAGATGGTGATATTAGAGTCATGCTAGTTGAGTAGTTGTGAATTTGATACATACTTGTTCTAAAGTTTGTGATTCCCGTAGCATGCACGTATGGTGAACCGTTATGTGATGAAGTCGGAGCATGATTGATTTATTGATTGTCTTCCTTATGAGTGGCGGTCGGGGACGAGCGATGGTCTTTTCCTACCAATCTATCCCCCTAGGAGCATGCGTGTAGTACTTCGTTTCGATAACTAATAGATTTTTGCAATAAGTATGTGAGTTATTTATGACTAATGTTGAGTCCATGGATTATACGCACTCTCACCCTTCCACCATTGCTAGCCTCTCTAATACCGCGCACCTTTCGCCGGTATCATACACCCACCATATACCTTCCTCAAAAGAGCCACCATACCTACCTATTATGGCATTTCCATAGCCATTCCGAGATATATTGCCATGCAACTTTCCACCGTTCCGTTTATTATGACACGCTTCATCATTGTCATATTGCTTTGCATGATCAAGTAGTTGACATCATATTTGTGGCAAAGCCACCTTCATAATTCCTTCATACATGTCACTCTTGATTCATTGCATATCCCGGTACACCACCGGAGGCATTCACATAGAGTCATATTTTGTTCTAAGTATTGAGTTGTGATTTTTGAGTTGTAAGTAAATAAAAGTATGATGATCATCATTATTAGAGCATTGTCCCAAGTGAGGAAAGGATGATGGAGACTATGATTCCCCCACAAGCCCGGATGAGACTCCGGACTAAAAATAAAAAAATAAAAAAAGAGGCCATAAAAAAAGAGAAAAAGGCCCAAATAAAAAAAGAAAAAGATGAGAGAAAAGGAGAGAAGGGACAGTGTTACTATCTGTTGGGGATATTACTACTGGGCGTAAACCGGCCAGGAGAGGCTGGGTTATCACCATAATGGATTACTGTACCTGAAGCCCATGAAGACAGATGGTGGTGCTTTATGAAGGCCCAGGGCCCAAAGACGGTTTAAGGTCTATAGACGTAAACCGACATTGATATGTAAACTTGTGTTGTAAGATAGAAAGAGCAGAGACCGAGCCGGACACGTTTATGAGCCGGCCTCGGGACCCTGTAAACCGACGGGTGTCAACCCATGTATATAAGGGGACGACCCGGCGGCGGTTTAGGGACAACAAACAATAACTCGAGAACCAGGCATAGCGAATTCGCTCCCTGGTCATCGAAACCCTAGCAATTCCACAGCAACTGGATCGTAGGCTTTTATCTTCACCGCAAGGGGCCGAACCAGTATAAACTCTCTACGTCCCTTGTCTGCTTTAACCCCTTTAAGCTAACCCGTCGCGATGGCTCCACGACTAAGTCCTTTCTCCAGGACATCTGCCACGACAAAACCACGACAGTTGGCGCCCACCGTGGGGCTATCGCATGATGGTTTCAAGTTCTTAGAGGGCAGCTTCGAAGGACTCAAGGGATACGCTGTGGGCCGGATGACCAAGAGTCGTCGCGGCAAGCTCTACATCGACGACGCAGGCTGGGGCCCCGAGGCCGGCTCAATCGAGTACGGGTACCAGGTCCCCTTCGGCGGCATCCACGTTTTCATTGGCAAGATCGGCGAACCGGGCCCTGAGCCGGACATCTGCACCGACATCGTCGAGACGGCGTAGCTTGCGAGATCTTCCCGGGTTAAGCCTGTCATGAAGCATGCCTTCGTGGGAGTCATCCACGGAGTGGAATCTGAGGATAGGTCGGAATCTGGTGGTGAAACCGTCGTCTATTCCGGCGACGAGTCATCGATCGGAGAGACCGAGTCATTGTACCAGTTGCAAGATGGCCGGATTGGGGGCTGTTCCGATGGCGACAGTATTCCGGACCCCTTTGATCCACCAAACCGGGTTGCGATGTTCATGGCCCGTACACAGCCAGCGCTCCACTCTTCGACCGCAGCGGCGATGGTCTCCGGATCAGTAGCAGTGATAGCGGCCAGGGCAGGAGGCCCCGTGCGACCGTCGGCTCAGGTTTTATCTGATTTATTTGACGCTTTGGCAGCACTGATGGCAGAGGTTAATCCGGCGAATCAAGATGAGCATAATGCGGAAATCGCGAAGGTGAAAGATCAGATAACCCAGGCCAAGGCCGACCTGGCAGCTGAGGATACCAGGGTGGCTGCGGAATGGGCCGCATTGGATGCACAGGCTTATTGGCTTATGCTGGATCAGAGCGCGTCAAACGATGTCATGAGGAGAAGGTACTGGTCTCACCTGCCGCCGGTTTATGAGGCCAGGAGCCTCTTCAATACCCCAGGAGTAGGGACCAGTAATTCGACCAGTGGTAAACCGGACAGAGGCACCTGGAACTGGAGCGCCGGTTCAGCCGCATCTAACAGATCCGCCTCATCAGAACAATGTCCCGTCACAGCACGTCCCAACACCGCCGGGTCACTACTCTAACCTGATGGATAACATTGTCGCTGCCGCTTCACGACTGGCGGCTCTCCCGATCGAAGGCGAGTCCCCAGTAGCGGTCGAGACGCGACGGGCTAGGCAGATCCTTCAGACACCTTTGACTCAGCAGCAGGCTTATTCATATAGTCGCGAAAGGATCCATTCTACTCCCCGCCCAAGCTGGATTACAGCAGGCATGTCGATGAACCAGCCATGTCAAGCAGTGCGCTAAACCGTAATCCGCCCCGTGGCCATAACCCGGTGGGTGGTGGTGGTGATGCTCAGGATGTGGTGGATCGTGCTAGGGCACGTTGAGAGGCCGAGTTAGCGGCGCGACATGAAGCCCGCCAACTTACTCCGTTTCGTCCAACCACGTTGGTGGAACCAGGGGTTACCTCCAGCTCTTTGGGAGTGCCGTGTCTCGTCCCAGCGCTGCGCAACGTGCGCCTGCCCAAGGATTTCAAGGGCCCACGTAAAGTGCCGAATTACACCGCCGATTTATCCCCCGAGTCATGGGTTGAAAGCTATGAGATGGCAATGGAGATGCTGGATGTGGACGATGCGGCGTGTGCTAAATACTTCACCATGATGCTGGAGGGGACAGCCCGCACTTGGCTGAAGAGCTTCCCGGCTAACTCCATTGGACCATGGTCCGAATTAAGGGCCCGGTTTATCCAGAATTTCAAGGATACATGTAAGCAGCCCATGTCAATCGTGGACTTAGCTGCCTGTGTCCAGGAGGAAGGAGAATCAACAACCCCTTGGGTGCGCCGGGTTTCGGAGATTTTGCATTCATCGGACCGCATCAACGCTGATACAGCAGTTTTGACATTGGAGGGCAATTGCCGGTTTGCACCTCTGAAGTTGAAATTGGGATGGCTCAAACGTCATTGTAATGACATGGGAACACTTATGGCAGCTCTGGTAAAGTATGCCGACTCTGATAGTACCAAGTACCCCGAGTCTGACCGATGACAAGACATGGAAGGGAAAGAAGAGCGGCAACACCAAGGGGCAGCAGCATAACCCGGCGGGTCATGGAAACAGCGGTAAGCGTAAAGCGGATAACAGTTTAGATTTTGTGGCTAATACCAACACGCAGGACAAAGGCCAGCGGCGTAAGGGTAAACCGCCCCAGCGTGGTGGAGGACCAAGTCCTAATCCGGAGCGCCTATCTTATCTGTTAAACCAGCCTTGCCCAAAGCACGGGACACAGGACAAACCGTCCATGCACCTTTGGAAAGATTGTTATATCATGCAGGAGTTCAAAAATTTCGACTTTTTTTGGTGTGATCACGGACCGGGCGGCGGTTCAAGCCTTGGATCTCATGGGCCGGGTTACGGTGGGGGCAGTTCGGGTTCAGGTTTTCACGGTAATCAGAGCGGATATGGTAATCAAGGCAATCGGGGCAACTAAGGTGGTTATAATCATCAGGGCAATCAGTAGCAACAACAGCAGTCGGGCTACCAGAGCAACCCGAAGCAGTTGAATAGTGGGCAGTATCATGTCTTCACCACTAGTCTATGCAAGCGCGATCAGAAGCTTCATAAAAGGGCAGTGAATTCTGTTGAACCGGCGGTGCTCCGTTACTTACGCTGGTCTGAGCAGCCGATCGTGTGGGGTAGAGAGGATCATCCGCCTCGGGTTGATAATCCGGGTCATCTGGCATTGGTGGTGGCGCCTCAGGTTGGAGGTTATAAGTTCACTAAGGTACTCATGGATGGGGGGAGTCGTATCAATATCCTTTATTATGAAACTATCCGTCGCATGGGGTTAACAGATAAAAATCTTAAACCGTACAACACGGTCTTCCATGGTGTGGTGCCTGGTAAATCGGCATATCCCGTTGGTAAGATAGCTCTGGAGGTTGCTTTTGGTGATGGGCATGATTCAAGGTCGGAGACATTGACCTTTGAGGTCGTGAGAATTAAGAGCCCGTATCACGCCTTGTTTGGACGGCCGGCTTATGCTAAGTTCATGGAAAGGCCCTGTTATGTCTATCTGCAGCTCAAGATACCGGGTCATAAGGGTACCATCACGGTTCATGGAAGCCGTAAGATCGCTTTGGAATGTGAAGAAGGTGACGCAGCATATGCTGAGTCAGTTTGTGCAACAGAGGAGTTGAAGTTCTACAAGGACAATGTTGATCTGACGGATATGACTTCTTTGAAAAAGCCAACTACAGAGCATGATCCGGCCTTGAAGTTTAAATCGGCTGATGAGACTAAGCTGGTTGATTTTGTTCCAGGCGATTCGTCCAAGCAGTTCCGCATCAGCACTAACTTGGATCCGAAATAGAAAGCGCGCTCATCAGGTTCATCCGTGAGAAAAGGGGCATCTTTGCGTGGAAGCCTTCTGGCATGCCAGGTGTACCGAGAAAACTCGCTGAGCACACTCTTAATGTTGATCCCAAGTATAAACTGGTCAAGCAGTTTCTTCGCTGGTTCAATGAAGAAAGACGCAAGGCAATTGGTGAGGAGGTAGCCAGGCTCTTGGCGGCTGGTTTCATTGTTGAAGTATTTCATCCTGAATGGTTAGCTAATCCGGTGCTGGTACTTAAGAAGAACGGCACTTGGCATATGTGTGTGGATTACACAGATTTGAACAAGGCTTGTCCAGCAGATCCTTTCGCCCTCCCACGTATTGATCAAATCATTGATGCTACGACGGGTTGCGAGCGTTTGAGTTTTCTGGATGCTTATTCTGGTTACCATCAGATCAAAATGGCAGTTATGGACCAGGAGAAGACAACTTTCATAACTCCCTTTGGAGCCTTCTACTATGTATCTATGCCTTTTGGGCTCAAAAGTGCCCATGCGACTTATCAGCGCTGTGTGCAGAATTGTCTTCATGATCAGATCGGCCGCAATGTTCATGCCTATGTGGATGATATTGTGGTAAAATCCAGAAAGGAGGAGACATTGATTGATGACTTGAAGGAGACATTTGATAACCTCTGGGTTTATAAAATGATGCTTAATCCGGCCAAGTGTGTCTTTGGTGTACCGGCAGGCAAGCTCTTGGACTTTCTGGTGTCTAACAGGGGCATTGAAGCTAATCCGGAGAAGATCAAGGCTATAACTTCTTTGGCTAAACCGAAGTGCATCAATGATGTCCAACAACTGGCAGGCCGGATTGCAGCCTTAAGCCGGTTTATCAGTCACCTTGGGGAGAAGGCCATCCCTTTGTATCAAATGTTGAAGAAGACAGATAACTTCGTCTGGAGTAACGCCGCCAATGAAGCATTTAAGGACTTAAAGCGGCAGCTAGCTGAACCACCTATCCTTGCTGCTCCTATTGATAAGGAACCCTTGTTGTTATATGTGGCTGCTAACGCCCAGGCTGTCAGCGTGGCTATTGTGGTGGAATGCAAGGAGGCTGGAAAGGAGTATCCGGTTCAACGGGCGGTTTATTACATCAGTGAAGTACTTATTGAGTCCAAGCAGTGGTACCCGCATTGGCAGAAGCTGGTGTATGGATTTTTCATGGCAAGCCGGAAGCTTAAGCAATATTTCGAGGGACATCCCATCACTGTGGTCAGTTCTGCTCCTTTGGGGGATATAATCCAGAACAGGGAAGCAACTGGCCGCATTGCTAAGTGGGCTATTGAGCTTGGGCCTCACGGGCTAAAATATGTACCCCGGATGGCAATCAAATCTCAGGCACTTGTGGATTTCATCAATGACTGGACATAGTTACAAGCACCAGAAGAGAAGCTGGATCATACTTATTGGACTATACATTTTGATGGATCCAGGCAATTGGAGGGCTCGGGGGCTGGAGTCGTATTAACTTCCCCACGAGGTGATAAGTTTTGTTATGTTCTCCGTATAATGTTCCCTTGTACTAACAATGCAGCAGAATATGAGGCCTTACTCCACGGTCTTCGGATGGCTAAGGAGATGAATTCAAGCCGGGTTAAGTGCTTCGGTGATTCGGACCTGGTGGCTCAACAAGTGTCTGGTACTTGGGATTCCAAGGACCCACTCATGGCGGCATATCGTCGAGAGGTGGATCTTGTTGCGGGTCAATTCAAAGGTTATCAAGTCGATCATGTGGACCGGCAGAAGAATGAAGCGGCGGACGCCTTAAGCCGTTTGGGTTCCCAACGTAAACCGGTCCCACCCAATGTCTTTCTGGATGTGCTACATAATCCGTCCGTCAAGCTCCCGACAGAGGAGGATTTGGCTGTTCCTGACCCGGAGGCTCAGTTGGTGGCGGCTCTTCATGTTATCCCGGATTGGACGGTTCCATATTTGGCGTATATGAACCGGGGCGAGTTACCAGAGGATGAAACTTCGGCCAGGCAGATAATCCGGCGGTCCAAGTCCATGACTATTATCAATGGAGAGTTACATCACTGCAGTGTGATAGGGGCGTTTCAGCGTTGTGTATCTCCTGAAGAAGGCCATGAAATTTTGCGTGAGATCCACGAAGGAGATTGTGGTCATCACGCCGGTTCAAAATCTCTGGTAGCCAAGGCATTTCTTCATGGTTTCTATTGGCTAACGGGTCATGCTGATGCTGAGGACTTGGTCAAAAGGTGTGATGGATGTCAAAAATTCTCACGACGCGCTCATGTACCGGCTCAAGAGTTGAGGATGATTCCAATCACTTGGCCGTTTGCAACTTGGGGGCTGGATATGGTTGGGCCCTTTAAGCGATCCAAGGAGAAGAAGACCCACCTTTTGGTGGCGGTTGATAAATTCACTAAGTGGGTGGAGGCAGAACCAGTCAGTAAGTGTGATGCAGCTATGGCGGTTCAATTCATCAAAAAGGTGATTTTCCGGTTTGGCTTTCCACACAGCATTATAACTGATAATGGTACCAATCTGTCCAAAGGTGCTATTAAGGAGTTTTGTCAACGTGAGCACATCTGGCATGATGTATCATTAGTGGCTCACCCCCAGTCTAATGGTCAAGCAAAGAGAGCCAATCAAGAGATCTTGAGAGGCATCAAGCCCCGGCTTATGGTTCCTTTGCAATGGACGCCGGGTTGTTGGGTGGAGGAGTTACCTTCTGTGTTATGGAGCATCAATACCACGCCCAACAGATCCACGGGTTACACACTTTTTTTCATGGTTTATGGAGCGGAGGCGGTTCTCCCTAGTGACATCCGTCATGACTCACCTCGTGTGGCGGCGTATGTTGAAGCTAACAATGAGAAAGCACGACAAGAAGCACTTGACCTATTGGATGAGGAGCGTGACATTGCGGCCGCCCGTTCGGCGATTTATCAGCAAGATCTGCGTCGTTATCACAGCCGCCGGGTTAGAACCAGAACTTTTCAAGAAGGCGATCTGGTGCTCCGACTCATTCAGGATCAGACTGATATGCACAAGTTATCCCCGCCTTGGGAAGGACCTTTTGTGGTCAGCAAGAATCTGTATAGCGGGTCATACTACCTCATTGATGTTCGAGAGCACAAAGACTCGCGTAAATCGGAGGAGGAGACCCACCGGCCGTGGAATATCACTCATCTTCGGCCTTACTATACCTGAGCCACAGGCTCTGCTTATGTACATAGTTATGACAATGTATATATTATGATCAATATAATAAACCGGAGCCTCAACTAAAGCGGGGTATCTGTTGTTTTTCTTATATCATGTGTGGTTACATGGGGGCTTCTGTTCATAAAGCGGCGTCCGGTTTACACCTTGATTCAGCTTATAAAGCTTTATATAGAAATCACTTCGGGGCTTGGTTGTACTTGAACCATATCTACACCTCTTGATCGGCGCAAAGCCACCAGAAAAATCACTTGGGGGCTTGGTCATATTCGAACCATAGTCACCCCTCTTGATCGGCTCAAAGCCAAATTACTTCGGGGCCAAAGAGAGTGTTGCAAAAGAACAACTCAAACATAGGCACCCACTGCGCATAGCTCAAAATATTGCTTGGGGATTCTTTGCTATCGCAATGAACAAAGAATCTACACTTGTAATAGGCTATCAAGCCACGGCTTGGAAGCCTGGTGTATACACCTAAAACCCCGGGTTAGCCTGCCTGTTTAAGTAAGTCACTCCGTCCAGGTAAACCTGGTATGACCCGCCGAACTTCGTCAAGTCAATCTCATAAGACCATGAACTTGTCAAAGTTAAAACGACGATTGGTTAAGGATCGGGGACCATCTTAAAAGGCTTTGTGAAATGGTTTAACTCAGTGGCCTGGCAGCCCATGAAAAGCCTCGAATTTGGGGCCTGGCAGCCCGTGAAAACCTTCGACTACAAGTTTTTTCGTATTCTTTTATTTGCCAAGTTTTTTCTCTTTTGATGACATTTATAATGTTCTGATAAACCGGCGTTCATTAAACCCGGCTTGACTTTCAACTACAAGTTGTTAGTATATGATCAGTCATAATCCGGAGATTATTAACCCGGTCTGGTTTTGACTATAAGTCGCCAGAATTGAATATGAATAAACCGGTGTTTATCATAACCCAGAGCGGTTTTATCATAAACTGGCACAATATGACAGAAGTTATTGTTACTCAAGATTAGGGTTATTACCCTCATTACAACGGTTGGTCAGCCAACATTATGACTCAAGGTCACAGGTATCAATTATTTTCATATTTGATTATCTTTTCACAAGCCTTGGTTATAAACCCTGGCTATATATCTGGGCATCATGACCCGTCCGGCGGTAAACCGCTAGGACACTATCAACTTCTTGTGTGCAGGAATAGCTTGAGTAAATCGCTACGGATTATGAACATCATATGTCTTAAGCATGACAGATGAACAAGTATCAGGCACAAATAAGTATGCATGATGGCATAGCAGACCAAGTGTTTTAACTAGCCTATTACAAGGCGTTTCAGTGCCGAAAAGGATAATTGTTTTCTCGACAAGCATTGCAGCACGTGGAAGTTTAAACCGGCCTCCGGATCACGATTCCTCACCAGCTTGACATGACGGTTGCGGATCACCTTGCACCGGTTCATCATCCTCCTCTCTACCCAGTGGCTGGAAGTCAATGGTTGCCCAGTCGATCCTAGTTAGGGCTTGGAATACAGCTTCATCGCTTATAAGGGTGGACGGTTCAATGTCAGGGGCATAGGTGTGCTTACGGATTGGTGGGATAAAATTTTGCGCTTCAGGAGTTGGTGCAACAACCCGTTTGTTTTTGTCATCATAACTCGCCTGGTAATATGAGAGATCATCTTCTTCAGCCAGTTGACAAGCCAGTCGACGTACTTCCCGGTTTATGGCTTGGAGGTCATCATTGCCAAATTCTGATCCGTTTTCTTTTAAGCTGGGATAGCCTTTAGCCACTTCCACCGGATCAAGGTCAGGTACCCATGCTTTTGCCTAGGTTAGTGCGGTCAGAGCACCAGCCCTTGCAGCAGACCTCTTTAGCTCTTCTACCCGGTCAGGCAGCATAGACAACCTTTCTAAGGTTTCCTTGATTAAAGTGGGTGGAGGCTTGTTGTGTGAAGCGGTACAGATGATCCGCTGTGCACCGGTATATAACTGCTCTATAAGAGTATAGGCAGCCTTCAATTTCTTCTGTACGTCAGAGCCCAGATGACTAATGCGAGTCCTTGCATAATTACAAGCATCAGTAAACCGGCAATGTATGGGAAGATATGTCGAAAATGTGAAGCAAGGCTGTTTACCAAACACAGCAGCCATCATAGCATGTATCTGCCGCTTTACGCCAGTCAGCTCATCTACTACCGGTTTAAGAGCTGCTTCTGCGTCCTCGGCTCTTTTTTGCAAAGTGGATTTTTCTGTGTCCCAATCCGCCCGCTCCTTGTTGAAAATCTCCTTTAGCTTTTCCATAGCGGCTAAAGCGCTGGTCAGCTCATCCTTTGCCTTCGAGGTTTTGGCTTGCTGGGACTTGATGTTTTCTTGCAGATCGGCGGTGTGAGATTCCTTTTTGCTCAGCTCAGCCTATAAGAAACAGACATATTATGAGTTGACGGTACATATTTGAAGTACCAAGCACATAACAAGTTATGCACCTGATACTTGGGGGCTAATGCATATTTGCTTGTGCAGGGAAATTTCTACAAGTCCCAAGCACAATACAAGTATTACTCTTGGCACTTGGGGGCTAATGTATGTTTGCTCTATCAAATGTTCAGGATGAGAAGGGACAGTGTTACTATCCTTTTACCACACTTGTGCTTCAAAGTAGCACCATGATCTCCATGATAGAGAGTCTCCTATGTTGTCACTTTCATATACTAGTGGGAATTTTACATTATATAACTTGGCTTGTATATTCCAATGATGGGCTTCCTCAAAATGCCCTAGGTCCTCGTGAGCAAGCGAGTTGGATGCACACCCACTTATTTCCTTTTGTTGAGCTTTCATACACTTATAGATCTAGTGCATCCGTTGCATGGCAATCCCTACTCACTCACATTTATATCTATTGATGGGCATCTCCATAACCCGTTGATACGCCTAGTTGATGTGAGACTATCTTCTCCTTTTTTTCTTCTCCAAAACCACCCTTCTAATCCACATATAGTGCTATGTCCATGGCTCATGCTCATGTATTGCGTGAAGATTGAAAAAGTTTGAGAACATCAAAAGTATGAAACAATTGCTTGGCTTGTCATCGGGGTTGTGCATGATTTAAATATTTTGTGTGATGAAGATAGAGCATAGCCAGACTATACGATTTTGTAGGGACAACTTTCTTTGGCCATGTTATTTTGAGAAGACATAATTGCTTTGTTAGTATGCTTGAAGTATTATTATTTTTATGTCAATATTAACTTTTATCTTGAATCTTTCGGATCTGAACATTCATGCCACAATAAAGAAAATTACATTGAGAATTATGCTAGGTAGCATTCCACATCAAAAATTCTGTTTTTATATTTACCTGCTCGAGGACGAGCAGGAATTAAGCTTGGGGATGCTTGATACATCTTCAACGTATCTATAATTTTTGATTGTTCCATGCTATTATATTATCTGTTTTGGATGTTTAATGGGCTTTATTATGCACTTTTATATTATTTTTGGGACTAACCTACTAACCAAAGGCCTAGTGCAAATTGCTGTTTTTTTGCCTATTTCAGTGTTTCGCAGAAAAGGAATATCAAATGGAATCCAAACAGAATGAAACCTTCAGGAGAGTTATTTTTGGAACAAACGCAATCCAGGAGACTTGGAGTGGACGTCAAGGAAGCAACGAGGCGGCTACGAGGCAGGGAGGCACGCCCGGGGGGGGGGGGGGTAGGCGCCCCCACCCTCGTGGGCCCCTCGTTGCTCCACCAACCTACTTCTTTCGCCTATATATACCCATATACCCCGAAATCAACCGAGAGCACCACGAAACCCTATTTCCACCGCCGCAACCTTCTGTACCCGTGAGATCCCATCTTGGGGCCTTTTCCGGCGCTCCGCCGGAGGGGGAATCGATCACGGAGGGCTTCTTCATCAACACCATAGCCTCTCCGATGATGTGTGAGTAGTTTACCATAGACCTTCGGGTCCATAGTTATTAGCTAGATGGCTTCTTCTCTCTCTTAGGATCTCAATACAAAGTTCTCCTCGATTCTCTTGTATGATTCGATGTAATTGTGGGTTTATGATCAAGATTATCTATGAACAATATTTGGTTCTTATCTGAATTCTTATATGTATGATTTGATATCATTGCAAGTCTCTTCGAATTATCAGTTTGGTTTGGCCTACTAGATTGATCTTTCTTGCAATGGGAGAAGTGGTTAGCTTTGGGTTCAATCTTGCGGTGTCCTTTCCCAGTGACAGCAGGGGCAGCAACGCACGTATTGTATTGTTGCCATCGAGGATAAAAAGATGGGGTTTATATCATATTGCTTGAGTTTATCCCTCTACATCATGTCATCTTGCCTAATGCGTTACTCTGTTCTTATGAACTTAATACTCTAGATGCATGCTGGATAGCAGTCGATGTGTGGAGGAATAGTAGTAGATGCAGAATCATTTCGGTCTACTTGTCGCGGACGTGATGCCTATACATGATCATGCCTAGATATTCTCATAACTATGCGCTTTTCTATCAATTGCTCGATTGTAATTTGTTCACCCACCGTAGATTATGCTATCTTGGGAGAAGCCACTAGTGAAACCTATGGCCCGCGGGTCTATTTTCTATCATATAAGTTTCCGATCTATTTTATTTTGCAATCTTTCCTTTCCAGTCTATATCATAAAAATATGAAAAATATTTAACTTATTATCTCTATCAGATCTCACTTTTGCAAGTGGCCGAGAAGGGATTGACAACCCCTTTATCGCGTTGGTTGCAAGGTTCTTATTTGTTTGTGCAGGTACAAGGCGACTTGCATGTAACCTCCCACTGGATTGATACCTTGGTTCTCAAAAACTGAGGGAAATACTTACGCTACTTTGCTGCATCACCCTTTCCTCTTCAAGGGAAACCAACGCATGCTCAAGAGGTAGCATCAGGGTCTATGCACATCTTGCACATGCGGTGTGCCCTGAGAGTGAGATATGTGCAGCTCCTATCGTGATTTGTCGGCACATTCGGGCGGTCTTGCTGGTCTTGTTTTACCATTGTCGAAATGTCTTGTAACCGGGATTCCGAGTCTGACCGGGTTATTCCGGGAGAAGGAATATCCTTCGTTGATCGTAAGAGCTTGTGATGGGCTAAGTTGGGACACCCCTGCAGGGTATAAACTTTCAAGAGCCGTGCCCGCGGTTATGTGGCAGATGGAAATTTGTTAATATCCAGTTGTAGAGAACTTGACACTTGACTTAATTAAAATGAATCAACCGCGTGTGTAGCCGTGATGGTCTCTTTTCAGCGGAGTCCGGGAAGTGAACACGGTTTGTGTTATGTTTGAACGTAAGTAGTTTCAGGATCACTTATAGCTTCATGACTGTTGTGTAGCTTCTCATCTTACTCTTGTATTCGTATGTTAGCCACCATATTTGCTTAGCGCTTGCTGCAACTCCACCTCATTACCACCTCCTACCCATAAGCTTAAATAGTCTTGATCTCGCGGGTTTGTAGATTGCTGAGTCCTCGTGACTCACAGATACTACCAAAATAGTTGCAGGTGCCGATGATACCAGTGCAGGTGATGCTACCAAACTCAAGTGGGAGTTCGACAAGGTCCTTGGTCGTTACTATGTTTTGTTTCCTGATGATCAGTAGTGGAGCCCAGTTGGGATGATCGGGGATCTAGCTTTTGGGGTTATCTTCTTTTCATTTTGTTTCGACCGTAGTCGGTCTATGTGTGTATTTTGGACGATGTATGAATTATTTAAGTATTGTGTGATGTGGCGATTGTAAGCCAACTCTCTTTATCCCATTCTTGTTCATTACATGGGATTGTGTGAAGATGACCCTTCTTGCGACAAAACCACAATGCGGTTATGCCTCTAAGTCGTGCCTCGACACGTGGGAGATATAGCCGCATCATGGGCGTTACAAGTGATGACTCCAAGTGGCCCAGGCATCTTCAAAGTGTTATAAGCATATTGGGATGCTGCCATGAACTTAGCCAGGGCCGGGCGTCCCAGAATCCCATTGTATGGCAGGGGGAGATCAACCACATCAAACACAATCCTCTCAGTCCGATAGTTCAATTCTCCCCCAAACATC
Organism: Triticum aestivum; assembly: GCF_018294505.1. Classification (NCBI taxonomy): domain Eukaryota; kingdom Viridiplantae; phylum Streptophyta; class Magnoliopsida; order Poales; family Poaceae; genus Triticum; species Triticum aestivum. Next base: position 205,108,208 of record NC_057802.1, on the reverse strand, counting down.
ACTCGCAACGTAATATTCCCCTTGGGATGGCTCCTAGCGGGTTTGACTCCTTGAAACATGCCGGTGACTTTTAGCTCTTCTTCTCCTATCTGAAGCTTGTTGACGACTGCCGGGGAAATCAGATTCAACTCAGCCCTGCCATCCACTAACATCTTTGTGACCTTGAGGTTACGAATTGTTGGGGAGACCAACAATGGCAAACACCCTACCGCTGTGGTGCGGCCATGGTGATCCTCCTCATCAAAGATGATGGGCGTGCGGGGCCACTTGAGCGGCTTCCGGGCCTCTAGCGCTGGTTCCACAGCATTGACCTATCGTGCCCATCGCTTGAGTTTGCGATGAGAGGTGTGCAAAGATGCACCTCTATCAATGCATGGAGCGTCAGTGGCCTTCTGAAATTCCTGCTCACTGGCTCCCTCTTCATTCCCTTCATCACTCACATCATCACATATTTTCTTCTCTTGGCCCCTGGCGTGTCTTCCTTGGTTCCGAAAGGGTTTGCCGGGGCGATTTGCTTCACCGCCTCTGCCCTTACCGCCAGCAGCATTTTGACCCTTTTCCTTATCACGCTTATCATACTCTGCCCTCTGTTTCTTGACAAGATGCTCAACCTGATAACACTCCTGAAGGTCATGGGCTTTGGTCCGGTGGATCTTGCAGTACGGCCCATCACCTTTCCCAACTTTTTCTGCGGCAACGGCTTCCCGGCAGGCAGCGCACGCAGCGGCTTCCTTGCCGGGGGCCTCAGCCTTGGCCTTCTTGCTGGTACTAGCTGTGCCCGAACCTTCTACAATCATCACTTCCTTATCTCTTGGCTTCTTATTGCGCTTCTTGCCCTTTCTCTGACTGGTTGATTCATCTTCATCCTCTGAATCAACATTGATGCAATCCTCCTCTCCGGGCAACTTCCTTCCTTCCTCCATCCGAGCACACTTATCCACTAGTGTGTATAGCTCCTTCACAGTCTTGGGCAACCGCACATTCATCATAGAACGAATGCGACAATTGCGCACATTGGACTGGAAGGCTGCTATAACAGCTGCCGGATGGATATTTGGAATATTTCTATGAACTTTACTGAATCTCTGTAAATACTTATAGAGGGTTTCTCCTTCCTTCTGCTGGAGAAGCTGCAGGTCGTGGGGCCTATCGGGCTCTTGGTGGCCACCGGTGAAGGCACCGATGAACTCGTGGCACATATCTGCCCACAACGAAATGAATTTCTCTGGCAGGTGCATCAGCCAAGACCTCACATTGGACATGAGGGCCAAAGGGAAGTAGCTGGCGAACACCTTCTTGTCTCTTCCCCCGGCAGCCTGAACAGCGATGGTGTAGATGCTCAGGAACTCTGCCGGGTTTAGCCTCCCGTCGGATTTCTCAGGTATCTCAGGCTTGAACATGTGAACGGACGGCGAACGGACTTGCGCAACTCTCGTATAAAGGCAGGGTAGTCGACCTCGAAAGGTAGGCACCCGCTAACATCGAGCGCAGGCTCGTCGACGTTGAGGCCGCCGCACCCGTCGGTCTGGCGGAGGTCGTCGTGGCGACGATCCATGACGACGCGCGCGTCTCCCCGCCGCCTATCCCGCGGGGCTCGATGTTGGCCTGGACGTTCTCGAGGGTCGGAAGAGGCCATCGAGACATCGTCGGGGTCTTGATTCGGCTGCGCCCGCATCGGCTGCCGTGGTGGGGACTGCATGGTGGGGACGGCCCCCTCCGTTGGGCCAGCAGTACGGGCGGTTGCTGTCGCTTGGGGAGGTCGTGGCGGGCCAGCCCACCATGAGCCCCTAGCCTCGGCGAAACCGAGCAGGCTCTGCATTGTGGCATGCCATTCATCCATCTGCTCGGCTACTGGCGGAAACCTCAGCAGCAATAGAGCTCGAGCGATAGCCTCCGTGGCTGTGCTTGGCATGGATGTTGACGACGTCGACTGCACAGTCGCCCGGCTCCCGATGGTGCCAGCGGCGGCGACGACGGGGGTGCCGCATCCACGTAGCTGTGGGACGACCACCTGGGCAGCGGGGTCGCGCGGCGGTGGTGCTCGAGGGTCAGCGGCTCCATCGAGCGCAGCGGTCTGGTCGACTCGTTCGGGAGGAGGCACGTTGGCCGCGGTCACTCCCATGGTGGGGGCGGCCGGAGGGCGATGGTTCACCCCGGACCAAGCGTCGTTGCTGTGGCTATGCTCGTCGGTGGGGGGAGAGGGTCTAGACGGACTGAGCCCCTCGCCCGCAGCTTGTGGAGCATGACCGCCAAGGCGTTGTTGATGCTCTCCTCCTCCGACGTCTTTAGCCCCCGTGTCGGGCGCAGGAGGAGTGGCGATGGCGCCACCTGCTCCAACCACGCCCCTACTAGCGTTCACGTCCTCGCTCGCCCCTGCATCCTCGGAGCCACTAGAGGCCACGAGTGGCGGAGCCTTCGAGGTGGACGGATGGGCGGAAGGGCCAGACTTCTTCTTCTTAGGCGCCATGGCCGATGGCGTCGTCAAAGATGAAGACGGCGATGAAGATGACGCGCTGCGCACGCTTTCAGGTTCGCGCAAGCGAGCCGCCTACCTGGTGCGCCAAAGATGTCCCGGGATATCCGCGACCAACTATGGGACCAGGTTGCCCCTTGCTGGTTCGTGTTGGGGAACGTAGCAGAAATTCAAAATTTTCTACGCATCACCAAGATCAATCTATGGAGTAATCTAGCAACGAGGGAAGGGGAGTGCATCTACATACCATTGTAGATCGCGATGCGGAAGCGTTGCAAGAACACGGATGAGGGAGTCGTACTCGTAGCGACTCAGATCGCGGTTGATTCCGATCTAAGCGCCGAACCACGGCGCCTCCGCGTTCAACACACGTGCAGCCCGGTGACGTCTCCCACGCCTTGATCTAGCAAGGGGAGAGGGAGAGGTTGGGGAAGACTCCGTCCAGCAGCAGCACGACGGCGTGGTGGTGATGGAGGAGCGTGGCAATCCCGCAGGGCTTCGCCAAGCACCGCGGGAGAGGAGGAGGAAGAGGGGTAGGGCTGCGCCATGAGGGAGATGTGTTCTCATGTGTATGGCAGCCCCAAAACCCCAATATATATATAGGGGAGGGGGAGGGCTGCGCCCCCATCTAGGGTTCCCCCCCAACAGGTGCGGCCAGCCCTAGATGGGGCTTGGGGGGCGGGCAAGGGGGGGAGAGAGGGGGGGCGCCCCACTAGATGGGCCTTAGGCCCATCTATGCCTAGGGTTTCCCCCTTTCCTGCACCCTGGGCCTCTTGTGGGCGGGGGCGCACCAGCCCACCTGGGGCTGGTCCCCTCCCACACTTGGCCCACGCAGCCCTCTGGGGCCGGTGGCCCCACCTGGTGGACCCCCGGGACCCTCCCGGTGGTCCCGGTACATTACCGATAGCACCCGAAACTTTTCCGGTGACCAAAACAGGACTTCCCATATATAAATCTTTACCTCCGGACCATTCCGGAACTCCTCGTGACGTCTGGGATCTCATCCGGGACTCCGAACAACATTCGGTAACCACATAAAAACTTCCTTTATAACCCTAGCGTCATCGAACCTTAAGTGTGTAGACCCTACGGGTTCGGGAACCATGCAGACATGACCGAGACGTTCTCCGGTCAATAACCAACAGCGGGATCTGGATACCCATGTTGGCTCCCACATGTTCCACGATGATCTCATCGGATGAACCACGATGTCGGGGATTCAATCAATCCCGTATACAATTCCCTTTGTCTACCGGTATACTACTTGCCCGAGATTCGATCGTCGGTATCCTGATACCTTGTTCAATCTCGTTACCGGCAAGTCTCTTTACTCGTCCCGTAACTCACATCATCCCGTGATCAACTCCTTGGTCACATTGTGCACATTATGATGATGTCCTACCGAGTGGGCCCAGAGATACCTCTCCGTTTACACGGAGTGACAAATCCCAGTCTCGATTCGTGCCAACCCAACAGACACTTTTGGAGATACTTGTAGTGCACCTTTATAGCCACCCATTTACGTTGTGACGTTTGGTACACCCAAAGCATTCCTACGGTATCCGGGAGTTGCACAATCTCATGGTCTAAGGAAATGATACTTGACATTAGAAAAGCTCTGAGCAAACGAACTACACGATCTTGTGCTAGGCTTAGGATTGGGTCTTGTCCATCACATCATTCTCCTAATGATGTGATCCCGTTATCAACGACATCCAATGTCCATGGTCAGGAAACCGTAACCATCTATTGATCAACGAGCTAGTCAACTAGAGGCTTACTAGGGACATGGTGTTGTCTATGTATCCACACATGTATCTGAGTTTCCTATCAATACAATTCTAGCATGGATAATAAAAGATTATCATGAACAAGGAAATATAATAATAACCAATTTATTATTGCCTCTACGGCATATTTCCAACAGTTCGGCGGGGGGACATCGCGTTGCACAAAGAGCAGATCAGCGTGCGACATCACGACAAAGAGCACACAAGCAATTTACCCAGGTTTGGGCCGCCGTGAGGCGTAACACCCTACTCCTGCTTTGGTGGACTGATGGTGGAATGAGCATGGTGACACGTAGTACACTTGCCCAGCAGGGTTTGCCTCGGGGCCGCAGCGACTATGCATGTGTGGTGGCTTGGGTTCATCAACTTTTCAACCCTTCCACTGAGTGCCATGGGCCTCCTTTTATAGATTAAGGGGTCACCACAGTGGCAAAGTGGTCATTATCCACTGATATGATAGCAAACAGTGCTATCATACCTAACTCTGCGGGCTGACAGGGTGCATTAAATGCACCGCTTAGTGTCACATCACTGGTCGCCCGACAAGGCCTGCCGAGTTATCTTGCCAGCTCCACACCTGTTCTCTTGACATGTCGCATGGCGGGTGCTATCTGTGGGTTTCTTTCGTAGGAAATGGCTGCCATGTGGTGAATGGCTTAATCATCTTGCGGCTTGACACCGCACTGATTGACGACGTGAGTCGTGTTTGAGTGGTTGGTGGGGTGGTTCTGCCCCTGCGAGCCCCGGCAGGCTCTGTCGGGGAGCCTTGATTGCTTGCTCCTGGTGGTGGCCTCGCCCCTTGCCAGGCTCGCCTGCCCGGCAAGGGAGGCCCTTCTCTTGCCGATATCTTGCTCCTCAGGCTCGATCTTGGCCCCTCTGGATTGCATGTTGGTTCTTCAAATTTAATGGTTCTTCAATATCTGACTTAAGCTGGTGCTTCAATCTTGATCTTGTGCCTGTGCACAGTTGGGCAACAGACCCAGGGTTTGTTGCACCGACAACTGCCTCAAACAATGCCACTATCGTTTGTTGCCTATGTAAACCCTGCATGAACTGGAAAATGATGTGTTTGAGAAAGAGTTCTACACCACGATTTTTGTGCCTGCCAAGACCTCACCCCAGGGATGGTTCTTCATTGAACCACCCATGCCAACAAGAGACTTGGCCATTCAGCAAGTGGCATACGAAGCGCTCCTCCGTCTTCTTGACCTCCTTCCAGAAATGAAGGAAGAACATGCCACCTGCTACCTACCTGGCCAGAGCGGATTTGGAGCTCTGCCTCAAGTGATGATTTCCCCAGAAGACAAGGATCCAACCCTCAAGTACAAAATCTGTTTCATCAACGCAGGAGACTACCTTCTACGTCACCTTACCGAAGCATTCCTTAGGGCTCGCCAAGACCTCCCTTCGCTTCTGCACCTCCACTGCCTCGAGAAGAAGAAGGTGGTCGAACAAGAACAACAAATCACTACCCTACAAGCCCACATTGACAATCAGAAGTAGCAAATTGAGGAACTTCAGAAAGCCCGCAACCGAACCCCACGGAGGAGGCATAGGAATAGATTTCCATATCCACCTTGTAGAGTATCATCGTCAGGACCCCGGCGATAAAACCCAAGACTGAATAACAACATTTTTGCTTCCGTCACATGTCACGGATGTGGTGAACTTGGGCATATTAATAGGATGTGTCCCAACAAGCAGCCGACTGTTGCATACCCACTAGCACCACAGGGGAACCCAGAAGCTGAAGACTGAGCACCTTTCTCGCCGAGTAATGAAGCAAGCACGGTTACTCAATCTGAGAACCCCTAGGGTAGGATGATTCGTTTACCCCTATGCGAATCTGAGTCCATATGATGGTTCGAATGAAACCATGTTGTGTGTTGCTTGTTTTTGTCTGTTTGTGTTTCGATATAAGTCACACTTTTGCCTTGGGCAACATGTATGTGACTATATCACCCATGTTATCTTGATGAATGTGTGTGGTCTTTACGACACCTGTTTGATTACACTTGCACTATACCACCCCCTTTAGGTGTTCCCTCCATCTATGCTGCTTTTCCCTCTCATCCCTCTCATCAACTAAAGACCAGCAAGACAAGATGCACCAAGGATTCCACCTCGGCAACCAACTAGCACTGAAGACTTTTGCTACAGCCACCTCGGCCAAGTGCAACCCCGTAGAGTTACTTTTACCCCTCAAGGCTAGAAAACCCTTCCTATATTAATCTAGAATCACCAGTTATCCCCGGTTCAAACCCCTAACCATGTGCTTAACCTACAAAAATTCTAAGAGAACCAGTTAAGCTTCAGTAACATTTGCTCACCACTTGGTTCATTATGGAACTAGTGGACAGAGTGAACAAGCACATTATCATCCTAAGATAGCACCAGAACTGACGATGCCATAGGGAAGACCAATTTGAGGGCATATGACTTGATGAGGCTATACTAGTAACCTTGAGGAATTATCTGAGACTCTTTGGTGGATTATGAGGCTTTCATGTTGATAGATGAACTTGGTGGGATCATATTAATAGAATAGCTTAGCTTTCATCACCCTGAAGTAAATTGGATTTTGTAGGACAATTATGATCGCCAGCTGAAATTCTTGGAGGTGTAAGGATTTGGCTTAGCTAGGGGATATTGATAGGAGATAGTTGATATTACGATAATGACTTGGGGGAAACATGTAGGAATTCTCGTTGGACCTGAGATTTCGATTTAAATAGGCCATCCTAGTGGAGTATCGATGTTAAGTGAGTCTACATGGTTCGGAGTAAATTGGATTTAGACTGATAATCTTGATCATGATACCATGTTTCTCGGAGGACGATAAACTGGGAGATTGGATTAATTGTCGGAGTTGATTTAGGGATCTGTATGAGCTTGACATTGGAGTCTATTAGATTGTGGTATTGGGAATTGGTGGATTGACTATAGTACGGATAGCCCTTTAAAGTATTTGGGGATTATAGGACATTAGAAGATCATGTGGAAGATCATGTGGAAGACCATAGCCCGTAATAGAACATGAGCCCTCGAACAAAGGGGTGGAGAGCGAACCCTAGCCCTCGGAGGAAGTGGGCAATAAACACGACCCTCTCACTGGATCTGGGAGTGGGAATAACTTGCCCTTGGGCAGGAAGCCTGTGGGGGATTTCCGCGGTCAGGTATCTTGCCGCCCGGAGCTTCATGATATCCTCCTCTGTGACAGAAGAAGCCACCCACTGGCCTTGAGGGCTGGGTCCGGACATGATTGGAAAGCTTGAAGCAACTAAATTGAACCTTAGGTGATGGAACTCGAGGTTGGAGAGGTCGAGGAAAGGTTTGCAGAGGGAAGGGACGGGTCTTAGCCCGTTTATAAAAGCGATGAATATTGAACGCCTCCTCCTAAACCTTAAAACCTGCCTACTCCTAAGGAATCACGCCAACCGAACGGTTGGGTTACCCACGCTCGTATTGATGAGAATCCCGCAATAAGGGGACACGATCTCTACTTCGACAAGACGTGCCAATAAAACCGCGTCTGAAAACATGGAGCGACATGCCAAAAATGGTTCAAAATAATAACCGGGAAGGGACGTGATGTCACGCTACAGAAAAGTTGTCGGCAGATTGGACTCGTGAAATATTATACTCTCTGCGGTTGTGTGTGGGATTTGTTTTGCATAGCCGGACACGTTCGTTGCGTCCGAAGACTCTGTTGGGGTATTGGGAGGAGGAACCCACCTTGCAATGCCGAAGACAATCTGTGCGCCGGACACCTCGTCATTGAAGCCTGGTTCAGGGGCTACTGAGGGAGTCCTGGACTAAGGGGTCCTCGGGCATCCGACCTGTTAGACATGGGCCGGACTGATGGGCTGTGAAGATACAAAGACCGAAGACTCTACCCGTGTCCGCATGGGACTCTCCTTGGCATGGAAGGCAAGCTTGGCGACCAAATATGAAGATTCCTTTCTCTGTAACCGACTTTGTGTAACCCTAGTCCCCTCCGGTGTCTATATAAACCGGAGGGCTAGGTTCGTAGAGGCGAATAATCATAATCTTAGTCATACAGGCTAGACTTCTAGGGTTTTAGCCATTACGATCTCGTGGTAGATCAACTCTTGTAATACTCATATTCATCAAGATCAATCAAGCAGGAAGTAAGGTATTACCATCATAGAGAGGGCCCAAACATGGGTAAACATTGTGTCCCCTATCTCCTGTTACCATTGACCCTAGACGCATAGTTCGGGACCCCCTACCCGAGATCCGCCGGTTTTGACACCGACAACTGTCCCAACCAAACGCGTACAACCACACTACCTCTTATGGGACGGGGCATTATTGATTACCTTGTTTGATACTAGCATGGTGCCCACACTACTAGTGACGGGGGTGACGTGAGTTCACCCTCGGGATGGGGTCGTGCTTGGATAGGGGGCCATGACTGTTTTTACAGGGCACCGTACACACCCTTGGCCCCTTCGTATAGTTGTGAAAATGAAAGGGCAAGCCCAAGATCTTTATGATTACACACAAGGGTCGTGTACCAACGAGTGGACCTCTATGTTAGTGTCACCTAGGGAAAGATAGTGATCGGGAGCTTACCTCGGGTACTTGAGGTACTGCGGGTCGTGGATGACATGGAAGCTTCCCGGATCTTGTGGGTAAAGTGTACAACCTCTGCAGAGTGTCAAACTATTCAAATAGCCGTGCCCATGGTCAAGGACAGTTTGGTGGTGCTACTTAAGTTATGTCTAGAATTTTACAAACTTGGTATGAGTAAGCTACATGGGTCAAGTAAAGACTTGACATATTGATTAAGCTAGATTTTTCCTAAACTCTATTTATGTTGATATCTGTAACCTATTCACACGGATATCTGAACCCTTATGATGCATGTTTTTACTAGAGGCTTGATCATGTCATTTCACTCAATCCAGTATTTTGGCAAGTTACTTAGTTATATGCCATGCATTGTTACCTTGATCTGAAACATGGGTTTCTTGTGAGTACACTCAAAGTACTCATTGGCTTGCCACTGGTTATTTAATTGGCCAGGCATGGAAAAGCAGGAGTTTGAAGAAGAATTCTTTGGAGACGAACATGCGAACTAGGATGCTTTCCTAGTCAGAATGCATGTAGGAATAAGGCAGATGACAGGGGTTCTACTTATCAACGAAGATTTCCGCTGCTTGTGTTTTATCTGGTATTCAGCCATTAAGGCTTTATCTATGTAAGACTTGACCATAATGGTCATAATTTGTGTAAGACGGTAAGTATGGATGTAAGACTCTTGTTATACCGCTTCTATGTGTTCAGTGAGCATTGATCTCTGGGATCACTGTACACGTGCATTCGGTGATCATGACTTACGAGTCGGGGTCCCCACATTTGGTCTGTGCAAAACAGGTTCTTACTGAACTGAAAGCAGAGGTGGATAAGACGAGCCTGGATGATCTCGATTAGGGAAATGAATATATTGTTCTAATATTGTTCTTATGAAGCTGGACTAGCTATATGTTGTATTGTGCTATTTTCAAATATATTTATGTGCCTGATATGAAATTGGCAAATAGCTATTCGATATGAAATGTGAATTTGTGTAATACTGGAATTATTAATTGTAAACTAATAACCTGCTAAATGGGTCATGGAACTTTGCAAACGGTTCTAGCAGTAAAAGCGCTTATGATGGATAGCCCAATGCCACACAGTTTTCTTCATCAAATAGTGTGTGATGTAGTTGAATAAAAGCAAACGGTTAATCGAGGCAGATCTTGTGTGATTGTTACACCTATCACACACGAGCCTATACATAAAACTATGTGGGATGTACATATAAACGGAAATGTTTTCCCTGGATTGACTGTGTGGGATGTACATATGAACGGAAATGTTTTCCTTGGATTGACGATGTGGGATGTACATACGAACGGAAACATATTCCTTGGATTGACTGTGTGGAATGTACATAACAAACGGAAACGTTTGTTTGGGACTGACTGTGTGGGATGTACATACAAACGGAAACGATTGGGTTTTGATGCCTCGCCCTATCGCACACGAGCTCATTTCGCCCCAGCCTGTGTGCCAGGAGGGCCTAGCCCCGATGGTTTCTAGGTTCTGTGGGAAGGGCCCCCCTATGCAGTCACTCACTAGGCGACGGTTCAAAACACCGTCGCGGAAAGGGGTTAAAAACCGTTTGTATAGCAGCTCGCTATACCAGTGTGTTGTTGTGTATTCCGCATCAATCACTCATGATTGGATGCTTTTAACATGGCAGTGTGGTAGTAGTTGCATCTTGCATTGATTTCTAGGTTTTACTGCTTCTATTTTTTTTGAAATGCCACTTATGACAAGACACTTTTAACTTGGCAGAGTGATATTGGTTGCATCTTTCATATGGTGTCTAGTTTGCATTACCTCTATTTTCTTAAAAATCCTTCTACTTAGTTTACACATTGTAGCTGTGAATATGTCATGCCATCCTGTTTTTCTTACATATTCCATCCTCATACGGTTGTCTTACATCAAAGTATTGCTTGTCTGTATCATGCATCAATGAGTTCCAAAGAGCGATTTTATTCTTTTGCGTTGTGGGTACGGCTTGACATGGCAAAGTATAAAAAGAGCAAGGAAAAGAATATAGTAGGGAATGGTGTTACTCGTCAGGTGCGACAGAAAAGGATCTACCCTCGAGATTCTGCTAGTACTTATAGTGTTGTAGAAGGTCCAAGTCCACCGGCTAAATCTACAAACACAGTATCACCTACTCCACCAGATGCAGCATCCCCTTCAACTGTACCAACATCTCAACGAGTTACTCGTTCGTTTGCTCTGCAACAACCCTGTTTCGAAGCTGCCTTCACACCTAACACTACTTTCGAAGCACTACTGACACAACAGGACTTGACAAGATCAGATGAACTTCATGGGCATCAACACTAAGACGGTACCTGACCGAGTCAAGTTGCAGTTGCATGCTCCTTTATATGTACTCTAACAGTTTGATGTGCACTAAAACTTTCCATATTCGTTGTTGAACTAGCACCACAGTGCGACATCCGGGATAATGTTTGACAGATTAACAAAATCTAAAGGAGGAAGAATGGAGATCCATTTTGAGGTAGGTTGAAAAAGGCCACGTGATGCTACAGAGTTAGCAAAGATAGTATAAGAGGTAGTCATTACAGTTAGGTGTCATGCACATATCCTCCCAATGTGGATCTAGTACAGGAATGAGAAACACGATACCCAGTTTAACACCGTCCTTGACCATTTATCCATAAGTAACGTTATTCATCACAATTTGTAATATTGTCTTGCTCTGTCCCATACTTTCTAGCTTCCTCCAAATAAGACTCACATTCTTTTTTCAACATATGGGGTTCTAGTTGGATCCGAAAGATGATGCAACTAAACAAGCATGCACTCATGTTTTTCAGCCTGCTCTGCGACAATATCGGTATCACCTTAGAAAAACTCATTTTAAAGGCAAGGCTAACAATGAAATCGCCCAAAATCTCAAGTGGAATATATTACAGATGGAGACTAGACAACCCTTGTTAAATACTGGTCTGATCCAAAGTATCAGGTAGGGTATATGTATTTGATCAGATCACATATTGAAATCGTATTTACGTATGTGCCTTACAAGTGTATCTTCTTCTAGGCTAACTATTTGAAGAACAAGACCAACCGTTCTAAAGTGAAATTCCAAAAGACAACATGATCTCGTAGCTATATTGCACAACGCAATGCTCTTCTAAATAGCTGCTAGTTCCTTCTTTTTATGTTTCATATTATCGTATCTATTTTGACTTGTTCCAAATATATAGGAAAGCCCGTGCGGACCAAAAAGAACCTGAACCAAATGCAGTGCAAATCTTCAAGGATTGCCACACCAGCAAGATGATGGTCATGAGCACACTAGTTCAAGCCGCTGTTGTAAGTCCTTAATCCTCCTGCCTTTGAACTGGTTGTTACTTTGATGTGTTCATTTAACTTCTTGGTTTGCAGTCAATGTCAGTTACTCTGTTCACTTTTATACACACTTTTCTTAACATATCATTTCACCATACACGGTTTAAAAGAGAGGAATGATATTCTTTTGGTCTTGATCTGTAATCTAGTTGTGATGTTCACTTGCCCAGACAATGATACAATAGCCTATTTGTTTGATATCTGTTTTCCCATAATATGAATGATGTCATACTATGTTCATCCTACTTTAAACCATGTCTCTATATCCTAAGATGTCAACGAATGTGAGGAAATAGATAATAAAGTAGGCATGTGTTGGTGCAATGATAGGCCCCTTATGTTTTTGGAGTTTGTTGACATAAACAGTATGGGACTTATTTGTTTGGTAGTGCACACAGCATAACAGGTCCCTGAAGAATCAAGGAGTTTGGTGCAAACAACGAAGAAAATCTCCCTGCGTGGCAGCGAAGGTTTTCACCAAAGATAAAGCTAACAATAGTGACCCCTAAAAATTGCTGAAGTTCAAGCAATTGGTTTGGTGTCTGCTTGAAGCAAATGACTGCGCTCGAGGAAGAAGGAAGACAAGATGAAGACATAGAATTTCTTTCATTGTTCTTCTTCTTCTTTCATTGATTCATAGGACCACTGTACTATTAATAGGTGTGTGGCTGAATGGATCGAGAAGAGGGGTCTAAAGGGGGGCGATTAGACCCTCAACAAATAAAAGTGGCAGTTTTTAGGTAGTTCAAGTTAAGGTGGAGTTTTAGCACAAGTTCCAACATTCACAATACATTTCAAGCAAGCATGACAATAGTATGAGCAGCGGAAAGAGTAAAGCATGCTAATTGAAAGAAAGTAAAGGGATGGGATTGGAGTCTGCAAACGCAATGAAGACATGGAGATTTTTGGCGTGGTTCCGATAGGTGGTGCTAACGTACATCCATATTGATGGAGACTTCAACCCAAGAAGGGTAAGGTAGCGCCAGTCCACGGAGGGCACCACCCACTAAGGGTCTATGAAGAAGCAACCTTGTCTATCCCACCATGGCGATTGCCCAAGAAGGACTTGCCTCACTCGGGTAGATCTTCACAAGGTAGGTGATCTCCTTTCCCTTACAAACTTCTTGGTTCAACTCCACAATCTTATCGGAGGCTCCCAAGCGACACCTAACCAATCTAGGAGACACCACTCTCGAAAAGGTAATAGATGTTGTGTTGATGATGAACTCCTTGCTCTTGTGCTTCAAATGGTAGTCTCCCCAACACTCAACTCTTTCTCATAGATTTGGATACGGTGGAAAGATGATTTGAGTGGAAAGCATCTTGGGGGAGGCTAGAAATCAAGATTCTTGTGGTAGGATTGGAATATCTTGATCTCAGCACATGAGTAGGTGGTTCTCTCTCAGAAAATGTAAGCTGGAAGTGTAGGCACGTTCTGATGGCTCTCTCACATATGGAGAAGGGGTGGAGGGGTATATATAGCCTCCACACAAAATCCAACCGTTACACACATTTGACCCAACTCGGTCAGACCGAATAGAAGAACTCTGTGTGACCGATTTAGTTCAAAATATGAACGTTAGGAATCTCAGTGGGACTGATGTGCTAGGGCTTAGGGAAAACATCAACTCGGTGGCACCGATTGCATCAAACCGATTGCATCAACTCGGTGAGACTAAAGTGAAGCAATAAGGCAACAGAGAAGATGTCAAGCCAACTCGGGTGTGACCGATCGCAATTTTGGTGAGACCGAAATAATCGCAACAGGCAACAGAGAGTTTGCAAGGCCATCTCGGTGAGACCGAGATCCGTATTGGTGTGACACTACAAAAAAATACACTTCCGTGATGATACGTGTTTGTCACAGTAGGTCACGTTTTCTGTCATGCATGTACATCCATGACAAATTTATGACAGAATCAAGATAGTCATACCTGTGCTGCCGTAGAAGTGTTCCATGACATTACCAAAATTATCATCACGGAAGTGTCCACTTCCATGACGATAAATCGCGTGTAACAGAAGTGCTTTCGTCAAGGGTGACCGACACGTGGCATCCACCGTAACGGAACGCCGTTAAGCCATCGGGTCCGGTTTTGGATCCGATAACCCATTAACAGCCCTGACCAATTGGCATTTTCCATGTGTAAAATCATCATTGGCTGGAGGAAACACATGTCGGCTCACCGTTGGGACAGATGTCATCCACTCATTGGACCCAAAGCACCTATGATACGTCGACACGTGGCATGGCCCAACAGAGGCGCATTCCTGTGGAAAGGCTGGCCCGTTTGACTTGGTCAAAAGGTGGCGGGCCGGCCCACGGCAAGCCTGTTAACGGCATGTTCGCATATAGCCCATTTACAGCCCGCTAACCCAGGGCCCGTTTATGGCCTATCCGAATTAGGCCCAGTAGCGTCATCTGGGCCATCCAATATAATTCTAGCCCGTTTTAACTTCCGACCCATTTATGGCCCATGACGTCTTTTGGCCCATATGAGGCCCTTAGTAACCCTCGGCCCATTAACGGCCCGTGGTAAAACTGGCTCGTAATGAACAGTGTATCACTTTATACCCATTAACGGCCCATTATTCCGTTGGTCCGTTTCCAGCCCATGTTATCTTACGGCCTTCTCAGGGTCCATTTATTTTGGGCTCATTTCCAGCATTCGGTTACTTACGGCCCGTTACTGTCATTTTCTGCTTGTGGGCCAAATTCAGCCCGTGCTTACAGTCGGCCCGTTTGTGGCCCGTTAATACATTGGGCCGTTTTCATAGCGTCATCAAATACGGCCGATTAACGACGGCCCATTATGGTTGGCCCATGAACGGACGATTCCAACTCTAGCCCGTTTACGACCATAAAGCGGTATGTTATTGGCCCATGTTTGGGCAATCGATCATACTGCCCGTAGAAGGCCCATTGATGATACGACCCGTAGAAGGCCCATTGATGATACGGCCCGTAGAAGGCCCATTTTACTACGCCCTGTAGAAGGCCCATTGTTTCTACGGCCCGTAGAAGGCCCAGTGTCACTACAGTAAATATGTAGCCCATGGTTATTGTGGCCTAGTTTAAAAAAAAGGTTATTGCGGCCACTAGCAAACTTCGGAAAAAGAACAACACTGACTACAAGCAAACAAATAAACAAGACAACAAGGAAATAAATAAGCAAGCAACTTACGCTAGGCTATCACGGCTATTACCCATATTACATCCACTGGGCATCAAAGTTCGCCACCAGTGCAAATATAGGGAACAAAGCAACATATCATATACACTGGTTGTCAAAGTTGGCGACCAGTGCGAATAAACGCCGCAACAAAACAAGTCCAGAACTGAAACCACTTCAGAAGATCTCAAGAAACAATATCCTGGGTACCCATAATGCTGGCAAGATGCTTAGCAAGCTTATTAACTTTCTCTTGTTTGGCGCTTAAATCCTCCAGCGCTTGCTGTTGCACCAGAAAGTATGCATCTGAATTCTGCAGGGACTTCCTCAGTCCTTCAGTTTCTTGTCGCAACACATCTGATCGATGTCTTTCAACTTGAAGCTGAGACTCAAGAAGACGAACTGATTCACGCAGCGAGTTTGAAGAGCTTATGCCAGCAGTAGTGGCCGGTAACTCGAACACTACATCAAGACATGACTTATGGGTTCTCTCACTGTCGTCAAGGTAGTTTTTATCAGCTTTCTTGGAGACCAATAGGGATGTCTCACTATCTTGAACCTTATCTGCATTAATTCCTTCACCATTGCATAACGGGGTACTTCTGCATTCTAAAAGAAAAACAAGCAGACACATCACATGTTACCATGTTGTATATGAAACTCATTTTGGTAAATCAGTTCAGTAGTAAAGTGCACAAGATAACAACATGAAACAAACATATATCTATGTACCATGGTCACTTTATGGTCTATATCATTCTAGTTTTTGTTGCCAAATCAAGATAGAGACACAGTTCAACTAATATTTGTTCAAGACAAAGCAAAATAGACAGAATATAAGTGTGGGAAACTATAGAGACACTTGTAATGTGCATGACATGAGAACATAACTGTTTATTCAATTGAAACTGAAATCAATATAGAGCAAGTTACAACAGCAAACCAGTTAAAGAAAGAAGTTTAAAACATACCTGTTGGACCATTGGAGTTCCAATTCCATCCTTCTAATTTGAAAATAGTTGGTCCAAGTAAATACAGTGATGCAAGAGCAAAGGAGTATGAACCATAGCTACAGAACCTGACCTGAGAACAATTATTCTTCTCCTTTAAGCGTTGAGTTGGGATTTGAAGTGGTGGTCCTCATGCTTTGGGCACTGCAGTTCCCTTACTAACTGCTCATGTAGTTCCCTTACTAACTGCTCGTGTTTGGGTGCTCTGTGGTGGAGATGGTGTTGTGTCAACTGGAACTGGGTTACTATCTGTTGGGGTTGGGGTTAGAAGGGGAGCTGGTTCTCTGTCCAACTGGGTAGGGGTACAATCTGCGAGAGTCTGGGTTATGTGTGGTGGGGCTGGTTCTTGGGGAAGTACAACCGTGGTTCTATCTGCATCAACTGGTAGCACTATCTTTTCTGAAGACCGTGTTGTTACTCCCTTAGATACTGCCATCACCCTCTCCAATTCAAATGGCTGATAAACAAGAAAAGTAATTGAATGTACAGACATTGCATGATAGACAGGTGCAATGGATAGTGGGGAATAAAAGAGGGCATGAAATAGTTCACATTTATGTTGTCTAACCAAACAGGATAGCATGACACAATTTCACATATATGATGGCTAACTAAACAGGATATCATGATACAATTTCACATTATGATGGCTAACTAAAAAGGATGGAAAGACATAGTTCAATATATGATGACTATGTAAACAGGATGACATGATATAACTATATAATGTGTTTATTAAATAGGTTGGCATGCCAGAATTCACATACATGCCGCCTATGGAAACATGATAGCATGATATAATTCCCGGATAGAATGACATAATTCAAAATATGATGACTGTAAACTCTAAACAGGATGAGATGATATAACTATATGATATTTTTATTAAATGGGTTGCCATGCCATAATTCAGATAGATGTTGTGTATGTAAACATGATGGCATGATATAATTCAAATATATGATTTATATAGTAAGCAAGTAAGTAGATGGCAATCCATATATGATGTAAAAACTAAGCAATGCAAGACAACAGGCATGACATGGGTAATATAACCCTGCCAAGTTTGAGCATAGACCTCAGGGGGAAATAGGACTGGTCATCAGTCTCTGAATCCTCCTCTGAGGATCTCTCTGTATCCAGCAAGATGTTTGCTTCAATAGGTAGCATTGTCTGCTCTGAATACCTTGTTTTCACTCCAGATACTTCCATCACCGCTTCAAATGGCTGATGCACAGGAAGAGTAGTGGAATATACAAACGTTGTTGACAAATGGAACACGTAATACAAAAAAGCAGGTGGTATAATTCACATACATGATGATTGGCTCAACAGCATGGCATTGCATAATTCACATATATAATGCCTTTGCAACAAGATAGCATTGCATAATTCACAAATATAATGTCTTGCAACAAGATGGCAATGCATAATTCGCATATATGGTAATTAGACACTAAGCAGGTGGCATTCAGATAAAGCATGTCTAAACTAATCAAATGACATCGCAATGCAAGACACCATACGCACGATATGAGCAACATAACCCTGCCAAGTTAATTAGAGCATACACCTCGGGGAGGAAATCGGACTGGTCATCTGTCTCCGAATCCTCCTCTGAGGAGCTATGTGTAACCAGCGAGATATGCGCTTCGTCAGATAGCATAGTCTGCTCTGAAGACCTTGTTTTCACTCCAGAATTTTCCATCACCGTGTCAAATGGTTGATGCACACGAAGAGTAGTTGAATGTACTAACATTGTTGGCAAATATAATACGTAACAAAAAAAAGGATGGCCTGATATAATTCACATATAAGATGACTGGCTAAGCAGGATGGCATTGCAAAATTCACATATATGATGCCTGGCTAAACAAGATGGCATTGCATAATTCACATAAATGATGAATAAACTAAACAGATGGCATTCACACAAAGCATGTCTAAACTAAGCAGTTGACATATTTGATGTATAAAGTAAGCAATGCAAGGCACCAAATGCATGATATAACCAACATCAGCATGCCAAGTTAGAGCGAAGACCTCATGGGGTAAATAGGAGTGGTCTTCTGCTTTTGAATCCCCCTCAGAACATTTATCTTCCTCTTGATTACGATCCGAAATGGGTGGAGGGGGGCTGCCTTTGCGCCCACCATGGAGCGACGTCTGCATGAAATTTTATTGCCACGCAAGGCTCGTCTCTTTTGCTCTACATGTTCAGTTCCATTGTGTACAATAACTGACATGCATTGGAATAAAACATAGTGAGATTATGTAAGGAGTGCATGCACAAATCTAGAGTGATGGTAGGAAACTGTGGATAGACCCAAAACCAATGATAGCAGGCAGATAATAGCTTTAGTTAAAAAACACAGATAATGGCTCCTTTAATGTTTGTTTGCACCCAACATGAAACTCATAGTAGACACCCGAGATTAACCAGATAGTAGACAGACAGTACTGATTGCTGCCCCAATAGGTACCCCACAACCATTTAAAAACTCAAGTTTCAGCATAAGTTTGTGTCGGATCACGGGTTCTGGCAAAACCCTCGAGGTTCAAACACTGGGGTGCGCGCGAATATTTCCTCCTTACCGATCCACGCCCTAGCTCTCTAAGATCTCGCGGACGAACTCGAAGAACTCACAAGACAAGGACACGAGATTTATACTGGTTCGGGCCACCGTTGTGGTGTAATACCCTACTCCAGTGTGGTGGTGGTCGATTGCCTCTTGGGCTGATGATGAACAGTACAAGGGGAAGAACAACCTCCTGAGGTTGAGGTGTTCTTGTGCTTGGTGTGTGGCTAGGGGCTGGCTCTTGCTCCCCTTCTCTGCTGTGGCAGCCAGTTCTACTTATATAGGCCCTGGTCCTCTCCCCAAATATTGAGCGGGAAGGGAGCCAACAACGACCAATTTGAAAGGGGACAACTAGTACAGCTTATCCTAACAAAAGCGGTCTTCGCCCGCGAAAGGCTCTGGTGGTGGCGCTGTCTTGGGCTCCATGGTGACCTCCATCTTGCCGTCGTGCTGGTCTTGGTCTCGTTGCACCGATATGGAAACCTTTGCTTGATGCCTCGGTACTCCGCGCCTGCGCTTGCCCCCTTGGCACTAAAGAGGAAACAAGGACGCTGCGCATGCTGGCGCCCGCCTGGTCTCGATTGTCATGACTCACGTCATGAGAGCCTCACGAGGTTTGTCTTGCCTTGATCTCTCCGCCCCTCGCGAGCCTGCCTGGTGAGGCCGCTCCTTAGGAGGTGTTGCGTCGTCCGCCTCACGAGGCTTGGCCCCTCGCGAGGGTCTTGAATTCCTTGTCGATGAAGATGGGCCGTATGGGCCTGCTAGCTCAGCCACGCCGTGGGCCGCAGTCAGGCAAGTCTGGGGACCCCCATTCCTAGAACGCCGACAGTAGCCCCCGGGCCCAAGGTGCGCTCAGGCTTGGCTTTGAGGCGAAGCCAAAGTTCAAGTGTGGAGCGCCGCGGGCCCCAAAAGCCTGTGGCCTCGGTTGACACGTGGCGGTTGATTGGACGTGGGCGTGTCCGCTTTCCCACGCTGCCTCGGCAACTGCCCATCTTGACAAAAAGGCTGGCGCAGACAGTGCTTGCCTTCATTGCTTCTTCCTCGCCTTGCTCCAGATCCGCTCCAACCTTGCTCTGCATCTGCGACCAATGGCTCCGTGCAAGGTCAAGTCCTCCTAGGCGCCGGCTTAGTTCGAGCCAGCCCTTGATGCGCCCAACATCACGGAGAAGAACCTAGCTGCAACGCGCTTGCTGACGGCGGGGGAGAGCAACGGGAGGGGGAAGACGGAGCTCCATCTTGCCTCCGACGCGCCGGAGCCTGAGGGAAGCACCTTCTTCCCTTTCTTCATGAGCAGCATCGCCGCCGAGTTGGTTCCCCCCTTTTCTGATTTCTTTTTCGAGGTCCTCGACCACTTTGGGCTGCAGGCGCTGCATCTCCATCCCAACTCCGTTCTTCTCTTGTCTATCTTCGCCTACTATTAAGAGGCGTACCTGGGCATGATGCCGTCCGTGGCACTGCTGCGCCACTTCTACTTCCTCCGCCTCACCAGTGGCCATATCTCCGGGTGCGCCCAGTTCATCGCGTCCGGCCAGGCCAACTCGATCTCGAACACAGGGAAGAGGGTTGACAACATCAGGGCCAAATGTGTCATGATGAGTGCCAAGTGCGTCCATCCATGCTTGGAACTGCCGACGGAGGCGCCCCAGTTTGACAAGGGGTGGTCTCGTGTAGAGCGCACCAACGAGCGGGTGTCGTCGGTGTTGGATCAGATGAAGATCGATTTGAAGCCGGGCAATGCGAAGGAGGCCAAGGTGACGGGGGCCATGCTCCTGAAGGAATTCTTGACGCTGCGCGTTGTTCCATTGCAGGCGCGCGCGCCCTTTGTGTAAGCTTGGAGATGAAGAAGACGAGATTTGTCTGAGCCCGGTGGCCCTGCCTGATGATGAGCTGACTGCAGTTATGCGCCTCTTGGTTGGGGATAACAAAGAGTACCCACCGAGAACCTTTGTTCCACCGCAAGGACTGGGAGCAATTCGTTGCCTCCAGGCCGACCTTCGGTGCACGCGGGCTGGTGCCGCCGGCGCTCACTGGGGCCTCTACCACGCCGAAGCCGATGGAGGTGTCTTCTGATGAGTCCCGTGGGGAGGAAGAGAGGGAGGAGGACTCGGAGGAGACCCCTGAGGAGATGGGGGAGAACTCCCCCTTGAGCAAGGCCGACATCCTCCGTGCCCTGCCAGACGACGCCGAGGTCGACGCCCGCCAAGAGGAGAGGGAGCTGCCCCTCATCCCGACAAGGGGTAGATCGTCGCTGGTCTCTCGAGATGCTGCCTCCGTCTTAACCCTGCCTGGGGCCGGCCCCAGCCCTTCTGCTGGGCCGTCTTCTGCTCCCGGAGCTCGTGTGCCCACTCCTCAGGCCCCGACGCTTTCGGGCTTCAGGCTCCCCAAGCGGAAGGTGGACTATGTCGCGGTGGATTAGTAAGTGCTTCGAGCTTCGACTTGTTCCTGCTTGTACTTGCTATTTTCTAACATTCGCCCTTGGTTGATCAGGCCGGTGCCTTCAGCGAAGAAGACGAAGGAGGATGCCGCGGTCGTGCCCCCCTCTGCGGAGAAGAGGGGCGACAGCACTCGCACCTCCCCAGCCCGGTCGTCCTCGCGAGGCCAAGAGGAGCATCATCAGGAGGAATCAACCCTCGTGGCCCCGCTGGCTCCGGTAGTGCCGGCACCCGGCTCGGCTGATGAGGTCCCAAGGGCTCCGGAGCCCTCGATCTTCCAGGCTCTAGTAACGACGTCGCTTCCTCCTCCTGTTGCACCTCTGGCCCCAAATTCTTCTGCCTCCTCCACAGTCTTGGAGAGCGTCTTCTCAGGGATGGCCAAGCTGCGGGAAGACCTCCTAGGTGCGGACCCGCACCTAGTGGCCGGGCGCCTGGAATTGGCCTCGGGCTGGCTTTAGTCCGACTCGGCAGTTCGAGCGTCGCTGAGCGAGGACGCGGCGGCCTCCGAGAAGGAGAAGCAGGCCGCCGGCAGAGCTGCGGCCGATCACGAGGCGGCACTGAAGGACGCCGAGGCCGCCCGCGACCACTGCCGAGAGCGGGAGGGCGAGCTGAAGAGGCTGCGCGACGAGCGCGCAAAAGAAGCACGTGACCGCAAAGCGAAGGAGGAGGAGATGAAGGCTCGGGAGGACGCTATCAAGGGCCGCGACGCCGAGCCGGGGGAGTTGACAAAGGCGCAGGCCGCGGAGCACAGCCGACTGGAGGAGCTGGAGCAGAAGGCGAAGGCGAGGAGGCCGAGCTCGACGCCAAGGCGAAGGTCCTGGCCGAAGACCACGTGCCCTTCTCGCTTCTTGAGAAGAGGTCCAGCGTGGCGCTGAAGTCACTGTACGACAAGGGCCTGGAGAAGCCGCTGACCACCGACGAGGATGGCCCTGCTCAGCTGCTTCCCCACTTGGTGAAGGCGCTTGAGGAAGTCGTGGAGGGCATCGGTCCCATGGCTCAGGCAGAGGCTTGTGTCCTTTCTTCAGCTGCGCTGACGCGTGTCTTCAGCCATCTGTTCCTTCGCGACCCCAATGCTCCTCTTGACGAGCTACTAGAGCCTGTAGCTGATGAACATTGTGCGGCCGCCGCCACAGCCGTGAAAGGTCAGGTGGAGGCCCTGCTGAAGAAGTTCCGCGGCTTCGTCCTCGCGCCCTCGACCGGCAATGCCACCGATCCTGCAGCTGGCAGTGCAGGTGAAGACGACGCTACCAAGGGAGGAGCACGTTCTGCAGGCGATGGCGGCGTCCAGGGGTGACCCGCGGCTGCTTCCCTGTTTCATTCCTGCAGTACGCGTCAGGCCTCGTGGAGGCATTAAAACTTTCATTTGATATTGTGAGGACAATATGTCTTGTAATATTTGCTTCGAGATTTTGCGATTTTCTTCCTATTTTCTTTGCGTTCTGCGTCGGCACAGCCCGGCCCCGCGCATACCTCAACCGCTGTTGGGCCGACCGGAGACCAGGACGGACCAAGGAGTGAGGGGCTACATGACCAGTTAGGCTCCTGAGTCGCGATGCTGAGGAGTACCCCTTGACGTGCAAACAACTTACAGGGAGAGTACGCGAGGATAGGTTAATTTTCTACGTTAGCAGAGCCCGGCCCCGCGCATACCACAACCGCCGTTGGGCCGACCAGAGACCAGGACGAACCAAGGAGTGAGGGGCTACATGACCAGTTTGGCTCCTGAGTCGCGATGCTCAGGAGTCCCCCTTGACGTGCAAACAATCTCTATACCTTTGCCCTCGCCGAGGCTCGGCTCGGGAGGGGCGTGCGACGACCAGGTCTGGGAGTCCTGGTTGGGTGGCGTGCGCTTGGGCATGACCCGAGCGCAACCCCCAGGTCCGGGAGACCTGGTTGGGTGGCGTACGCTTGGGCGTGACCCGAGCGCAGGCCCCGTGCCCAACCCCCTCGCGCGGCTCTCCCGAGGGGAGGCATTGCTGTGAGGCCGGGCGCTGAGCTCTGGGGCTCCCTGAGGTTGGTACGACTGTGAAGCCGCCCTCAGTTGTTTATCACCAGCGCGGAGCATATTGCTTCCGCTTGTGCACGGGCATAGCCGCTCCTCTGTAGTGTCGACGGCCAGCGCGGAGCATGGTGCTTCCACTTGTGCGCTGGCTCACGAGTGCCTAGATACACCTCGTCTAGCCCTGCCGTGCAAGCCACGTGTCAGGGCGGGGCTGTACACGCCCCGGGGGCTCCCTGTACGGCTTGGGGATGATGCAGCCCAAGGGGCACTCCCAACAAGGTAAGCTAAAGACATAAAAAGGGATACATGCCACAGGGACAGACCCAAGTGGCCAGGGAATGATGCAGCCCGAGGGGCGCTCCCAGCTAAATGAACTTGGAAAATGTCACCTGGTTATGTTGACGAAGGAGAGTCGGCGCAGCTGAAGGTGCACAGCGAAGGGGTTGCTCCTCACGAGCCACCGGGGCCCTGAGCCTCAGGAGGCTCTGGGGGCTCAGGTGGTTCCTTGAGGACCGTCTCCATCTCCGTCAGGACGGCGTGGTGCCTGGCCTCCTGAGCCGCTTGGATGCGCCACAGGTTGCGCTGGTAGGTGGATGACACGCTCGGCAGGTCGAAGGGCATGCGAACGTAGCTGTGCGGTGGGCCCTCGCAGCGTCCCACGCGCGAAGGCCAGAAAAGCTCCTGAGAAGCGGCCCTCTTGAGCGCTGGAACGTTGATGCAGCGGCGCAGCCCGGCATCATCGCCTGGATGGGAAGCTGCACCTCGTGAGCGGCGGTCGTTGCGCATGGCCCTTGCGTCTTGCAATTCCTGGGTGGTCTTGGTGATGAACTCCTGAACGGTGGGCGATCCTTGCCCTGTGTCCTCCTGAGGGAAACGTGCCATGAAGCACGCCTCCAAGTGGTGCCCAAGCGCCTCCCTCGTGATGTGGGCAAGGTTTGAGGCCTTCCAGGAGAAAGCCCCCGAGCCCTGCCCGAGAAGGGCGCCGGGCGTGCCTTCCTATGCGATGGAGGGAGGCGCCCCTGGAGTGGGCGCTGATCCTAACGAGGCTCCGGCTGTGGTGCCACCCTCCTGAGGTCCTGCACGGCGCAGCTGCTTCTTCTTCTTTGGGATGACCTCAGGAGGGCCCTCGCCCTTGCTGTCGGGGTCGTCGATTGCTACAGCTTGGAAGGCGCGCTTGAGGGAGCACACCGCATCTCTTTCTTCACATGGGACCGTGATGATTCCGCTGCTTCCCGGCATCTTGAGGACATTGTAGCTGTGGTGTGTCACCGCCATGAACTTGGCCAGGGCTGGATACCCGAGGATGGCATTGTACGATAGACGGATGTGCGCGACATCAAACTCGATGAGCTTGGTGCGGTAGTTCTTGCGTTCCCCGAAGGTGACAGGGAGGCGGACCTGCCCTATCGGTGTGGTGGAACTGTTGGTCACTCCTGAGAAAGGGTTGGTAGGCTGAAGCTGGTCATATGGCACTTGGAGGTTGTCGAACGTGTCGACGGACAAGACGTTGAGCCCTGCGCCGCTGTCGATGAGGGTCTTGGTAACTTGCACGTTGCTGAAGACTAGGGAGCAAAGCATCAGGAGGGCGCCAGCGGTAGCTGCGCACATGAGCTGATTTGCCGAGTTGAACGTGATGGGGCAATTGGACCATCTGAGCAGGCGTGTGGCTTCGAGCTTGGGGAGGGCTGCATTTACTTCACGAGCAAACTTCTTGAAGATACGCTGCGAGGCTGGGCCTGGGCTCCGCCCAAGATGCAGGCGATAGCACACGATTCCTGGAAGCCCCCAGCCCCCTCGTCTTGATGGTGTTCGTCATTCCTTCTTGGCGGTGGCGGAAGCGGAGGGAGTCCGGCATTGCCTTGAGGACGATCCTCACGAGGCTGATCCCTCCAGGCGCCCTCATGAGGCTGATCCTGCCAGCGGTCCTCACGAGGCCGGTCGCGCCACTTCTGGCGCGGGCCACGGTCGTCCCAGCGTCCGCCACCACGTCCTCCTCGTCGGCCGTAGCCCCGGTCGCCGCGCTCGGAGCATCGACCGAAGTGTCCTTCGCGAATGGCTCTGAGCTCTTGACAGTCGCTTGTGTTATGGGTATTCAGGTTGTGGAAGGCGCAGAACGGACGGCTGCTCTTGGATGACTCTGGTTGGTCTCTGCCACGCTTGGCGTTGGGTTCCGCCGCGAGCATGGCTGCTCCCTTGCGCTTCACATCCTTGGCCTTGGCTTTCTTCTGCTCTGGGTCTGCGGCTGGGAGCTCGAGGAGGGAGAGGCGCCCCTTCTTAGTGTAACACCCCGGTTGTAACTTTCCATATTTGTAACTCCTACTCTTGCCAATTTCGGCTATGTGTTATGATATTCCCTTCGTGGTCAGCTTTTGTCTTTCGTTTTGCATTTTGTTCATGTCATGCATCTCATATCATGTCATCATGTGCATCTTATTTGCATACGTGTTCGTCTCATGCATCCGAACATTTTCCCCGTTGTCCGTTTTGCAATCCGACACTCGCACATGCACCGGCGCACCCCTCTTGTCTCTTTTCGTGAGCGGGTGTTAAACGTTCTCGGAATGGACCGAGGTTTGTCAAGTGGCCTTGGTATACCACCGGTAGACCACCTGTCAAGTTTCGTTCCATTTGGAGGTCGTTTGACGCTCCAACGGTTAACCGGGTAACCGCAAAGGCCTTTTGTGTGTTGCTGCAAAACACCCCTCCAAGCAGCACAATAACCCATCTAAGTCCCCTACATGCTCTCGGTCGTTCGATCACGATCGTTTGGGCGAAAACCGCACTCCATTTGGAGTCTCCTAGCTCCCTCTAGCTATAAATAAGTGAGCCCCCGGATTTTTCGCGCAGACGAAACCCTAACCCCTTCCCTCTCCGCCGCCGAACGCGTCCGTCCCGCGCCGGACGAACCCGCGCCGCCGCCCGCAGCCAACCGGAGGGCGCCACGTCACCCTCTCCGTCGCCCGTGCCGCCGGCCCGCCTTTTCTGTGGTCGCCCCCCCTGCCCCCCTGTGGCCCGCGCCCGCG